>NC_068930.1:22915629-23226829 GCF_023091745.1 Budorcas taxicolor | reverse complement strand
TCTAGATGACCTTCTCCAGAAGGAAGAACACCGAGGTCCTCTACTCCAGAGGCAGAGACTTCAGGACTTTCTCCAGAAGGAAGTCTACTGAGGTCCTCTACTCCAGAGGCAGAGATCTCTAGATGACCTTCTCCAGACGGAAGAACACCGAGGTCCTCTACTCCAGAGGCAGAGACTTCTGGACCTTCTCCAGAAGGAAGTATACTGATGTCCTCTACTCCAGAGGCAGAGACTTCTGGACCTTCTCCAGAAGGAAGTCTACTGAGGTCCTCTACTCCAGAGGCAGAGATTTCTGGACCTTCTCCAGAAGGAAGTCTACTGAGGTCCTCTACTCCAGAGGCAGAGACTTCTGGAACTTCTCCAGAAGGAAGTCTGCTGAGATCCTCTACTCCAGAGGCAGAGACTTCTGGAACTTCTCCAGAAGGAAGTCTACTGAGGTCCTCTACTCCAGAGGCAGAGACTTCTGGACCTTCTCCAGAAGGAAGTCTACTTAGGTCCTCTACTCCAGAAGCAGAGACTTCTGGACCTTCTCCAGAAGGAATTCCACTCAGGTCTTCTACTCCAGAGGCAGAGATCTCTAGATGACCTTCTTCTCCAGAAGGAAGTCCACTGAGATCCTCTACTCCAGAGACAGAGACTTCTGGACCTTCTCCAGAAGGAATTCCACTCAGGTCCTCTATTCCAGAGGCAGAGATCTCTAAATGAACCTCTCCTCCAGAAGGAAGTCCACTGATGTCCTCTACTCCAGAGGCAGAGATCTCTAGATGAACCTCTCCTCCAGAAGGAAGTCCACTGATGTCCTCTACTCCAGAAGCAGAAACTTCTGGGCCCTCACCCCCAGAGGGCAACCTGTCAACTTTAGGAGCACTGGTCCATGTAATTCTCTCTTCTTCCCCTGAAGGCAGTCCACTTTCCACAGGCAGGCCTGAGCCCACTGTAGGGGTGAGCCCACTGGAGACAAGGTCTTCAGAGGGCAGTCCACTTGCACTTTCCCCTGAGGGCTGCCCACTGAAGTCTAGGTGTCCTGAAATTTCTCCACTGCCTGTGAAGTCACCACTGACTTCGGGTACCCCAGATGCCTCCCCAGAGATTGGTAGCTCAGTCCTGCTGGGCACTGGGGCTGAAAGTGTGGATGGCTCCTCTGAGGGGAAAGGCTCCTCTGAGGGGATTGGTTTCTCTGAGGGGAATGGTTCCTCTGGGGCGAATGGCTTCTCTGAGGGGAAAGGCTCCTCTGAGGGGATTGGTTTCTCTGAGGGGAATGGTTCCTCTGGGCGGAATGGCTTCTCTGAGGGGAAAGGCTCCTCTGAGGGGATTGGTTTCTCTGAGGGGAATGGTTCCTCTGGGGGGAATGGCTTCTCTGAGGGGAATGGCTCCTCTGAGGGGATTGGCTTCTCTGAGGGGAACAGTTCCTCTGGGGGAAATGGTTTTTCTGAGGGGAACGGTTCCTCTGAGGGGAACGGCTTTTCTGAGGGGAATGGCTTTTCTGAGGGGAACGGCTTCTCTGAGGGGAACAGTTCCTCTGGGGGGAATGGTTTCTCTGAGGGGAATGGTTCCTCTGGGAGGAATGGTTCCTCTGAGGGGAACGGCTTCTCTGAGGCTGAGGGCACTTCCGTTGCAGAAGGGCCTTCTGTGTGCTCCTCTGTTGCTTCTCCAGTGGGAGGCCATGTAGGAGGGATCCCTGGAGGAAAGGAAGAAGAAAGATGAGGTATGAATTTAGTAACTCTGCCCCATTTTAAGCTCATGCAGAGAAGCTGAACTCCATCTCTTCCACAGTAGGACTTTTTCATCAAGAGCTCAGAGATCTGTCTAGACATTTTGTAATGGACCCTCGCACAAACACTTGGGAGAATGGGGACCAGGAAACTCCCCACCACCCTCAGGCTCTGCTTTGTGAGACTCTAGGGGGCAACCACCCATACAACTCACAGTATGTGAGAGCCTGGCTGCCGCTGAAGGCAATCAAGGTCACCTTCTTTCAAGTGTTTCTACATTATCACCTCATTTATCTAGAACTATGATTTTTAAAGTGTGGTCTTTGGACCATCAGCACTGCATCAGCTCGGAGTGGACAGAAAAGCAGATTCTCAGGTCCCTCTCCAGCTCCACTGAATTAGGAATTCTGGGGAAGGACATGGCACAATGTGTTTTAACATTTATACCCCCATGTTTGGGGCAGGACATGGCATAATGATTTTAATATTCTGACCATACTGATAATCTTTGTAAGTGAGAATTGTGCACCAGAACTCATCCTTCTGAGGACAAGAGGGATGTTTGCAAAAATACATCAACTTTTCCATTCTGAGACCCCTAATAGGGCTAATAGAGAGGATTTGGACGAGAGAGAGAGAGAAAAGGCAGAAACCCCATAACTCTAAGTAATTATGGTTACATTATTTCCTTTCTGTCCTGTTTCCTTTGGCATTGAAAAATAACTAGCTGGGATTGTACCTTGCATGTATTTTTGGGCTAATTTCCCAGGCAGAGAACCTGAGCACAGAGGGTGCTGGGTCCCAGTGGTCAGGCTCACAGCCTACTCTCACTTAAAGGAGAATCCTGGATAAGGGTGGGGAGCTCAGGAACTGTCGTGGCATGCATACAAGAGGATTTTAGGTGGATATTTATCTGTGTATTTAAACACACATACACATGCGTGCATGCACACTCTTTCACTTCAGTTGTGTCCGATTCTTTGTGACCCCATAGACTGTAGCCTGCCAGACTCCCCTGTCCATGGGATTCTCCAGGCATGGATACTGGGGTGGGTTGCCATGCCCTCCTCCAGGGGATCTTCTCAACCCAGGACTCAAACCCAAGTCTCCCACATTGCAGGCAGTTTCTTTACCACTGAGCCACCAGGGAATTTCCCCACACTCATACACATAAATATATACACACACCAAAAATCAGAAAATAGCCACTTACAGATATTACATTTTTGGTTTCTTGTCAAAAGCAAGTCAATTTAAAGAAAAAGGTCCAGAGTTAACAGCAGTAGAGATGGTTCCCCATATGGCTCAAATCAGTGAGGTGGTAGGGAACTGACGAAATATTGGGAAATATTTCTGTGGGGCCACTGGAGTCCCCTCCCATGAATAACTTCTGTTACTGGCTGCCCGAGTCCTGTGCCAAGCCAGACACTCATGCCCAAGAGGACTCAGTTCTTCCTGTCCTGGTGAAGGGCGAGGAAAGGGCCTGGAGCAGGTGTGAATACTGGGTGAGGTCTCTGAGTGAAAATTCTACTTACTCCACTGATGCGACTTTACCTTCTGGGTTTGCATTTCCAGCACCCAGAGGAGCACTTGGTGTGGCCAGATTGCTTGGGAACTGTGCACTGACTGAGTGACCGGATGAATTAGTGGGAAGTTTTCATATATTCCTGTCTTCAAATGCATGTAACCCTGGGCAAACTGACTCTGGCAGGTACACACAGACTACTGTGCATCACTATAAATCAGCCTTACCCAAAGTGGGCCATGTTAAAAATGTTCCATGAAAAAAAAAAAGAAAAAAAGACCCTGTGGTCACATTCATTTGGGACCCACTGAATACACTGCCCTCTCTGCTTTACAGAGCATATTAGCACATCCAAGGCTCTGAGGTCTGCAGTGGCGGGGGTTGTGGGGTGGGTGCTATTAATGTTTCTGTAAGTCAGGATTTCCTAAACCTGATGCCTAGTAAATGCTTTTTCCAATAGGGTTTGGAGTCTGTGGATTTCATCCCAGCAAGTCCCATGTGATTTAATCATGACAGCTGTTGCTCAGGAAGTTCTGACTGGGGACACCTGGCCCAAAAAAAGGACCCAGAAGGAGAAACAAGAGAAGACAGGTCACAGTGGGACTGCCAACAGCCACCCCCTCCCAGGTCCTCTCCCCTCTGTTGGAGTTCCTCCCACAAGAGTTTTAAGAGGTGAGGGAGTTAGAGGTGTGAATGCAGGAGCACAGAGTAGGTGAGAGTCCTCCAGCTGATACAGTGCTGGGCATTTGCGGCATGTAGCTGGAAGATAATTGAGTGCAGAGAGAGTGAAAGAGAGAGAAGAGGTGTGCTTTATGAACAAAGCTGCCCTTTTTCTCCCTTAGGAGTTGGTCCTAGATGCCTGCTGAGGTGGCTGAAGTTGCCCATGGCAGCACACTTAGATAACATCAAGGCTGGGGATCAGGGCACGGGTCCCAGGGAGAGAACACCCTCTCCTGCCCCATCCAGGCCACACCCTGGCCCAGGGAGGCAGCAGGACGTGCAGGAGAGCCCGGACGGACCTGGTAGTGGGAAGGTGCCCGCTGGGGTGTAGGCAAGTTCCCATTCCGTCTTGTTTTCTGGCTCAACGGTGAAGCCTGGGATTGCAGTCGTCTCCTCCCCGACAGGGACAGCAGCCACGCCAGGCCCCACTTCGGTCACGATCCAGTCCTCCACGTCAGGGCCCGCTGTGGGTGTGCTACCCTCCTCTTCTCCTGGAGAGGGCACCGCTGAAACACCTAAAGGGGATATGGGTGGTGAGGGCTGGGGGCTCCTCCTTACCAGTGACCCACCCCAGGCTGACCCTTTTTCAGGGGACCCAGGGGACCATGAGGTGGGCCAGGCTTGTGCACAAATTTTGCTGGTCCTTGGCCTTCCAATCCCCACCCAGTCCAGTGAGACGACGTTTGTCATTAATCAATAAGAGCTGTTTGCTTCAACTATATCAATATGCACACACCATCAGCACTTTATTTCAGGGTGGTCTGGGGCACCTCTTTTGCAGAATCTATTATACATGCCAGGAATTGTTTAAAGGTGTCATGATGCATCAATGCATAAAATCATCTTAGGGGACTTCCCTGGTGATCCAGTGGCTGAGACTCAGTGCTTCCAATGCAAGAGCCTGGGTTCAATTCCAGGTCAGGAAACCAGGTCAACCAGATCCCATACACGGCAACTAAGAGTTTGTGTGGAGCAACTAAAGATCCCTCCTGTCACAACTAAAGATCCTGCGTGCCATAACTAAGACCCAGCACAGCCAAATAAATAAATATTTTAAAATAAGATAAAATCATTTTATCCCACAACAGCCGTGTGAGAGAGATACATTATCTCACTTACAGACAGGGAAACAAAGGTTAAGTGACTTTTCCAGTGTCAGTGGCTTCTAAGTGACAGATCTAGTCCATGGGCCCAAGTATCTGGTGCTGGGGGCTTCCCAGGTGGTGTAGTGGTAAAGAATCCACCTGCGAATGCAGGAGATGCAAGAGATGTGGGCTTGATCCCTGGGTCAGGAAGATCCCCTGGAGGAGGAAATGGCAACCTGCTCCAGTAATCTTGCCTGCAGAATTCCACAGACAGAGGAGCTTGACAGGCTACAGTCCATGGGGTCGCGAAAGAGTCAGACATGACTGAGTGACTGAGCACACAGCACGATCTGATGTCAGACTCTGCTCCTAAGTACTGCAATGATGCTGCCTTTCTTGGGGACAGAAATTATGTTCCAAGTGTGTCTGGATCAAAATCAGGAGAGTGCTATTTAACATGCATGGAGCCATCCTAGCACTGGATGGTGAAGGCAGGATTCATTGATTGGGAGTAACTGTGCTGGTTTTGTGCACTTGATTGGGAAGGAAGCCAGGTTTCTCAGCAGATGTATAAAAGGCTGAGTCTACAAAGGGTCAGGGATGGATGGTAGAGATGCTTGGTTGAGAATTTACTTGGGGGCTAATTGGCTTGGCTTCTGATGTCCAGAGCAAGGAGAGGGGTGCTGGGGCGAGGGCCTCATCAAATCCTCTGGGAAGGGATTGGCTTTCTTGACTGACAGAGTGAGACTGAACTTTTTTTGAATTAGGTTTTAAAAGGTGACCTTGGGGCTTCCCAGGTGGGGCTAATGGTAAAGAACCCCGTCTGCTAATGCAGGAGACGTAAGAGATATGGGTTCGATTCCTGGGTCAGGAAGATCCCCTGGAGGAGGGCATGGCAACCCACTCCATTATTCTTGCCTGGAGAATCCCATAGACAGGATCTTGGTGGGCTATGGTCCATAGGGTCGCAAAGAGATGGACACAACTGAAGTGACTTAGCACTGAAAGTCTTGGAAACTTTGGGATGTTCAAGGTTTGTTTTTTTAAAGATTCCCCCCCCCCTTTTTTTTTTCTGATTTAGACCATTAAAAAAGTCTCTATTGAATTTATTACAATATTGTTTCTGTTCTATGTTTTGCTTTTTGGCCACAAGGCATGTGGGATCCTAGCTCCCTGACCAGGGATTGAGCCCATGCTCCCTGCATTGGAAGGCTAAGTCTTATCTACTGGACTGCCAGGGGAGTCCCTCAGGGATTTTTCTAAAAAATTAACTTTATTTTGAAATAATTACATATTCACAGGAAGTTATAAATATACTGAGTTTTGATGTATGATATGTGAAATACAGAACAAGCCAGTACTATAATCTACATTCTGGGCAGTGTATCTGGACCCATGGACCTTGTAAGAACTCATCCAATCAGAGCCTAGCCAGTCCTTGGCCGTGCCCTGGCCATGCCTACTGAGTTGATGACATCCCTCTCAGAACTCTGATAACATGGTATAGAGTCCTCAGCATGGGTCAGTTAGAAATGTGAATTTTTGGTGCTTAGTGAATAATAATTTGATTAAACTCACCACAGAAATATTTAGAAGCAGATGAAAGTTTGACCAGGCTGTACAAATAAAAACTGTATGTATACTTATATACACTCATACACACAACATATATGTGTGTTATTTATTTGCAAAGCTAATATTTATTGAACATTTGCTATTTCCCAGGTACTATGCTAAGTGTTCTGTATGCACTATCCCAGTTAATCTTTCCAGCAACAATTCGAGGTAGGAAATATTATATCATTATTTTATAGAGAAAGCAGAGAAGCAGAGAGACTAAGTGACTCACCCAAGGTCACACAGCCACAAAGCAGCAGAGTCATAATTAAAATTCAGATCTGCCTGATTTTAGAACCCAAGGTCTTACTTGTTTCTCTTTATGTGTCTCTGGGGGCACATGAGAAGGATGTACTTGCCACAGAGTCAAAGCCTAAGGTCATCCCGTCCAGAGGGATTGACTTTTTCCTCTTTGCTGTGATGGATGGGCAGAGATCAGGAGGGATGAGCCTGGAGGGGTCAACCCCAAGACAGAGGGGGCCTGGAGGGGAGATGGGGACACAAACCTCGGAAGCAGAAGGCGTGGTGCCGGGACAGCGGATCCAGCAGGCCTGTCTGGTTGGGGTAGAGGTAGACGGTTCTCACGCCTGGTTTGTCCCCGCCGCAGGCGGGCCTTGGGGTGACGATGGGGTAGCGGAGGCTGCCGTCGGACAGCCAGCCGGCATAGCACTTGTCCAGACCGCGGCTCCAGGCAGCATAGAGCTGGCCCGTGGTGGCCAGCGTGGCGTTTTGGGATTCACAGAACTCCTGGGCTTCCCGGAAGGTGAACTGCTCCAGGCGTGTGGCAAAGAACACCTCCCCTGGGGGCAGAGGCAGGTGGCAGATGTGAGCCTCCGTGCCCATGGCCAGAGCAGACGCTGCTCACCCAGGGGCAGGGCAGCTGCACTAAGATGAGTTAGTCACTCTCCATGCGAACAACCTCCCCTCCTTCTCTCTGGATTCTCCAGTCACATGTAGGCACCCCCTCTTCTGTCTAAGAGAGGTACTCCTGGGCACCCTGTGCTCCCTTAAACCTCAGCACTTAATCATGGAGCCCTGAATGCTAGGGACCTGTGGCCCCACCTGGATCCTGTGAACTCAGGGAGCGGGGCCTGTGGCCACTCTCAGGGGTTGGAGTCCCAACACCCAGAACAATACTGGAGTCTGTTTCTGATCTGGGGGGAGGAAGTTCACATGTATTGAACATCTGCTTATACCAGGCACTTTTCACGCACATCTCATTTAATATTCAGTGAAGTTTCTGATATAGGCATAAATCAGCTCCATTTTATAGATGAGGAAACTGAGGCCTAGAGAGGTTAAGTAACTTGCCCGGGTCCCCAAACAAGTGAGTGGCAGTGTTGAAATCTCTCCAGAATGTCAGCATTTCCAAGACTGCGTTCAGTGGGACAGTAATTTGGTGATTTTAATTGAAATGATAAGAAATAAGACCAAAGAAAGGTTCTGTGTTTCATTAAGCTTGGGTGATGCTTGGTTAAGCAGAGTTGAAGAAGTGTTTTTTTTTTTTTTTTTTTTAATGCAGGACTTCTCATAGTCTTTGATTTGTTCATGGGCATTGAGATTCTCAATGAGGCAGAAGGTGCATATAACATTTTCTGGTATAAGTAAATTAATTTATTTATCCATAGAACTTATTGGTTTTTCAAGAAACCAGTGCTTCCCTGCAATGCTGGGGAATCCACATGAACCATCTGGGAGGCAGACAAGGGGCCTGGCCTGAGAGAGGGACTGGGAAGGCCTTCTTTCTTAAATAGGATCCTTTCCCGGCTGCCTGTTCAGGTGAAGACGGGACTAGATGGATGGTGATTCCCCCTCCTCTGCATCTCTGCATCAGTCCCCTCACCCTTCCACAGCCCGAAATGTGAGAACAGGGCCTGTACCCTCGAGTCTGTCCACGTAGCAGTAGACATCGTAGGTTTCTGATGATGGCCGCAGGCCGTAGGTCCGGACCCCTGGGCTGCTGTCCTTGTCACCCACACAGGGGGTCCGCGGGCTCACAATGGGGTATCTGCAAGGGAGGTTGGGAGGGGCGGATGAGAGTTTATTCTGGAAAACTGGAGATGCGGGGCCCCAGGGTGAGGCCGGGAGGTCTCCTGAAGGATTCAAACCAGGAAGGAGGACTTCCCTGGTGCACCAGTGCTTAAGAATCTGCCTGCCAGTGCAGGGGACATGGGTTCTGTCCCTGGTCTGGGAAGATCCCACACGCTGTGGGGCAACTAAGCCCGTGTACCACAACTACTGAGCCCATGCACTGCAACCACTGAAGCCACACACCCTAAAGCCGATGCTACGCAATGAGAGCAGCCACCACAACGAGAAGACTGCACACACTAACGAGAGAGTAGCCCCCACTCGCCACAGCTAGAGGAAGCCACAAGCAGCAGTGGGGACCCAGTGCAGCCAAAAAAAACAAAACAAAACAGGAAGGAACCTCTCATGCAACACGTTCCCTGTGCAGCTGGGGATGCGGCCGCCTGGGGGCCATCGAGGGATTCCCGGCTTCAGAAGAAAGCCCACAGCATGGAAGGGTCAGGCTGGGGAGGACTGGGGGGCTTGACAAGGAGCTCTCAGTATGTTTTTTGAGGAGAAATGACCAAGGAGTTAATGTCTCCTGGAACCCATTCCCACCCTCTCGGAATATGTTTTGGTTCTGGGGGAGAAATTAAGGGGTCAGCCAGGAGCCACTAATTAACGGAGCACACAGTGAGGTGGGTGCCTGCTTGGTGGTGGGTGCCGCAGGCTCAGGCTCCCCAAGCCTGACCTCGCATGTTTGGGTTTGGACTGGCAGGGGAGCCCAGCTCGTCTGTCACCTGACTGTCTGGTCCTGCAGCCAGCCGGCGTCACACTGCTCGTAGCCTGCTTCATAGGCGGCCTGGAGCTGCTCGGGCGAGGCGATGACGGCCCCAGTGCGCAGGCAGGCCTCCTTGGCCTCCTCAAAGGTCAGCGAGTAGCGGGAGGAGCCCGGGCGGTAGTGGAACACGACTCCTGGGTGGGGAGGAGAGGGAGAGAAGGTGAGACAGGTCAGGATCAGGGCATGGACCAAGGGCCACAATGCCAATATCCGTGGTACCTGGTTCTTAAGGCTTTGCAGGTGTGGAAGGAGCCCTGGCTCCTTGAGGAACGAGCTCTTTTCATCCCCTCCTTCCTTTCCTACTCCCCATCTGATTCCTTGTCAAGCTGGTAATCTCTGCTTGTTCACACTGCTCCTGAAATTCACCTTCCTGAGAAAGCCTTCTAGGAACCTTCTGCCATGGGTGTCCCCAACCCTTCATTCTGGCTTCCTCACTCCAAGGCTGCTCATTTGTCCCCGGATTCTTGAAAACAAAGGCACTTGCTCTTAGTATGAAAAGATTAGGTGATCATTGCAGAGCATTCGGAAAATACAGAGAAGGACATAGGAAAAAACCAAACAAATCTATCAAACCACTGCCTTTCTTCCACTTGGCCCAAAGTCCCGGGTTCAGGGGGTAGGTGGTCCTCCTGAAAACAGCTGGAAGAGTTTGTGCCGGTGCACTGGGTATATGTTGGGGGAGGAGCACAGGACACAGCCTGTCCATGAACTCCCACTCACTCTGCCTCCCCCATTGCATTTAACTGGACACACATTGGTTTTTGACATTTCCCTGGGTGACTGGCCAGTTTACATCCAGTTGCGGATGGATCCCTTATCTGAGTCTCCCCCACGTTCTTGTCCTGTCCTATGTTAGATGCTCACCTATCCATCGGCACCTTTATGGGAGGCGGCCACGTGGAGGGAGTGAGGGTCTCTTCAGCCCTGAGCCAACTTTGGGATATCGTTATTGTTGGCCTTACCCCCAAACTTCTAAGCAATTCTTCCTTCTCAACATACTGTATTTATCTGCGTGATTCAGGCTGACATCTCACTCGGTGGCATCATGGGAGTGAAGGTGGATGGCGGTGGCCATCTGCCCCACCCCCAGGTGGAGATACTACCAAGGGTCTTGATGGAGGTCACCCCAGTACGTCTTTCCTATTCATGGACTTGAGTTTTGGAACCAGCCAAGTTCCACGTGATGTGACATCCCAATTATTCAAATATTTATTTATTTTTTTTGGTCTCCTGGCATGTGGGATCTTAGTTTCCTGACCAGGGATTGAAGCCATGCTTCATGCATTGGAAGTGTGCAGTCTTAACCACTGGACTGCCAGGGAAGTCCCCATCCAGACGTTTATTAAGCGTCTGAAACAATACCATCCCAGAACCGAGGTGGCAAATGTTTTCTGGAAAAAGCCTGATAGAACACATTTCAGACTTTGTGGGCTAAATGGGTTTTGCACATCTACTTGATCCTAACCTGATAGCCCTAAACGGCCCTAAATGGCCATAGACAACATGTTACCGAATTGGTGTGACTTTGTTCCAGTCAAACTTTATTTGTGGACGTTAAAATTTGAATTTTATATAATTTTCACAATATGTCACAAAATGTTATTTTCTTTAGACTTTCCCCCTCAACTACTTAAAAAGCTTCTTAATTCTCAGTTCACGGGTCACAGAAGAACTGGACCTGGCCTAGGGCTAGGTTTGGTCCATGGACCACAGTTTGCAGACCCCTGTTCTGGAAGGCCAGTGCTGTGAGAAGCCCTGAGGGTACCCAGTGCAGCCGAGTTCAGCGGCTCTATTCTGCGGAAATGTCTGTTGGGGCGAGGAGGGCCCGTGGACAGAAGGGCCCCGGGTTTTTCTTTGCCCTTCACCTCTACCTGTGGATACATTCGCTGGTTTTTACCTCTGACTTCGTTTGAAGGAAATGCTTTGTGACAGAGAGCCACACACACATAAAAGAGCGTGAGCACCACTGGTCTGGACCATCCCCCTTGTTCTTTGTTTCACAAGTGAGGAGAGCTGAGTCTGAGAGGAGGGAGGCTTGTCTCACATCCCAGGTGAAGTTGAAAGTACAGAAGAACCTCCACCCAAGTGGCTTCAGTGGTAAAGAATCTGCCTGCCAGCGCCGGAGAAGCAGGTTCGATTCCCTGGGTTGGGAAGATCCCCCAGAGAAGGGAAATGGCAACCCGGGACAATCCAGAATCCTTGCCAGAAGAATTCCACGGACAGAGGAGCCTGGAGGGCACAGTCCGTGGGGTCGCAGAGTCGGACACGACTGAGTGAGCATTTCCTGCACTGCACACAGAAGACCCCAGACCAAGCCCTTTCCCCCAGCCCTGGGTGCAGCCCCTTGAGTGGCGGACACTTACCCCCTGGCAGTCGTGGCTGCCCAGGGACCTCGGTTGCACCTGGGGCTAAGGTCACCTGCACGACGAGGTCCTCACTGGTGAAGGCCGTGGGGGCTCCCACGCCGGTCGTGGACTCTCTGGGAAAGGCCCAGGGCCAGGTGGCCTCTCCAGTCCTGTTCTCCACTGCGGGGAATGCAGTGGCCCTTACTTCGGGGGCAAACGTGAAAGGCTCCTCGGGTTCTGGGGCGGTTGGGGAGACTTCAAAGTCGGGCTTTGCCGTGAGGATCACGTTGCCTCGGGCTTCACCCTCGGTGATATTTCGGGGCAGGGGCAGCTCCACATCAGGCCAGGTCACCGTCTGGATGGTGATGTCCTCCTCGCCGCCTACCCCGAAAAAGTTTTCTGGGATGTCCACAAAGTCTTCACCTGGGGCAGGGGGCAGAGACAGGCATTAGTGCTTGGCCTGGGGCTGGCTTGATGGAGATGAATATCAGATGCTCCCCTTCTCTGCTAAGAAAAGAAAGCACCTACTGTGTGCCAGGCACCTGGCCAGGGCCATTGTTGGAGACCTCAATGGCTTGAATATTTATTATAGGGGTGCCCTAGATTGCAAGAATATGCAGTCACCATAGCACAAGACCCTGACCAATCAGCTCACTGCTTATTACACCCATCTTGTTCCAACATCCCTTGCCAGCCAGTTGCTTCCTTACCTATCTTGTGAGCACCTGCTGAACCTCTGATGTTAGAACTAGCCAATGGGAAAATGTAAATCAATTAGAAAGAGAAACGAAAAAATCTTCCCAGAGATGCAGGAGCTCATGAAATTGATGAAAGTGCCATGAGAGAACTGCCTGCCTCAGTCATGAACAAATGAGCCACTTAGTAATGAATAAAGAGAGCATTCATGAGGATGCTACAACTGCAAACAGGGTGGTGGGAATATTGAAAAGTGAAGAGAATCTTTTCATGTGTTTGTTAGCCATCCGTATGTCTTCTTTGGAGAAATGTCTATTTAGTTCTTTGGCCCATTTTTTGATTGGGTCGTTTATTTTTCTGGAATTGAGCTGCATAAGTTGCTTGTATATTTTTGAGATTAGTTGTTTGTCAGTTGCTTCATTTGCTATTATTTTCTCCCATTCAGAAGGCTGTCTTTTCACCTTGCTTATATTTTCCTTTGTTGTGCAGAAGCTTTTAATTTTAATTAGATCCCATTTGTTTATTTTTGCTTTTATTTCCAGAATTCTGGGAGGTGGATCATAGAGGATCCTGCTGTGATTTATGTCGGATAGTGTTTTGCCTATGTTCTCCTCTAGGAGTTTTATAGTTTCTGGTCTTACATTTAGATCTTTAATCCATTTTGAGTTTATTTTTGTGTGTGGTGTTAGACAAACACATGAAAAGATGCTCAACATCACTCATTATCAGAGAAATGCAAATCAAAACCACAATGAGGTACCACTTCACACCAGTCAGAATGGCTGCGATCCAAAAATCTGCAAGCAATAAATGCTGGAGAGGGTGTGGAGAAAAGGGAACCCTCCTACACTGTTGGTGGGAATGCAAACTAGTACAGCCACTATGGAGAACAGTGTGGAGATTCCTTAAAAAATTGCAAATAGAACTCCCTTATGACCCAGCAATCCCACTGCTGGGCATACACACCGAGGAAACCAGAACTGAAAGAGACACATGTACCCCAATGTTCATCGCAGCACTGTTTATAATAGCCAGGACATGGAAACAACCTAGATGTCCATCAGCAGATGAATGGATAAGAAAGCTGTGGTACATATACATAATGGAGTATTACTCAGCCGTTAAAAAGAATTCATTTGATACAGTTCTGATAAGATGGATGAAACTGGAGCCGATTATACAGAGTGAAGTAAGCCAGAAAGAAAAACACCAATACAGTATACTAACACATATATATGGAATTTAGAAAGATGGCAATGACGACCCTGTATGCAAGACAGGAAAAAAGACGCAGCTGTGTATAACGGACTTTTGGACTCAGAGGGAGAGGGAGAGGGTGGGATGATATGGGAGAATGGCATTCTATCATGTATACTATCATGTAAGAATTGAATCGCTAGTCTGTCTGACGCAGGATACAGCATGCTTGGGGCTGGTGCATGGGGATGACCCACAGAGATGTTATGGGGAGGGAGGTGGGAGGGGGGTTCATGTTTGGGAACACATGTAAGAATTAAAGATTTTAAAATTAAAAAAATAAAAAACTTAAAAAAAAATAAAAAAATAAAGTAAAAAAAAAAAAAAGAAAAGTGAAGAGAAGCTTTTGGGGGTAATTCTAATTATGTTTGCACAAATAACCCTAGACAGTGTAAAATACAGGATAAAAACATTTTAAAAAGTTTTAGTCTAAATATTCACAATAAAGCCCTTGTCAAAAACTTTTTCCCACTCTTAAGTAACACTATGGCCCTCATTTTGAAGTGAATTCAATTAAAAAGGGTAACTGCGGAGAGGAAGGCTCAAGAGGGAGGGGACATATGTATACGTATGGCTGATTGTTTGACAGAAAGCAACTCAATTCTGTAGAGCAATTATCCTTCAAGTAAGAAATAAATATATTTAAAATTTTAAAAAGGGCAGATCACAGCGCCCTCCTGTGGCGCGTGGTCTCAAGTCAGGCCCCATATCTTCCCATTAGACAGATAAGGGAAGTGAGGCTCAGGGCCTTGACTTTATCACAGCTGCCCAGGAGTGAGTGGCAGAGACGTGATTCAAACTTGAGAAAACAGCCTCTGAATCTCACGTTTTTCCCCAGTTCTGGGCTGATGAGATAGTACTGGGTACACTGCAGGCTGCAGTGATTCTAGCTTCCCAAGGAACCCATGTGAATAGGGGGTGCTAAGACATGGGGTTCAGGTACCCAGTGGACCCTTGAAGGAGGTAAAACCCAACTCCCCATTCTAAGATTTCATCCTCTGGGTCCCCATTTCGGTGGCATGCTCCCCCACTGAAATGCCTCCAGCCCAAACCCACCTGTGTAGCAGATGGCGTCATAGCGGGATGAAGGGTCAGGGTAGCCCGTCTGGTTGGCATGCAGGTAGACGGTCCTCACTCCCAGGAGGTTGCCCCCGCAGTTCGGTCGGGCCTTGGAGATGGGGTATCGCACGCTGCGGTCAGCCAGCCAGCCGGCGCTGCACATGTCCATGCCACCCTGCCAGGCCAGGTAGAGTTGGCCTGTGGTGGCCAGCCTGGCGCCCAGCCGCCGGCACTCGTTGGCTGCCTCCTGGAAGGTGAACTTCTCCGGGGATGTTGCATAGAAGACCTCGCCTGCAAAAGACACAGCCAGGAGGGTAAGGAGCTCCTTCCTACGTCTGCCCTGAGTCCTCAGGGAGATCCCCAGGTTCCTCTGAGTTTGGTCTTTAACTGGGCAAAGCCCTGGTCCCACGTATCTGTATTTCAGGGGTAGGATGGGGGGTTGGGAGGGACGTCGAGGTAGGGTATGGTATCCTGGATTATCGCCCTGCCCAGGAGGAGGCCCGCGTGACGCTGAGAGTCGGCAGGAAGAAGGGGCTGGGCTGGGGCTCATGAGAGGGCGGGGCGGCCTCACCCTCCATCTCCTCCGCGAAGCAGTACACGTCATAGGTTTCATTGGTGTCCCGGATGCCGTAGGTTCTCACGCCCGGAAACTCGTCCTTGTCTCCATAGCAACCTTCCCTCGGCGTGTGGATGGGGTACCTGCCGGGAACCCAAAGCAGGGATGTGACACTCGGGGGACGGAGGGGGCCGATGACCTGTGCCCTTGTACCTTCCTCCCTTGTGGGAGGAACGGTGACTTACTGATGTGTTTGCCGGGATCTGCTGGGATCTGCTGAGATCTCTGGGCTACTTGTTTTCTACAGTTTTTTCCTAGCTTTATTGAGATGGATGTTTTCATAACTATTGGTGACAGAAAGCGGCGCCTTTTACTAAATATTTATTGGTACCAAACGTTCTATCAGGGGCTTGCAAACCTTTTCTGTAAAAGGATGGATAGTAAATATTTCAGGTCTTGCAGGCCAGAGGGTCTCCACTGTGACCAACCACTCAACCTTGCCATCCTAGTGCAAACGAAGCAACCACAGACAAAATAACAAGCGTGGCTGTGTTCCGATAAAACTTTGTTTACAGAATCAAGGAGTGGGTTGGACTTGACCCATGAGCTATAGTTTGCTGAACCCTGCTCTGTAACATTGGAGTCTCACATCAACCTAAGAAGGAAGGTGCTATAACCTCTCTAAACTATAAGAAAGTGGGGCCCAGAGATGTTAAGCAACTTGTTCAAGGTCACACAGCCTCTAAGTATCAAAACTAGGGTTTGTGGTATATAAGTACCTCTTGTATCTGAGGTGTGGTCTTTTGCACTGTGCTAGGCTGTTGAATCACTTTGCCTTTTTTAATGGTTAATGGCTTTTTTTATCCTGAGATCTTTTGTCTATCCCAAGATTACAGAGTTATTTCCTTTTGTTTTCTTCTTGTGGCTTTGTGGTTCTGGCTTTTGCATTTGGAGCTTTGATCCACTTCAAATGAATTGTCTCATCTTGCTTTTACAGGCTTGCTTACATGATTGCCCTCCCTTGAAGCTAAGGCTCTGTCTGTCTTGCCGGGGAACCCACCCCTTAGCAGCTGTGCTCAGGGGAAATGAGCCAAAAAGCTTATTTTACATGTGTCTTGCTCTATTAAAAACAGAATAGAAAGTGGTTCCCAAAAATATATAAACACCAAAATTTTAAAAAGATGTAAAGGGAAAAATGAGTAGGAAGAATAATGATGTATAATTTGCATGGAGAAAATGCTCATGCAGAGCTATGCTGCTAGTGATCACTCATCCACCACAGGACAGAGGACCAAGGATTTGGGACCTGACCTCAGACTGGCCAGGGCACCTGTCTAGCCTCAGCCCAGGTTGGTCCTGGTGTCAGGCTGGCACCAGCTCAGTGCGGGTCAGTGTTCCAGTCCATCTCCCACTCCGCTCCGATGGTGGCCCCGGGGCTCACCTCACAGTCTGATCGGCCAGCCAGCCGGCGTCGCACTGGTGGAAGCCGTCCTCATAGGCGGCCTGCAGCTGCTCGGGCGTGGCGATGATGGCGCTGTTCTGCAGGCAGGCCCGCTGCGCCCTGTCAAAGTCCAGGGTGTAGCGCGTGGAGATGGCTCTGTAATGGAACACAATGCCTGCAAGACACAGGAGAGCGAGATGGCAGGTCAGCACAGCCTCCCCTCATCCAGGCCTTCATAGAATCAGGGAGAGCCAAGGGGGCATAGAGACATCTGGGCTGGGCCTCCAGCTGATGGGTGGATCCCAGCTCCATATCTGCATGGGGTCCTTCTGCCTTTGCTAGAACATTTCTATTAACAGGGAGCTCATTACCTTACAAGGCATCTTTTTGGAAACCTGTGATAATTCTGATAATCAGGTTATTTGACTTGGATCAAAATCTGCTTTCCTCATAATTTTTCATGTCATTCCAGGACCCCATATTTGCTTTGCAGAAAGATGCCCCCTCAGCCCAGGGCCATCCCAGTGAGAGTCTTTTTTAAGGCACAGGTAGGAGCACACTGCCTTTCAGAGAGTGCTGAGCACCAAAGGATTGATGCTTTTGAATTGTGGTGCTGGAGAAGACTCTTGAGAATCCCTTGGACAGAAAGGAGATTAAACCAGTCAATCCTAAAGGAAATCAACCCTGAATATTCATTGGAGTGACTGATGCTGGAGCTGAAGCTCCAATACTCTGGCCACCTGATGTGAAAAGTCAACTCATTGGAAAAGACAATGATGCTGGGAAAGACTGAAGACAGGAGGAGAAGGGTGAAACAGAGGATTAGATGGCTGGATGGCATCATCAACTCAATGGACATGAGTTTGAGCAAACTCCAGGAAATAGTGAAGGACAGGGAAGCCCGGCATGATGCAGTCCATGGGGTTGGGAAGAGCTGGACAGAACTGAGCAAATGAACAACAACAACCCAACAGGAAAAACTTGGTGCTGACTGAAGTCCTGAAGCCTACCAAGAACACAGCCATATTCCTTAGTCCATCGAGGGTAGGGGACCAGAAAGTCCTCATCCCTCTTTGGCTTCTGGAACTGGAGGTGGAGGAAGGAAAAGACATGTGGGTGGAGAGTCAGGAGATGCTCTGGCTCCCTTCCTGGGAAACTTCAAGCAAGTCACTTAACCTCAGTTTGCTTGTCTGTAAAATGGGGATGGTCACAAAGCAATCGAATCACAAGATTGTTGGGAAGCACAGATTGTCATTCATTACACGTGACTGTGGCCACAGAGTGTTTAATTCACTCAAAGTCCAGCGAGAGTGATATTACTAGCTTCACGTTACAGAGGAAGCAACTGAAATTAAGTAACTCAACCGAGGTGCGAACTGGCAGGAGGAGGAGCCGGGGTTTGCAAGCCAGCCTGCCTGGGTGCCCACCAGTGCGGATGCCATTCTGGTTCTTTCTGTAGGTGAAGCAGGGTACCCCCGGGCAGGCTCTCACCTTTCACCACGACCTCCAGGGTGGCCTGGCTGTCCTCGATGCCGTGCATCACCTCACAGCGATAGATCCCGGAGTCATTGGAGCGCAGGTTCTGGATTTCCAGGGTGGCGTCGCTGGGGATGGCAGGGTAGTTGGGCAGCGTGACCTTGTCTTGGTAGGCGCTGTTGACCCGCACCCGCCCTTCCGTGGCCACCAGCAGCACCACCTCCTTCTCCTTGGATATGCGGCTCCACTTGATTCTCGGGGCGAGGGGGGCGGTGGAGGGGGCGGTGGTCACGGGGTGCATGGGGTCGATGAAGTAGCAGGGGATGGTGAGGGAGCTCCCCAGGAGGACCCGCAGCGGGGATGGTTCAGGGATGCTGACACTCAGCGAGTTGTCAGGTTCTGTGCAGGGAGACATGGGGGCGGGAGACAGACCCATTAGTGCCCAGAGAGGACCACCCAGCCTCTCTGTCAGTCCTTCTGGAAATGACAATGTCTGTGCTGGTGCTGGGGAAGGCTCCTGTGTCATATGGAATTCCCTTTCCAGAGCAGCTTTCTCAAGACCCCCTGGTCTCTGTGTCTCAAGATGGGAACTATGGAGCCAGAAAGGATTGCAGAGGGGGCCATTGGGAAACTCAGAGGTGTACCTCTTTGTTTCTCAAACTGGGGTACCCTAGGTGATGCCATGCCATGGGATAAACAGAACCCATCTTTCTGGAGTGACAAGCCATGGGATAAGCAGAAACTGTCTTTCTGGAGTGACAGCTTGACTCAAAAATTGGTAAGTTACTTTGGGGGAGAAGCTCCAATACTTTGGCCACCTGATGTGAAGAGCTGACTCACTGGAAAAGACCCTGATGCTGGGAAAGACTGAAGGCAGGAGGAGAAGGGGATAACAGAGGTTGAGATGGTTGGATGGCATCACCAACTCAATGGACATGAGTCTGAGCAAACTCCGGGAGATAGTGAAGAACAGAGAAGCCTGGCATGCTGCAGTCCATGGGGTAGCAAAGAGTCAGACATGACTTAGTGACTGAACAACATCAAGAGAAAATTACTATGGGGAAGAAAAAATTTATACAACTTGTAAAGCTAAGATATAAAAATATCAAACACTTTGGGCTCCATCCTGACCTTGCAGAAGGACTAGTCATTCTCTTCTGTTGTTGGGGGATCAGGGGCCTAGTTGGAGAGGCATCAGAGAAGATCAGACATTTAAGTCTGCAAAGAGTCAGCCTGGGGTGAGGTTGGGATCTGGAGTGGGTTGCCATTTCCTTCTCCAGTGCATGAAAGTGAAATGTGAAAGTGAAGTCGCTCAGTCATGTCCAACTCTTCATGACCCCATGGACAGCAGCCTACCAGGCTCCTCTGTCCATGGGATTTGCCAGGCAAGAGTATTGGAGTGGAGTGCCATTGCCTTCTCCTGGGATATGATTAGATTCCATTAAAAAAACCAACAACAAACCTAGATGGTATTGATAGGGAAGATGCAGAGAGTTTGTAAATTCTGTTAGAAGTAAAAAATCTTCCTGGTATTGGAAAGAAAGAGCCTTTGAAAAAACAGCACTTTTATGAACAGTCATATACTTATTGAACTTTTTTTTTCCAGGAGAGCCTGCAGGTTGACCATAAAAATGTTTCAGATATTTGTGGGTGGCAGATACACAGCAAGGCAGGAAAGAGGGAGCCAGGAATGTTTGGGGTCCAGCCCTAACCTTTTGATATCCTGGGGGGTCACTAGCAGGCCCTTCACAGAAATATCGCTCTGAGGCTCTGCCCTAGCACAGGACACAGCATGGTTTCTGTGGTGGTAGCTCTCCAGGGCAGGTTCTTCCCAGGTGGCACTCGTGGTAAAGAACCCACCTGCTGACGCAGGAGACATAAGAGACTCAGGTTCAATCCCTGGGTCATGAAGATCCTCTGAAGGCAGGTGTGGCAATCCACTCCAGTATTCTTGCCTAGAGAATCCTATGGACAGAGGAACCTGGTGGGCTACAGTCCATGGGGTCACAAAGAATCAGACAATACTGCACTGACTGATCACACACACACGGTTCTCCAGGGACAACTGGAAGTGACAGCAGCACCCAGCCCTGCAGTTTTTAAAGCTCTCAACCAACCCTCATGCAATGGTTGGCCTGTGTGGGCAAATCACCCCAGGGTATAGCCAGCTGGCTATTCAAGGGTCTCAGGGAAAGAGTACAAGTGGAGACTCATGGATCATATGTCTAAATATTTAAAAGCTATAAATCAAGCCAATAGACCCATAACTTGTTTTTAAAAAATGTTCCATCTTATTTGACAATGATACCTTTCAAAATGAAAAACCAGATTCAAATTTAGAATTCTTGGATCCCTTAGAGTTTTGCATTGGGATGTGGTGGCCACGCTGGAGGAGAGGGAATCAGGACCCCTTTTCTTCCCTCCACGGCTCTGCGCTGTGAAGGATCTGTATTTATCCAGGCTCTCACAACCCAGCTGTGTTCACACCCAAACAGTCACCCCTTCACCTCTCCCGCTGGCCTTCTGGTGGCTCAGACTGGCGGTGGTGGGTGGTCCTTTTGTGGAAGGGTGGACCCAGAGGAGCAAACCATGCAGCCCTGGGGATGATTTGGGTCCAGCTGGACAGGGAATTCTGGGCATCCTGGGTACCCAGGGGGAGAATAGAGCAGGGTGGACACATATCGCTGGCCCTACAATTCCTCATTTTTAGGGAATGTTGGGGCTGTAGGAGAGTCAGAGAGGGGGGCCTCTAAAGTGATGGCCCAGATCAAGCACTATCAGTGCCAGGCTTGGTCTCCGACCCCCGAGTCCAGTCCTCAGTGCCTGCCGGGTAAATGAGACATGTGTGGGGATGTCCTCACCTGAAACTTCTACTGAGATGGCTGCTGTGATGACCCTCAGAGTCACAAACACCAAGAGTAAAGTGGTCATAGTTCACCTGGAAGAGAGGGGAAAAGAGATGTTATTCAGAGGTTCAGATACGGTGAGGTTGAGGGTCACGTGTCACATGACAAGTGTGATAAACTCCTCATCCATGGATCTGAAATCACATCAAGAGGAGGCTAATTTAAAAAAAGTGATAATAATTATACTCGAACAATGGCTTTATGGATAATTTTATTTTGCACTTCGGATTTTTTTTCATGTTTTATGAAGTGTCTATGATAAGCATGTATAGCTTTTGTGATTAAATGAAACAACAGATATTTATCTAAAAGGCTATAAAGAGTTGGACATGAGTGAACGACTTAGTGTATACACACACACACACACATTAAATCTTATAAAATATCCTCAGCTGATCTACTGTTTATCTCACCTATGTGACTGCAAAGAAAAATAAAGAGGTTTTATTTGGAAAAAAAAAAAAAAAACTATAAGGAGGCTGCATTGTGATCTGAGAGATATCTTCTCCAAGAATCCTGTCCTCACAAAACCTTCATGGATTCCTTAATTACCAGTGTGAGGCTATAATTAAATTTATCTCCTTCTGGTTTTTCTAGGGAACCTCTCATCTTCTAACCAGTAAAGTCTCATCCTAAAGGATCCCTGTGATGGTTGATTTTATGTGTCAATTTGACTGGTCCATGAGGTGCTCAAATGTTTGGTCAACTATTATTCTGGGTGTGTCTGTGAGGGTGTCTTGGGAAGAGATGAACATTTAAATTGGCAGACTGAGTAGAGCAGACTGGACTGCCAATGTGAGTGGGCCTCACCCAATCAGTTGAAGGCCCACAGTTTGCCCAAAATGGCTGAACCTCCCCTAAATAAGAGATAATGTCTCTTGCCTGATGCTCACCAAACTGCCTTCAGACTTAGATGGAAGCATTGCTTCTTCTTGGTTTCAAGGCTTCCCACCCTGGCTCTCCTGGCTCTCTAGCTTGCCAACTGAAAGTGTTAGTCACTGAGTTGTGTCCAACTCTTTGCAACCTTATGCTCCGTAGCCCACCAGGTTCCTCTGTCCATGGAATTCTCCAGGTGAGGATACTGGAATGGGTTGCCATTTCCTCCTCCAGGGGATCTTCCTGACCCAGGGATTGAACCTGGGTTTCCTACACTGCAGGCAGATTCTTTACCATCTGAGCCAATTTGTTAGCTTGCCAAAACCCTTCACAATCACGTGAGCCAATTCCTTAGAATAAATCTCTTTCTGTATGTATATGCACAACTAAATAGTTATGTTTCTCTGGGGAACCCTGACTAACACAGTTTCCCAGGCCCAGAAAAGTGACGCGAGTTACCCCATCTCTTTGATAAAATCTGAACTGCCATCAACTCCAAATTCAGGAACCTATGTGTTTTAGGTCAGAGAATGTACCAAGATTTGGGGCACAATTCAGGGGTCTCATTCAAGTCAGGGGAAGGATACTCACTGAGATTGCTCTGTGGGATGTGTGCCAAGTCGATTCAGTCATGTCTGACTCTGTGACCCTATGGACTGTAGCCTGCCAGGCTCCTCTGTCCAGGGGGTTCTCCAGGCAAGAATACTGTGTGTTGCCATTCTCTCCCCTGTGGGTCTTCTTAACCAAGGGCTTGAACCTGCCTCTCTTACATCTCCTGCATTAGCGGGCAAGTTCTTTATCACTAGCACCATTAGAGAAATGACAGCCCAGGACCCCTGAAGCAACCAACCCCTGTTGGCCCAAACAATGACTTCCTATGAATTAGAGAAACCAACTTTCCTTACTGTCATCTGTTGGAAAACTGTCCCGCAAAGTATACTAACCTGTGATGACAAAATGTAAAGGGAACCCCCTGCGTAACTGGAACCCTGACTCTGAGTGGGCCAGAGTACTCAGACCTCAAGGAGACCCATCTGAATTTACAAGAGGTCAACCGAGGGATGGTTCTCAAATTGGGCTACACACTGAAATCACCTGGGCTTCAGCCTGGTCCTCAGACATTTTAAAAGCTCCCCAGAAGGCTCTAAAATGTGGCCAGGGCACCACTGGCTAGAGGGTATGCAGTCACACTGTGGACACTTGTGACTTGCACTCCATGACGTGTACCCTAAAGACAGGAAGGGAGCTTTCACAGGCTGAGTGCAATGCCCAACTGAGGCTGCAGCCAGTGTCCCTGACCTGGACTCCATCAGCGTCTGATGACCCACTAGGAGTCTCTATTGGCTCAGTCACCATCAGCTGTGGCTGGATGGCTTTGAGGATAAGAGGCTCTGAGGTTCCCACCCCTAGAATGTGGGGAAGGGAGTGGGTAGGGCCAGGACTCTGGGGATGCTCGTGGGTAAACTCCGGGAGTTGGTGATGGACAGAGAGGGCTGGTGTGCTGAAGTTCATGGGGTCGCAAAGAGTCGGACACGACTGAGTGATTGCACTGAACTGAACTGATATATTTTTAATTTGGCTGTGCTGGGTCTCAGTTGCAGCATACAGGATCTTTATTTGTGGCATGTGCGATCTAGTTCCCCAACCAGGGATTGAACCCAGGCCCCCTGCATTGGGAGTGTGGAGTCTTAGCCAATGGACCACCAGGGAAGTCCCTTAGTTTGTCATTTGAGTGATCTTTCCACAGCTATCCTTCATTCATTCCACATACAGCAGGCACTTGAGGGATGAAAGGGTTGTCTGTGTGGGTGCTGCTAGGGGCTCAGAGATGACGGTGTGAGGATGAGTAGGAAGTCTGGAAAATTCCAAAGGCTTAAGAAGCAGCTCCTAGCTTCTCCTGAGGGATTTTTCTCCTTAGAAGCTGCCTTAAAAAAAAAAAAAATCTCTGGGACTCCAGGTTCTGGCT
This sequence comes from Budorcas taxicolor, assembly GCF_023091745.1. NCBI lineage: Eukaryota > Metazoa > Chordata > Mammalia > Artiodactyla > Bovidae > Budorcas > Budorcas taxicolor. The sequence continues at coordinate 23,202,741 of NC_068930.1, read as the reverse complement.
CCTGAGGGGACTTTTCCTCAGGCCCAGTGTGATCTGTCACGGCCAAGAACTATTCCTCCAGAGGCTTAAAGGGTCAGGTGTCTCCTCCTCTGTGAGGAGGGGGCTAGACTTGCAGGGCTGTCTCTTCCTAGAGCCTCAGGGAAAGCGTGTCCAGACACAAGGCCGCCTGTTCTTCTTCCCTCAGAACAACCTTCACTGGGAAGTTCTCTGTATGTTTTCAGAGTTGTGTTTCTTCCCTCGCTCTCTGAACAAGCCTGACATTGTCCGGGAAGCAGTGGTTCTCTGTGGGGCTTGGGTCTGCTCTGTTTTTCTCCCTGGCTTCGGCCAGGAATGAAAAGGGCAGGGAGTGGGCATTGGTGGTGGTGGTGGTGGTGGGCAGGGGGGACGGGTTGTGGGCAGAGAAATTAATTTTATTTCTTCTTCTTTTTTTTTTCAAGACAAACTTTGGGATAGAAATATCGTAATAAATATGCTCTTGTGTTTGTGTGTGTTTTCTCAGCTGTAAAGAAAATAGGGAGAAATTCCATTCTGTCTGGATTCCAGTGTGTCCGGGCCTCACTGAGCCTTTATGTGAGGAGGTGGACTCTGCCAGTCCCCACAACAGGGTGGCCTTTCTGCAGGGGAAGTGGAGCTGGTGGCGACGGGATTGGGAGGCTGGGGCTGAGGACAGTGGAAGGGGCTGTCTAAAATGGAGGGAAAGAGGGGCTTGAGGAGCGGGTGAAAGTTGGAGGGTCTGTGCAGAGCTTCTGTGGGCTCCATGTGTGTGAGGTTGGGCTCATTACCAAGGAGCTGGCTTTTTCAGGACAGAATTATTAGGAAGTTTGATGGGGGAAAGAAGGCGTGCTAGTGCTTTGAATCTGAGCTCAGGCCATGTGTGTGTATGTGTGTGTGAGAGAGAGACACAGACACACACACAGACCCATAGTTGAACACATGGAAACCTTCCACCTCCTCATCAGCTATACCCTATCAGATGGCTGCCAACCCAGTCAGGACTTTGACCTTTATTCCATCAGATTATGGGGCTGAATGGGAGGGGCTCACCTGCTTGCCCTGAATTCTTATTCCAGCGACATGCAGTGGAGACCCCTAGACCTGGGTCCCAGTCCTGCTCAGCACCTCCTGCTTTAATAACCCAAGATCCATCTCCATGGCTATTTCAGAGACTGAGCGAGACAATGTGCCAGGCAGACCCGGCTTCTGGAGGGCGGGGGCTGTGTCTCTGGCTCGGCGGCAAGCCCAGGGTCTGGCACTCAGCAGGCATCCGTCAGCACCACTCTCTTCCCTCCTCCCTAGAGTCAGGCCTGGGTGAGCCTCTCAGAATGTGGGGACTGGAAGAGCGTCTAGTGGTTACAGGGAGGCTTCTTTTCCTGGGGTGAGGGTTGGATGAGATGACTTTCCATAAAGGATAAAACTGCCTTTGCCAACATCACCACCCTACCACACATTTGGAAAATAAAGGAACTAGAGAAAATAAATCACCATCATCCTCCATCCTAATCCAACCATTGTTCATGTTTTGATAGTTTTCCTTCTGGTTTTTTTCCTTAGGCATCCACTTGCGTTACGTGGAGTCGCAATCTTTTTGCATCCTGTTTGCTTTTTCCACACAGCATGGTGGATCAAATGACTTGTTTTTGGTTCCTTCAGAACTGGTGGATGGCTTTGGGGCTGTACAATCAAGACCTCGCTGGGGGGAATCCTGTCTACACGGCTGAGGCAGGTGGTCTTCAGTCTCTAGTTGAACAGGAAGTGCTCATTCATTCTTCACGGGGTGACCCCTGTCACGGTCAGTGTGTCAGTCACACAGTTGTTTCTGACTCTTTGCGACCCCATGGACTGTAGCCTCCCAGGTTCCTCTGTCCGTGGAATTCTCCAGGCAAGAATACCAGAAAGAGAGATTTTAAACCCAGAACAGGGAAAGTGGCAGGGATCCCACATCAAGGACACATCTGGCAAGACTGACTCCAACTGCAGCTGCTAATTTCCCACATATTCTAAACAGACATGGTGGGAAGGCGTGGAAAGGGGGAGTCAGGAAACTGATTCCAGGTGAACTCACACAAGCCCTCAGTTTTCTCATCTGCACACTGGAATCAGAATGGGACATGGTGAAGCATGGATGCTGATGCTCACTTTATATTTTCTCCTCTTTCTCTTCTCTCTTTTTTGCTTATTCTCTCTCCATCTGGATCTTTTTCTAAAAAATAGAGTTGATTTCCTTATTCCTATTGTATTACTTGGGCTTCCTTCGTGGCTCAGATGGTAAAGATTCTGCCTGCAATGCCGGAGACCTGGGTTTGATCCATGGGTTGGGAAGATCCCCTGGAGGAGGGCATGGCAACTCACTCCAATATTCTTGCCTGGAAAATCCCCATGGACAGAGAAGCCTGGTGGGTACAGTCCATGGGGTCACAAAGAGTTGGACACGACTGAGTGACTAAGCACAGTGCCTTGTATTACTTGCTTGGTTATCACTGCAAATTCTGTAAATGTTTTCCTGCTTTCTGGGCAATTAAGTGAGTCCACTGGAAAAAGCTGTGGCAGCAGGTTGAGGGTGCTGCAGAGCGACCTTTCAAACCCAGAGTTTTGTCTAGGGTTGGCCTCAAGCAGCCCTGTGCTAAGACAGAGGGCACAGTGAGGTGGGGAAAGGAGGGTTTTCCTCTGAGTTGCTTATATTCTTGTAAATGGAGACATATCTGTACCTAGAAAATAGCAGGCATGTGAATGGGTGCCGGGTCCTTGATGCTGTCTAGAATGTCTGTATGACCCCAAGTGTAGTTTTCGCATCTTTGACACAGGGTAGAGTGGGAGAATTGGCCCTGGAGTTCTCTGAGACTCTAAGTGTCAGCTCCACACAGTGCAGAAAAGAGACATTTGATACAGGGTCAGAGTCGGTCACATCTCACCTGTCACAGCCTCCCCCCAGGTTAGAAATGAGCTCATCTCTTGTTCTGATCCTGCACCCAGATCAGCATTCACTGGGAAGGTTCAAAACCACAGGGAAAGATGCCCCCTTATGCCCTCCACATGCTGGGGAAGATGTGGGGGGCAGCAGAGGGATGCAAAAAGGGGAGCTGTGAGGTTATGAGTATCATGCCTAAATTCAGAGGAATTAGGCTCTCAGGGGAGCCTCAGGCTCTCAAGGGAGGAGCAAGGTTCAAGTGGAGGAATTAGGAGAAATCAAGAAATGATCAAGAAAAGAAATCAAGAAATGACACAGGTCCAGGGACTTCCCTGGTGGTCCAGGGGCTAAGACTCCATATTTCCAAAGCAGGGGACCCAGGTTTGATCCCTGGTCAGGAAACTAGATCCCACAGGCTGCAATGGAGTTTAAAGATCCCGTGTGCTACAACTAAGAGCCAGAGCAGCCGAATAAATAAATAAAACAATAAATTAGTTACTAAGAAATAAAAAAGAAAGACTTGTGTCCAGAAGGTGTCACATCTGGTGCATGTGTGTGTGTGCTCTCAGTGGTGTTCGACTCCCTGTGACCCCACGGGCTGTAGCCCACCAGGCACTCTCTACGAATGTGGGCTCGCCTTCAAGTGGTGCCCGTGGCTTGGGTCTGGCCCTCCTCTTTCTCTTCCTTCCTTTTGCTCATGCAGTTTGTTCCTTCCAGAAGACTTTATATCTGTAGAACAGCTCTACATCTGACCTAATCATAGCCTTTTCTGAATCCAGGGTAAATACTACCTCCTGGGAACTTCCAGATACCTTTGCCTGAAACCATCTCCTTTCTGCCCATGTTCTTTGTCATTCCTTGTGGTTACCACCAACTAATTAACAAACACATGCCAGCTTGTGATTTCTTCCCCATTGTTGTTTTAAACTACCAGGCTAAGCACTTATGGGGGGTGTATGGGTGGCGAGTGGGGCTGTGTAGTGAGAAGAAGATGGCTTTGGAGTCACATGCATGTGCTTGTGTGTGCTGAGTCATGTCTGACTCTTTGTGACCCCATGGACTGTAGTCCGCCAGGCTCCTCTGTCCATGGGATTCTCCAGGTAAGAAATACTGGAGTGGATTGCCATTTCCTCCTCCAGGGATCTTCCCGACCTAGGGATCGAACTCATGTCTTCTGTGTCTCCTGCATTGGCAGGTGGATTCTTTTACCACTGAGGCACCTGGGAAGCCCTTGGAGTCACATAGATTCTGCTGAATCGCAACTGTGACACTTACATGTGAACATAAAACCTTGGCCCTATTATTTAACCTCTTGAAGGATCAATTTCCTTACTTCTAAAGTGCTGATCAAATAGGATCTATCATATAGGATTTCTGTAATTCCCTGGAGAAGGGCATGGTAACCTACTCCAATATTCTTGCCTGGACAGAGAAGCCTGGTGGGCTACAGTCCATGGGGTCTCAAAAGGGCTGGACATGACTGAAGCGACTTAGCATGCACGCACTGTGTGGCTTTCAGTAAATTCTGTCTCCTTTCCTAAATCTTATCGGACCGGATCCTCCCTGGCTGAGGTGGGAGAACAGCTGCATTGTGTACACATCTCGGCCTTCAATCCATTGTGGGTGCGCTGATCACCTAGTGTGGGCACCAAGCACTGGGCTCTGCAGATCGTAGTCCCTCAACCAACATGAACTGACTTGATAGAAGTTATACCCAGTACAGTTCATGCCTAGATCTAATTGAGATGATGTCCCATGTGTGGATGGTCATTTGATTTGCAATGACAGAAAACAGTGGGATCCCCCACAACTTGATTAACTTAGGGCTCCTGACTATATTCACCTCAAGCCTGGGGATAGGATGAGAGTTTAAATAAAAGTCTGGATTGTTTAGGTGAGATCCTGATGCTGCTGGTGTCCTCTCCAGTGACCCAAGCCTTGTCACTCTCAGAGCTGCCCCGTGTTCCCTGAATGAGCCCAGCCATCCCTGTTCCACCCTTAGGCAACAGTGAGCACCTTACAGCCAAGATCAGCTTATACAGCGGCTTCATGGACAATCTAAAGACTGCCTTTATTGGACTTCCTTGGTGGCACTCCTTCTGCCAAGTCAGGGGACATGGGTCTGATCCCTGGTCAGGGAAGATCCTATGTGCTGAGGTGCAACTAAGCCTGTGCACCACAATTACGGAGCCTGTGTCTAGAGCCCGGGAGCGGCAACTACTGAAGCCCACGTGCTGTAGAGCCCGAGCTCCGCAAGAGGAGCTACCGCAACGAGAAGCCTGCAACAAAGAGTAGCTTTCACTTGCTGCCAGCACAGCCAAAATAGGTAATTAACAGCACTGACTTAGGTTGGCTGAAGGTGTGAGTGGGTTTGCAGGTAAAGGCCCTCCCTGTGGAGGTGGGTGATAGGCACAGTGGGAACCTGAATGGAGTAGATTCCGGTTCAGGGCACAGTGAAAGTGTTAGTTGCTCAGCGGTGTCCGACTTTTTGTGATTCTATGGACTGTAGCCGGCCAGGCTCATCTGTCCATGGGATTTTCTAGGTAAGAATACTGGGGTGGGTTGCCATTTCCTTCTCAGGGAACTCAGGGATTGAACCCGGGTTGCCTGCATTGCAAGCAGATTCTTTACCGTCTGAGCCACCAGGGAAGCGCACAGTTGTTTTTAAAAACATCAATTTCTACTCTCTCTAGCCTTTCTGTCTTGATTTCCTTCACTCACGGAAAAAGGTCCTTGCTAGTAACAACTGCTTGACCTGGATCTACTGTGATGAGAGATATGCTATTCTTCTTCTCTCTGGGGTCCACTTTGAACCCAGGAACCATGCAATTTCCTGAAACAGCCTAGTCTCAGTTTCCTAGGAGACCATATGGTATGGGAGAAGGTGGGTACATTAAAACTACAACCTGAATTCATACCTTTGACTCATCACTTGCTATATTTTAGATGAGCTTGAGAAAGTTTCTTGACAACTCTGGCCAGAATATCCATGAATGATGGCTCTGGAAATTGCTAATTTCCAGTTAGGAGGAGAACAGGGAGTGATGACTCCTATGACAAATTGCTCTAAACGTCTTATTTCCTCTAAATCATCAAACAGAAGTCCTTTTGTTCCCTGAGCAGTCTGATCTGTTGGGTGGGGTGGTAAAAGGCGTTGGGAGGAAGGAAGCTTGTATCACATTGGAATCTTGAGTGAGCCAGGGATGTAGAGGTCGGATCAGAAAGGACCATTAAAACAAATCTTGGCCTATATATCATGGCAGAACAGGACGAACGCTCTTGGAGTGAAGTCCAGCCCCTTCTCATGTTCTATTAAGTCCCTACGTTCTATGCCCTCACTCCTGCTCACACCACATCATACCTCTATTCCCAGCCACATTCTAGCTATTTCTTGAACATAAAAATGTGTTTCCTCTTAATGGCTTTAGTTCCTCTGTTCCTTCTTCCTGGTACACATTTCTGGATCTTTCCCTGATTGGCCACTTTCATCATTCCAGCCTCAGTTCAAATGTCCCTTCCCTGACCTCCCTCACCCCTACCCATCATGTCACCCTCACACCTCCCTATCATGTCACCCTATTATTGTTTATTTATAGCATTATCATTACTAGAACTTCCTGCACTTTTCCATTTGCTTGTTTATTGTTTGTTTCCTCTACTAGAATATACACTCCATGAGGGCAGGAACTTTTGCTCACTACTATCCCTGGGAGCTCAGATGGTAAAGAATCTGCCTGCAATGGGGAAGACCCAGGTTCGATCCCTGGGTTGGGAAGACTCCCTGGAGAAGGGACTGGGTACCTACTCCCAATATTCTGGCCTGGAGGATTCCATGGACAGAGGAGCCTGGCAGGCTACATACAGTACATGGGTTTGCAAAGAGCTGGACACGACTGAGTGACTAACACTATACCTACTTGGGCTTCCTAGGTGGTGCAGTGGTAAAGAATTCACCTGCCAATAAAGGAGACAGAGGAGATGTGGGTTCTATCCCTGGGTCAGGAAGATCCCCTGGAGTAGGAAATGGTAACCCATTTCAGTATTCTTACCTGGAATATTCCATGGACAGAGGAGCCTGGCGGGCCACAGTCCACTGGGTCACAAAAAGTCAGACACAACTGAGCACCCACACACGCATACATACTTCAGGTGTCTGCAACAGTGCTTGGCACATAGAAGGTGTTCAACACATATTTGCTGAATGAAAGAATGAATGGTGCTTCATGAATGGGCAATGTCCCTTCTGGATTGTTTGGGAATGGAAGGAGCACTAAGCTTAAGACTGACAATAACTGTTGCAAATCAACCGATTTCAAAGCATTCTTGCCTCCTCAACCCTGAAACACATTAGAAACCCTAGGAGGAGTGTTAACTCTGAATGCGGGTCGGGGTAGCCCGCAGCATACCATGGCCCCTGGAAACATCCATTCACCCTACTCTCCTGCTAGGAGCGGGCCAAGACTGGTCAGCATGGATCTGGGGACCACCAAGCAGGGAGTGGTGGGTGACCCAGGAGATAGCACCCAGGGACAGAACAGAACTCAGAGTCATCTAGCAGCCTGATGAAGGCTGTGTATTTCAGGAGCTGGGACTGAGCCAGGTCCAGAGCTGAGAAGGAAGGCCAGCCATGATGGTGCTTCTTAGGATGGGAGGCTGCACCCAAACCTGGCCCGAAAGCATAAGACCAGACCAGGGTGGGCACCAGAGGGAAGAATTCAGCTCCACATCACCAGCCTTTCCCCATTACTCCCACCTCTCCTTACCCTCGACTGCAAATTCCCAGTAAAACCAGTTTAAAATGGAGAGTGGTACATTAATGCCTCCTGATTCACTCGCCCAGGACACTGAGCTTTGCCCTGTTCTCTGTGTGGAAAAAAACTGGTACTTGGGACCTGCCCCTTCCTGTTCTCAGTCTTCCATTCCAACCCGGGCTCTTGGAGGTTTTCTCTGCATTAATTTCAGACGTTGTGTAAATATCAGACTTGGGAGTTTGGAAAAGAGTAAGTATCCTTCGGCCCAAACTTTCCATCAGGCACAAGAACCTTTCCTGGGGCAGGAATCTGGGGCCAAGAACTGAGTTCCCTCCAGTTGGCACTGACCATCAACCTGGCAGGACAGAGTGCTCCTTCCTGTAGGAGTTTGGGAAGGGGCTAGGGGACCCAGCAGGACTCCTCAGGGGCCTCCGTTGGTGGGAACTGAGCCCAGGTTTCCAAAACGATCTTTGGTAAAGTTTTCTGGCAGCTGAAGGTCCCGGCCAGCAACGACACAGGCGTTTGGGGTTACAGATGAATTCCTGAGCAAAGCAGAGGGCCAAGTGCCTAGGATGCAGCTGAAAGGAAACAAGGGGCAACTAGCCTAACCCCTTAAACTCTGGGGGCAGATGCCCAGGTTCTTGGAGTTTAGTCTAGACTTGGGGTCTAGTCAAGAGTAAGAAAGAGGATGGGCCACTGGAATTAAGCCTCATTCTCTTGACTGTAGTTTGTATGCCCTAATTCTAGGACTGGGAAGACATCACAGAGAACATTCACTTAGTTCCTTTTGGGTCAGGCTTCTCTTTGAGAGCCACTGGGAGTTGTGGACCTGGCTCCCAGAAGGTAGTCTCTAAGTCTTTATTTACCTGGGGGCCTTGGGCCACGCTGGATTGTCTGTACTAACAGTGTGATTTATGGTGAGAATCTTGGGTCATGTGATATCACCTTGACCTCTGGAAGGACTGGAAACTAAGGTCAGCATGTGGGTGGTCAGCCATGTCTACATGACCAACCCACAGTGAAAATCCTGGACAGCCAGGCTCAGGTGAGCTTCCCGGATTGGCAACACTCTGTACACACTGCAACCCATTGTTGCTGGGGAAGTAAAGGTTGTCCACACAACTCCCTGGGACAGCGCAACTGGATGCTCATGCCCCGTCTCTCTGGGACCCTGTCCTGTGTGGCTCTTCCCTATGCTGACTTTGATCTGTATCCATCTGCTGTGATAAATAGTAACTGTGAATGTAACAGCTTTGCTGAGCTCTGAGTCCTTCTAGTAATCCACTGGACCACAAGGAGGTCTTGGAGACCTCCTGAAACTTTCTGCTCCACCAGGTTAGTTAGCCCTGCCCAGGGGGTCCAGTGTGGTCCGGGTAGACAGCAGACAAGCCCGCTTCTCCCCATGGCCATCCCTCAGTGACACTGCTTTCTCTTCTTGGCGCATGTGCTCTGAGGAGCTGAGCATTCTTTTTTTGGCCCTCACGTGGATGGAATCATTGCCTTTCATCTGGAAAAGTTCCGAGGATTTCCTGGCTCTCCTCCCTCCCTCTTTTCCTCCGTCAAACACCCATCATGTGGAAAACCGCAGCAGGTGTTGAGGAAGGATCAGAGTGGATCCGCCGCCGGGGCTCACTGTGTGAGGCAGGAGATGAGATGTGTGAATAAATCCTACAGCACCAGAGGGGAGCCTCTCTCAATGAGACCGCTCCACAAGCTAAGATACAGAAATCATTCCTGTTTTGGGAGGACCTGGGAGAATTGTGAAGAAGAGATGGCTTTTGAACTGAGCCTTGAAAGATGTGATGAAGGGGACGACAGAGGAAGAGATGGTTGGATGGTATCACCGACTCAATGGACATGAGTTTGAGTAAACTCTGGGAGATGGTAAAGGACAGGGAAGGCTGGCCTGCTGAAGTCCATGAGGACGAAAAGAGTCGGACATGACTGAGCGACTGAACGATGACAATGGGCCTGTGGAGGTAGGGGAAGGGCATTCTAGGAGGGTCATGTGAATAAAGGTATGGTGAAAGGAGTAGATCCAACTGGTGTAGGATCACATAAAGTTAGAAACAAAGCTGGGCCAGATTCTGAAGAGCCTCCATGATTGGGCTAAAGTGTTTGGTTTTATTTTGTAGGTGATGGTGGGGGCCTGTCTCAGGGTTTTGGGGAATGACCTGATCTCAGGTGTTTATCAGGAGGAAACCATGGCCCCCAGTATCTCTGTTCTGTGAAGTTCCCATTGCCATCAAATGTACCCTGCTCCCTCACAGCAGGAGTGCATGTGGCCTATAGCATTTGTGTTTCTGCAGGGAGACTGCACCCACTGGGGTATGCACTGGGCTTGTCCATCCTTGGTTCTCCCTTGTCCATGAGCACCTACCCTTCCTCTAAAAATGGCTATAGATTGAAGGTTGAGCCCAAGCTGGGCATGGTGCCCAGCAGCAGTGTGAACAAACAAATCATCTCATTCAAGGTTCACGATCATCCTGGGAGGGGCTCCATTACTGGTCCTGTTTTTAGAACAGAGGATACAGAGGCTCAGAGCGGTAAATGACTTACCGTAAATTCTGTAGCCAGGGAACGCCAGACCCAGAATTCAAACCTAGATCAGTCTGACTCCAAAACCAGTACTGCTAACTAGATCCCTGCTTCCCATGTCCGTGCTAGGGATGGGGGCAGGTGCTGAGAATGGAACCTGTCATGGGTTTGTTCTTGTCACCCAAAGCACTTTGACAATCTGTGGTCTCAGCTTTAAAGCACGATTCAATGAAGGGACATTTGTGGTGTGCCTCCTACATGGGGAGACTTCACATTTTGACTCAAAGCACCAAGGCACCTTGGGGCGGTAGAATGAGCGCAAAACCCAGAGACAGGCAGAGAACTTGCTCCCTGAACCCCTCACAGACCTTTCTGACTCTTGATTTGTTTCAGAACAATTGGAGAAGAGCTGCAAATATTGACATGATAAGATGTTTCACCCCTTTCCCGCTTCCTCCTTTTCCAGCTCTCTCCCCCGTGTCCCCAGTTCGCTGCCAGCTGCTCCTGGTGGTATGACTATGCCCTGCAAGGCTGTCAGGACTAAGGTGCCTATTAGCCTCCTGATGGGATGCCAGAGCAGCGACCTTCATGAAAACACCTTCTAGGGATTCATGCTGTCTGCTGCCTCCCAGATCCTCCTAGTCAAGGTTTCTTCCTCACAAGAAAGCCAACTTTCCTTTTTCAAAAAATTGATTTTTTTTTTTTTTTAAGCTGTGGTAAAATACAAATAGGGCTTCCCAGGTGGCGCTAGTGGTAAAGAAGCCACCTGCCAGTGCAAGAGACCGAAGAGACACAAGTTCGATTCCTGGGTCAGGAAAAGCCCGTGGAGGAAGGCATGGCAACCCACTCCACATGGCAACCCACTCCAAATGACAACCCACTTCAGTATTCTTGCCTGGAGAATCCCTTGGACAGAGGAGCCCGGCAGGCCACAGTCCATAGGGTCGCGAAGAGTCAGACATGACTAAAGTGACTTAGCACGCACGCAAAATACAAATAACATAAAATTTACCATCTTAACTATTTTCAAGTTCAGATATTTTATCATTCAGTGGCATCAAGTGCATTCACATTGTTCCATAACCATCCATTCACGTTGTTCCACCATCCATCTTCAGAATTCATCTTGCAAAATGAAACTCTGTGCCCATTAAACAAGAACTCCCATTTCCGCTCCCCCCAGCCCCTGGAAACCACCAGGCTACTTTCTGTTTCTATGAACTGGACTTGGACTACTCCTTCTGAGGAGGCAAATCTATAGCCCTGTCTGGCATAATCTTTAGAGATCTTTGTGCACTATTCCAACTGGAATTTTTCCCATCCAATTTTTTTCTGGAATATTTTGTATATCCAGGGAGGCCTTCATGTACTCAGGACTCTCTGGGGTACCACACTGCCTCCAGCATCCTGGGATGCTTTCTCATACCCCAGCAATGATCTGCATCTTCAGGGGGTTGGGCTCTAAGGCTGCACACAAGCTGGAACCCAAGTAGGATCAAAACTCCCCTTGAAAATCTCTTAAGAAAGGTGTCCTGGTGGATTCCCCCCACTAACATTGTCTCCCAATGAGTTGAATGCAATCATCTTCCTTCCATTACTGCGTGGGACTGTTATTTCTTTATCTGAGAAGAAGATAAATTTGTTGGCTTGTTAGGAGGGCCAGGATATACGAGAAATACATATCATTAAATACTAGATGCAGGTGTGATACCTCAAGATCCTCATGCTCTGAGAGGAACAAGGGGACAGAGGTCAACCCTGGGGACAGCAAATTTGAACCCCTCGTCTCTGCCTCACTGGGGACCCAGAGCCATTAGTGGAGCGGCTGCAGAGTTTCTCACTAAAGCATGCTCTCTCCCAGTGACTGTCACTGCTCTGTACTGCTTCAAACTCAGGAGAGCTTGATGCCAATTTCCCTTGATGGAAAAATTCACCCGCAGCTGCACAACCAGTGGATGTATGAGAACAAGGAACCAGGGCTCTGTGCATCATGTGATGAGCAGACAGCATTCTCTCCCATCTAAGCTGTGGGCTCTCCTGAAGGTCAAGGAAAACTTTTCATTTCTCCTTTTGTATTCCCTACCGTGTCCAATAGAGAGCCTGGCATGTAGAAGATTCCAATTATGGAAAAACTATTTACTGACTTAGAAACACATTCACCTTATATGAGGGAGCACAAAAAAACAAGTTGCAAAATAATATGTAGAATGAGACTCCATTTCATTTTTATGTAAATCTATTCATGGAAAAAAGACCACAGAAATATACAGAAATGTAACTCTGGTTATCTTCCGGTGGAGAGTTAGCAGTCAATTTTCCTTTTTCATTTTGAAAGTTTTTACTTCCTAAACTTTCTATGTGGTTCACTACTTTTTTTAAAGGAAAAATATTTCTAAAAAGAAAAGGAAGTTTTATGTCCTTAAAAAAACTTCATTCAAGACAATCACAGAAGAGAATAAACTCCGGTCCTGGAGGCCATTAGGAGAACTGGAGTTTGTGGGTCAAAGCCAGCAGACTCCCCAGTGACCAATGTCAGCTAACTGGGGCTGGGGCGGATAGAGAGGAGTGTCTCAGTGGAGAAAGGTGGAGGGAGAAAGCTCTCTCCGTGTTAAAAGTCTTGGAAATCTGCTGGGAAACAGAATTTTCTTCTGCCCCAGTGTTCAATAGACTCTGGACCCACAGTCTTTCTGGCTCATGGCTCCCTCTCCTGGAGGTGGCCTGGAATCTGCCAAATAATCACCATGAATCAAGGGCATGATGTGCAGGAATAAACAGGGCTTTACACATACACCCTGAAGGACGAGCCCCAGACTGAGGGACAAGCTCTGTGGCTTCTCTTTCTTATGCTAGATGTCAGGGCCTGGTCTGAGAAATTCATCTTCTCTCTAGGCAGAGTGCAGGAAACCATGAACTTTACAATCAGATAGTCATGAGTTCAAGTTCTGGCCCTACAACCTAACACTGTGCCTCAGTTTCACTATCAGCTATCCATGGGATTCTCCAGCGAAGAATACTGGAGTGGGTTGCCATGACCTCTTCCAGGGGATCTTCCCTACCCAGGGATTGAACCAGCGTCTCTTATATCTCCTGCATTAGTGGGCGGATTCTTTACCAGTAGTGCCACCTGGGAAGCCCCTCTATAAAACAGAGATAATTAAACCTACTTCATAGAGTTTCTGTTGACTCAGCGTGAAGAGGTGTGTGTGTGTGTGTGTGTGTGTAGCTCAATTCAGGTCATGAGGGGGCATTTATACCCTATGGACTCCACTTGCCCAGCCTCTGGTTAGAATACAAGCACTGACCTTATTGGAGTGCTATCACTTATTTAATCTGCCTTTCCTGATAGAACTTCCTTTACATCTTACAAATGCAAAAAGTGAAAGTGTTAGCGGCTCAGTCGTGTCTGACTCTCTGCAACCCCATGGATTGTAGCCTGCTAGGCTCCTCTGTCCATGGAATTCTCTAGGCAAGAATACTGGAGTGGGTAACCATTCCCTTCTCCAGGGGATTGTCTGGAGCCAGGGATTGAACCCAGGTCTCCTGCATTGCAGGTGGATTCTTTACAGTCTAAGCTACCAGGAAGGACCTACAAATGAAGCATAGATCTCAAATATAACAAGAGTCAATAAAGAATGCTATGGGCTTAATTCTGTCTCTCCCCTCACCCCAAAAGGTATGCTGAAGCTCTAACCCCCAGTACCTGTGAATGTGAGCTTATCTGGAAATAGAAGCTTTGCAGATGTAATTTAGTTAAGATAAAGTGATTACAATGGTTCAATAGGGCTTGCTGCAGTTTCCAGGTATGTCAGGAGGACTGCGCTAGCTTCAGGGTGGCTGGAAACATAAGGTACTTGCTGCATCTCTCGGGTCCCATCCTGTTCTGAGCTTGTATGACTACTTAAGAGCATAAGTGGGCAGGAAAGCAGCTGATCAACTTCATCTTGGGCAAGAAGAGGCAGTTACACAATCGTCCAACACACTGACTCAAAATTCAGGTTCTGAGACACCAGGAATGGGCCCGGGGGACATTCACAATGAACAGCAATTACTGCTTGAGTGTACTTGCTCTGCGCCACACACCTTGGTTTAGCTATGTTATCTTGCTTTATCCTTCCAACAACCTTATGAAAAGAGAGTCAGTGTACCCAATTTACAGATAAGGAAACTGATGCATGCAAGATTAGTCAACCCTGGCAAGTCACACCTCTGGTTGAACAGGCCAAACTGGGCCCAGAGCCCTTCAACCTGACTGCACCCCTGGAAAACAGTGGCCTGATGGATTCCTTGGTGAGTCCAGGTGTTAGATGTCATTAGGAAGGAAGCTGGAAATAAAATGTAAGTGACAATGCACTGGACCCTCCATCACAAAAGAGAGACAAGATGGACTTGGAGTTCAAGGAAGGCCCACAGTGGGTGAGGCCTGAGAGCACAGAGCTGGAGGGGAATACTCTTAAGTGTGGATGGTGAAGGCTGAGAAGAGCTGCCCACTGAGGTCTTCAGAATCATGAAGATGCTGAGCTGCAATGCCAGGGGAAACCTTGTCTTGTTCTCCATCCTCTCCCTTGGTGCCTGGCTGGCCATCTAACATGTCATGGGGAGTGCTGGGACCCTGCAGCTTGAAAGAGGTACTGGAAATGCAATAAAAGAGCTCATGACCCATGCTGGGTGGCCACTGATAGAACCTGAGACTCCAAAGGTGGCAGGACCTAAAACTGAATGTTTATTTCTAAAGATAGCTGCTCCTCACGATGTTTGAGTCAGCATGAATCATTAAGGAAAGCTTGGAAAGAGAGCAGCCATTCATCTCCTCAGCTGGGCCCCTCTGATGGCAGAACGTCAGCTCCCTGGGGTGACTATTCAGGGTCCCTGGGTCCTGGCCGGGGTGGGTGGGGCCGTTGAAGTGGGCAGGGCCACTGAAGTGGGCGGGGCAGGTGGGAACTGTCCTTAGACAGCTGCCCTGTTCAGCAGACAGAGCACTCGGAGCAGGGAAATTGGGCCCTCGATCTAGCACTGACAGTCACACCTCCAGGCAGGACATATATTTTTCTAGGTTCCGGCTTTCACATCTACAAGAGAAAGATGCACCATACAATGGCTTTCAGAAGACGTAAGATCAGAGTTGTTCTCATAGAATCTGATGCCGACTCCCACAATCATTGCCCCTCTCAATTCACTTCTGTGGCCTCTGTGGGGTGTCAGAGACACACAATTCCTATGCTGACCCCCTGGAGGATAGTTTGAAAAGCACTGGATAGAAGTCACTTGGCAGACTTTTAATTAATGTTTTTGGCCATGCCATGTGGCATGCAGAATCCTAGTTCCCCGACCACGGATGGAACCTGGGCCCATGGCGGTGAAAGTGCGGAGTCCTAACCACTGGACCACCAGGGAGATCCCACTCGGCAGACTTTTACTGAGCACCTTCTGTGTGGCAAGTGTTTTCCATGTGTTGGGAGATAGAAGACAATTAAGATAGACAGGGCTTTTGGTCTTCGAGGGGCTGGGAAGGGGGCAGACAAGCAGCGAGGAAAACAACCAAGCAGAAACCTTCAGACAGTGATAAGCTGCAAGGAAAATATGACAAAGGGCTGCTGGAGTGTGGGGTTGAGGGTGTCATGTTTTTAATACTGGGTGGCCAAGAAGGCTTCATGGAGGAGGTGACGTTTGGACCCGAACGACCAGAAAGAGCCAGCCACGCAGAGCCCTGTGGGAAGGGCATCCAGTCAGAGGAGCCCAGGAGGGCAAAGGCCCTGAGGTGGGAATGAAGTGGGAGGCCAGTGGCTGAAGAGGCCAGTTGGAGGCCAGTGGTGGGTGAGGGGAAAGTGTATCATGGAGACCAGCTCCTGAGGGCCTTGGGCTTTATTCTAAGTGTGAAAGGACCACACCGCTAAGGTCTTCTAAGAGCCTCGGCAATCCCCAGAGGGCGGAGCCTCCTCTGCCCTCCTGACTGTCTGGTGCCTGCATCTAAAGGCAGGTTCCTACACTGACACAGGGTTCTTTCGGTGACTAAGGAGTAGTCCAGACTAGTGTCCAGTGTCCAGCCACTGCAGTTGCCTGAGCCTTACCGGTGTTTATCAGAGTCTTGCTGACCCCTGTGGGTGAAGCCCTGGGCGGGGACCCCTGAGGCACTGAGAGAGGAGAGGGAGCTCCTGAGAGCAATGGAGGGTGAGGAGCCTCCTTAACCACGAAGTCACTCCAGTCTCCTGACGGGGTGACACAGCAGCCCTCTCCCTGTGGAACGGGCAGGAAGGACTCAGGTTCTCTCACACCACGGGGACCTTCCCTCTTAAAATGTCAACAAGCTAGAGCAGAAGCCATGGCAGGTGGGGCTGAGGCAGCAACTGAAATCCAGAATGAGGCTGAGCCAGGGGAATTAAAGGCTGAGGTAAAGGGGTGAAGAAGCCCCCTGACTGGGCTGTGTGGACCTGGGGGCGGGGTGACACCCACAGATGGAGTGGTGAGGAAGGGGGACAGAGACAGGCAGGGAGACAGGGCACCTCTGCTAAGCTCTGGGGCTGCCATTCCCCCCGGGGGCGGGGGCGGGGGGTGTGCTGTTCACAGAGACTTCCAGGAGACTGGCGCCCCCTGGAGTCAGACGGCAGGTAGAGCACACTGGGTCAGGCCTGCAGCCCAAGGGTGCGGGGGCGGGGGGGGGGGGGGGGGGGTGTGCCGGAGGGAGACCAGCCTGGTCTGGAGACAGAACCCTGTTCAGAGGCACAAGCCAGAGGAGGAGCCAGGGCCCCACCCTCCAGTAAACCACACTGAATGCTCTACCTCTCTCCTTTTTTTTTTTAATCTAGGGAAAAAAGGAAGGAAAACGAACTCCCAGCAAGACCAGTGTTTAAACGGAAGGTGGCAGGGAGGAGGTGGAAAAGGAGAGGTTGGGTCCAGCTTTGCTCAGATGATAAAGAATCCACTTGCCATGCGGGAGACCTGGGTTCGATCCCTGGGTCGGGAAGATTTCCTGGAGGAGGGCATGGCAACCCTCTCCAGTGTTCCTTGCCTGGAGAATTCCCATGGACAGAGGAGACTGGCGGGCTACAGTCCACGGGGTCGCAAATAGTGGGACATGACTGAGTGATTAAGCACAGCAGTGACTGTATTTGAGGTTTAGGGCTTTATGCTCTCCTTGGTGGGGTCCCCCTTGTCCTGGGTTGGCCCCCGGGGCCCTGGTGCTGCAGCTTCATTCCTGCCGCAGCATCAGATCTGGCTGACTGCTTAGATCAGCATCTGCAGACCGAGAACCTCACTCTGCTCTAGGGAAGAAGAGTGCTCTGGTCACATTCAATGTGAGGAACTTGATGGTGATTTCCAGTGCTCATTAGCATGCTGAGAAATCCTACAAGAAAGGGGTACTTTTTATTCTGTTTAACCCTTGGGGATGAGCTTTTTTTTTACATGCAATGCCTATTGACATCTCGGGAAGGAATGTTCCACTTTGGAGAACGCTGGGCTAGCTTCTTCTGCCTCTAGGGCAGAATGTACTTTTATATTCAGGTACATTAAATGTACTTTAATCCCGGGTCAAGGACAACTGTATGATGAAAGAATGGTGAGGGGATATGTCAAAGTTGCTCAGTTGTGTCTGACTCTTTGTGACCCCGTGGACTATACAGTCCATGGAATTCTCCAGGCCAGAATACTGGAGTGGGTAGCCTTTCCCACAGGAGAGGGGAGGCAGGCCTCTACTTTCTCATTCCCCTAAAGAACAAAGGTAGGGGCACAGGCTGTAGTTCTATCTGCAAAAAAGGGAGGACAAGTCATACCAAAAGGTAGGGCTAGAGGGAGGGGCTTAGAATCAAATGAAACAAGAGAAGCCGTTTTGGGCTTTAAATGAGGGGTTCGGGCTAATGGGACTGCAATAGAATCACCTGGGGAGATTTTGAAAAACGCAGATGCCTAACCTGCCTCCCCCCAACAATCTCTGGGGAACTCCTGTTTCTCAAAAACTCCTCCAATGTTTCTGATTCTAGGGACAGAGATTACCTCTGGTGACAGCCTCTAGGCCCCCTTTCCAGTGTCTTGTAAAACAGACAAACATCTGCTGCTTCCCTGAGTCATCTTAGAATCCAGGTGTTCCCCTGAGCCATTCAGATAAGCAGGTCAAAAAGAGGCGTTTGGGGAGGAAGGGAGCACCCCTGACGGGGGAGGGGAGTAGTGGTGGGAAGGTCAGGCCAAGATCCAGAGTTTGTTGGGGAAAATGTGGCCTCCACTCCCCCTGGCTTCGGACTTTTCTCTTCTAATAGGTTTTCTTCCCCAAAACAACCCTGAGACCAGCAAGGACCCTGGAGGGACAGAGCCAGAAGGTGGCCCAATGGTGGGCGATGGGTGGTCCCAGGACACAGTGTGTCCACAGGTAGATGTGATGGCCCAGTGTTTCTGTGTCCTAGCACCTCCTGTTACTGGTTTGAATGTGACATGTGACATGGAGGGAGGAGCCTCAGCACCCTGGTTAAAACTATGACTCTGCTAAGAGCAGCCTGCGCCCCCTCCAAGTCCAGTGCGCTCCCCTCTTTGGGACTCAGTCTCCTCCCTTGTATGATGAAGGAGGCAGGGGATTTTTTTTTTCTGGCCATACCTTGCAGCATGTGGGATCTTAGTTCCCTGACCAGTGACTGAACCCATGTCCTCTGCCTTGGGAGTGCAGAGTCTTAACCACTGGACCACCAGGGAAATCCCAGGCAGGTGATTTAAATTCTCCCTAAGTCCCCCTGTGCTCTGAGGCCTCATGATTCTGAGAAGGCTCAGAGAAGTGTGTTCCTGCTCAGTCCCTCAATCATGTCTGACTCTGCAACCTCATGGACTGTAGCTCGTCAGGCTCTGTCCATGGAATTTTCCAGGCAAGAGTACTGGAGTGCGTTGCCATTTCCATCTCCAGGAGATCTTCCTGCCTCAGGGATAGAACCCGCATCTTCTGCATTGGAAGGCAGATTCTTTACCAGTGAGTCAGTTGGATTTCTCAAATCCACCCATTTGGTTAGTGGCTTTTAGTTAGGCCTTAATTTATTTCAACTCCATGTGAGTGACAAATGGTCCCATTTGAAAGAAAGGAAAATGGAGGTATTCAATGACATGCCTGCACTGAGATAAGTCTCTGGGTGCCTGATCCTGATTTGGTCCTCTTTTCAGTTCTGAGGTCCCATTCCTACCTCCCTCTCCCCATGGGGATCCAGCTCTTGGGGATGTCCCAGCTCAATGGTTGTATCTGCAGTTCCCTCTAGAGGGAGCTGTTGCCTGGTGCAGTAACCTGACCGTAGCAGGCAGTGGGAACCATAGGTCCTGGTTTCTAGCCTTCTTGGGATAGATCAGCAAAGTGGAAGATGCCGATCTGGGTATTGTTGGCACTTTCCTTGTCAAGAATTGAAAGGAGTTTATAGAGCAATGGTCCACTGGTTTGTTCATTCATTTATACATTCAGCCTGTCTGTGTGTGTCCAGTCCTGGCTCAGGTACAATGTACACCAGATACAAAACTAGCTTGGGCTTCACAGGCACCCCCACAAGGAAGCTTCCTAGACAGTAACTTCTCACTAATTTGGACCTGTGAGGGCAGGCCTTAGTATCTCTATTTTACAGATAAGGAAACTGAGGCTCAGAGGGGTGAAGCAATTTCCTCACATCACACAGCACAGTTCATGTGACTCCAAGTCCAGGGCGCCTCACAGTGGAGAATGCACACACTGGGCTTCTCACTGAAGCAAAGCCTTCCCCATCTTCTCACCCCTTGCTGAGAGCTATATGTATGAGGAGGAGGAGCTGACCCCCCCACCCTTACAAGCAGAAGGCATTATTATGGCAACGGTGCTCCAAACAGCAATCTTCTTGGACCTCATAATCACATGTCTACACCGGCTGATGCAGTAACTTTCCAGAGCAGGATCTTTAAAAACCTCAGATAATAATAACAGCTGCTATTTTATTGGATTGTGTGTCAGCTCCTTTATTTGCTTTATCTTGAATTCTCTCAAACTGTCCCACATGTCCCCCATTTCATAGGTGCAGAAACTGAGGCTCAGAGCAGATGACTTGCCCAAGTGCTTGTAGCTAGGATTTCAACTTGGATCTGGGCCACCAAAGTCCAAGTTATCTCTACTTTACCTCTGTGGCCCTGGCTCTTTTTTTCATTTGTTGTCTGCTCTTACTCACCTGCCACACTCTCTCTTCTTGCCCTCCTACCCCTGGCTTACTTTTCTGCTGTTAGACACAGTCGGACATGGCCTGACCCAGTGACTAAATGATGATGTGGAGCAGGGTTTCTTAATCTCGGCACTATTGACATTTGGGGCTGGGTAATTCTCTCTTGTTGAGGCGAAGGCACTGTCCTGTGCATCATACATATTCAGCGGCATCCTTGGTCTCTACCCACTAAAGGTCAGCAGGCAGTATCACTGCTCCCTCACAGCGACAACACTAAGTATCTACAGACATGACCAAATATTCCCTGGGGTGCACACGAGCTCTCCAGTTTAGAACCATTGTCTTATAGAAATGAGGAGTCAGGGTCAAGTTGTTTATAACCTGCCTTCCCCATTAGACCATGGGCAGCTGGAGGGCAGGAAGAGCGAACTGTTTGATGTACTGCTGTGTTATCCACGCCTACTGCAGTGCCTGGCATGTGGCAAGTGCTGCTGAAAGGATGAATGAATGAATGAGGTTTCCATGAACATGGTATGTTTCAGGATGAGGGCCTGAAGGGCGATGTTCCCATCCAGATCCTCATCGACCTGCACGGCCTGGTGCACAATACCTTTTCCTTTTTAGGCCTCAGTCCCCCTCTGCCATCTCTTAAATGAGGGTCCTCCCTGGCCCTGAAGCCCTGGACATCAGTGGTCTGTGAACTGCCACGTTCCATCTCTGAGGCCCAGAGTCCAGGGGCTGAGAAGAGTCTCAGCCCTGGACAGAAGAGAGGCTGTCTACCCACAGGCTGGACACTGAGATCTGCCCAATCTTGAGTTTCTCCTTCTTTATCCACGCTCCTCAAGTCAAATCAATTACAGAGAGACAGTCAAGTGCTCCCCCCTCACCGTCCCCCGCAAGACCCTATGCAGTAGAGGTGGCTCCTTTTCAGAGCGTGTGTCTTAAAAGGAAAAACATGTAACCTCAAAGGTAACCAAATATCCTGATCATGGTGCCCAGCACCACACACCCCAAATCCACCTATTCATGAGTTTAACAAAAAGCTTCTTTAGGGTACACTGTAAGGCCATTGAGAGGGAGAAAAGTCGCCTCTTACACACCCAGGCCAGCCCGCAGGGCCGCCCTCCCAGCACACACATACACACACTCACACACACACATACTCGGGCCGCTTACAAGAAGGCTCTGAGTTTTTAAAAGTAAACCCTACTGTTTCCGCTGTTGCCCTGGATTCAACTTTTGAAAAAAGGAACCGTTTTACCGCTTTCCCTACAAATTCCCCCTTTTTCTGGTCCTCCCTTTGCCTCAATCCCGTGCCCTCCCCCGAACCCTACTTTTGCCCCGCCCCCAGCAGCAGATCTTTTGCAGCCCCCACCCCAGCTCCCCAGGGCAGATGTCACACAGACAGCCTGGCCTTTGCCCCCTGGAACAGGGCTTTCTTAAGGGGGGCAGTAAAGCTCCCATCAAATATGATGGGAGCATGGCTAAGAGGTGGCCTGGTGACACCAGGAGAGGACAGCTCCTGTTTCAAGACATGTTCCCATCCATAGACCACCCCTCCACCTTCCCTTTCTAAAGGCGGCCAGTTAGCCCTGTCCCTTTGCCTGCTCCACTTGTAAGCAGGCCTGTCCTCTTCCTTGAACTTGCCCTTCATTCCCACCTCCAACTTCCATCTTCCAAGATACTTAAGGGTCTTGTTCCTACAAGGGCAGCAAGGATGCCCCAGTGCCTGCGAGCTGGGGCCATGAGGCAAGAGTTTCTCAGAGCCGAAACATCATCAGGACCAGAGGCTTTCCAATTCTTTTGATCGCAACCCGCAGTGAGAAATATATTATGCAAATACCAAATTTATATATATTAATACATATACATGTAGATTGTCAACACAAATATGCTTCTGTAGAACTGCAAAGTATGTATCAGAAAGCAAAGTTTTAGAAGCAATACTTACCTTTGCAACATGGGAGACACTATTCCTACTTCATTAAACTGCCACTAAATTGGTTTCAAAACTGGCAGTTGGACAACTCCTGTGCTAAATGTTCTTGTGGGAACAGACTGAAAATGACACTCCTAACTGGGGCCCATGGGCTTCCCTTGGCTCAGCTGAGGTCTTCCTAGCATCTAACAAGAGGGGCCTTGAGAGGGACCAGATTCTAGAAAAGATCGTTAAAAAAAAGTCCACATCAAAAGTTGGACACATGGTCTTTCACTGAGACAGATTTGGGACCCTGGGGTGGAGGGAGTGGCTAGAAACCACTAGAGGAGAGGAATTCAGGTTTGTGGTGCCTGCTGAGAGCTGAACAAGGCATTATTTTATGTCTTTTAATCCTCACAAAAATCCCCAGTTGGAGGTTTTCCTCCCCTTTTTAGAGAAAAGAAAACTGAGTCTCAGGGAGGCTAAGTAAGATAAAGTCATGTGGCCAATAGTTGGCTGAGCTGGGATTCGAACCCAGGTCTGCCTTGGCTGGCAGGCTTCTTAGCCACATGGCTCCTCTCTACCAGCTCAGGAGGTGAGCTCTCTCTCAGATTCCAACTCTGACTGGGGAGTCTGACAGGCCATTCTGGGTCTGTGAGGATGGAGAAACGCCCCATCTCAGCAGGTGGGGGTGCAGGCTGCCTGGGATGGGACTGTGTGTATGAGAGGATGACACAGGAAAATGTATGCGTGGGTGTGAGGAAGGGCTCAGACAGTGCAGTTTCTCACCCCTCAAACACACAGACTCCCCACCCAAAGAAGTAATAATATGTTTTCCCCTTCTGAATTCTTTGCTGTTGAACAGAGGGCTTTCAGATAATAAAGGGAGAATCCCAATTTAAGTATGAAATTCACTGAAAATTTCTAGTGAAAGAAAACCTTCTACTTAATATTAAAATTAGTAATAATAATAATATCAAACAGCTTTGAGTGCTTGTCCGGTGGCAGGCACTGTGCTGAGAGCTTTGCTTGAGTCATGTCAAACCTTCCGTTTACAGAGGACCCGCTCTGGGCCAGCACTGAGCACAGAGCCCAGTACCTAGGTGGCGCTTGCAGATATCAGAGAATGAATGAATGTACCCGGTGTAGAGCTAGAAACTTCACAGAAGTACAACTAATTTAAACACAACTCTATGTCACCTGAGGAATTCCAGTATTTCTCTGAGGGATATTTTCTTCCTTTTGAATATTCCTTCATCCAAAACTTTTTAAACTGGAGAGATCTTTTGTTCTGTACTTTTATCTTCCAGGTTAGAATCATCATTTCCCCCCACCCCACGTTCTCACCCCTAATAAGCCTTTGGCTTTTCTCCCCTATTGCTTTTCCATTCCTGGGTAGTCTCTTCCTGGCCCAGTGACTGACAGGTCAACACTCTTATATCAAACTGAGCCTTGTAAGCTCCTTTGCCCAGGAGCTCAGGCAACCTGACTGTCCTGTTTCCTTGGCAACCCTTAAGGCAAGGAAGAAAGAGAAGGATTTCATCCCAGACGTCTGGACCCTTCAGTCAGGACTAGTGATCGACTGTGGCCTCAGAAAACCTACATTCTAGTCCTACTCATGCCCCTTAATCATTTCTGGAATCACTTTCCCTCAGAGATGAGGGTGTTTCCAAGGCTCAGGGTTTCCCCGGACTGTCAGACACCCACCCACTGCAGTATCCAAGACCTGAAACGTCACAGTAACCCAATTCAGCTTTGCATATTCCTCTCTTCCCTCCTGGCAGCCCACAGTATTTACGCATCAATCAAAATGCACAGCCCTGGGCTCCTTAGTGGTGAAACCGTCGAAGAACCCCATCAGAACCCCGCTTATGACAGCAAGGAGGAGAATGATGAAAAAGTCTGGGTTGGATGCTGTCCCCTTATAAGAAATGACGCCCACTCCTACAGTCTGCTCTAGCCTAGGACATGGGTTCCACTGACATTGGCAACTGCCTACCCAACCCCAGGGGTAATGGGGGTTACCCCATCCTGCTGCACCGTCACTGGCTTCTCCTGCAGGGGAACCTAGAGATGGAAAGGCTACCTGTGGCCCTGGGTCCTCATCTCTCCTCTTCTTCCTTGAGGAATGCTCCTCCTGGGTGGCATGTTCAGAGCACTGTTCTTGGCTCTCTTGCGGGCACCCTGTCCCAGGGTCTGCCAATTTCTCCCGGCTTTTTCCACCTCCAGGTGCCCAATGGCCAAGGAAGTGGGACCAAATGGGGGGTTCTCTCAGCCTCTGCTTAGGCACCTGCTGGGTACCTGGCACACTGCCTTGTCATTTCATTCGGTGTCCAATCACTCTGCTGTCAGGAAGCCTCCTCTTTCACCTCTGACAGAGGACAGGCCAAGGCTCGGGAAGATGAAGCATCTCCCCACCCCCGTCAACTCAAAAGTAGCCCAGCGGGATTGGGACCCACAGTTCTCTGACTCTGAAGCAGCTACTCTGTCCACTACGGCTCCTCCCAGGCCCTGGGGCTTGAAAACGGACGGGAGTTTGGAGCGAAGTCTCCTTTGCTGTCTCTTCCGGGAGACAAGAGCCCCTCCTCACGTGTTCCCTAGCCCCATCTACGCTAAGTCTGCAACAGCCAGAAAGTTTGCTCAAGTCCATTGCGGACGCAGCGGGTGTATGTCGGGGGCCCGTAGCACACGCCTCCCAGGAGAGGGGGAGACCGAGGCAGCGCAGCCTCCGGCATCGAGGGGGAGCCACAGCACCTCCCCCGGCTCGCCAGGCGCGCTGGGAGAGACTCCCTCTGGAGGGCAGGAGACGGTTACCTTCAAGAGTTGGGCTTCCTTCTCCAAGAACTTCAGTCCCATACACTTGGCGAGACAGCGGGGGCTCCTGGGGCCGGGAGGCCCGGGTCTGGCCGCGCCGCGGGGGAGACGCTCTGGGCGGGCGCTGCGCACCCCTCCTCCTGCCGGCGTCCTGTCCGCAGGTCCCCTCGGGCGGTGGCCGCAGCGGCGGCGTCTGGGTAGCGGAGTCCCGGTCGGCCAGGGGAAGGGATGCTGAAAGGCGCCCGGAGCCCCCTGACACCCGTGTCAGACGCCGGCCGGCGAGGGTGCTGAGAGAGAGAGACCTTGAGCAGCGCCGCGCGCGTCCTCAGCTCTGCGAGCCCACTCTGGAGCGGCGGGAAGGTAGGTGGGCGGGCGGGCAGGCGGGCGGGCACGGCGCGCGGTGACACATACATAGGGGCGGGCGGGGGAGGGGAGGGCCCGGGAGGGGGCGGAGGGGGCGAGCGCGAAGGGAAACCCCACCCCCGGGGGACCCGAGGGGCGGCCGACAGGGGGAGGGGAAGGCAGAGGCTGCTGGAGCGCGCTGGACCCCGGCTCCGGTCCGGCGCGCAGCGGGAGAAGCCGCCCGGCGCGCAGGGCGCCAGAGGAGAGCTTCCCACGGCAGCGCGGCCCCGGCAATACCGGGGCCCGCGGGAGGACGGCGGCGCGGGAAGAGCTGTAGGGCCCCGCGTCTGCAATGCGGTCGGGCCGCTCCGCAGTCGGAGGGGGCCCCGGAGGGCCGCACCGGCTCTGGCAGCCCCGGGCGGGCCGGGCTCCGCGGCCGCCGCGGCCGGACCGGGCTCTCCGGCGCGCGCGCGGGGTCTGCGGCTGATGCTCCGCAAGATGCGATAGCGAGGGGCGCGGCCCCCTGCTCCCCGGCCGCGCTCCGGAAGGACTCTCCTGGGGAACTGGGTGAAAGTTTTTGGGGATGGGGTGCTCCGAGAAGGCAGGGGAGTGCGGAGGAGGCAAAGGAGGTTAGGGGACTGCGGGGAGGCGTTCTGGGGGCTGGAAGCCTCAGCATCAAAGGCTGAGGGTCTTCACAATCCAGGAGAGACAGACAAGGATGTATTTCAATCGGAGCAGGAATTCTCCAGTAGCTGCAGACACCACCCTCTTTAATTTTGATTCCAGGCAAAAGAATAAAAGAGCTAACAGCATTTGAAAACCTGTGAGCTGGCTGCTTAATACACATTAATATCTCATTTAATTTTCCCAAAGAGCCCAAGGAAATACATATTACAACTACTTTACCTCCCGCAAAAAAAAAAAAAAAAAAAAAAAAAGTGAAAACTGAGGCTCAGAGGGTGATGGAATTACCTCTCAAGGCCGGGTCTGAATTCATACCCAAAGTCACACTGGCTTTGCTGCTATGCGAGCTGGCGGTTCAGCCTCAGAACTTTTGGGGGACGCAGGCTGGCTGGTGGCCTTCAGCATCTTTAGGGAGGAAACTGCTGGTGACTGACATAAGATTTATCGGCCTTGGTCAGTGTGGTAGAAGCCGCTAGACCCGTCACTGGGTAGGGACTGAATGGAGAAGCACGAGGGGTGGGATCTTTGTGGGCTGCCCCATTACGGAGATAATAGACCCAGTTTTTCCTCCATTAAAGGGGGCCAGACTGCCTCAGTTTCCCTAGTGTGACTACTCTAGAATTGTGTGGATATTTCCCTCTGTTGGAGGGGTAGGACTGGCCCTGGCCCAGCACATTCTCTGGAGGTGCCCCCACCCCCCCATCCCTTCCCTGCCCTGGGCCTGAGGAGGGTGTGGTGCCCAGTCCACCTGCTGGTCCTGGGAGCTGGGGTTATAAGGTGTTCCCTTGGTTGCCGGCTCTGACTTCACCCCTGTTCTACCTGAGTCTGTTGGTTTTTCTGAGTCGGGTATCTAAGTTGCAGAACACTTTGGGCATAGCTGACAAGATGGTGATCAGAACCCCTCGTAGGAAAACAGTGTCTTTGGGATGAAATCTTACTAGTTACTGACCTCAGTGTCCAGACCAGAGGAAATGACCCTTCTAGAAAAAAGACAATCCTTAAAATTCAAACAGGAAGGTCATGGATTCCCCCTGTCAGTATTCATTCAGTTGATGCTCTCTGGTGAGAACAAACCATACCATCATTTGTGAAATGGATCATGTCTGATGTATGTCTCAGGACAGGTGGGGCTAGTGAAGGATAATTCAATTCAGGAACAAATATTAATTAGGTAGTTAATCTTTGTAATGAAGGGAATGAATGTTTATTGATTATCTAGATTGTATTGAGGCTAGAAAGCATATAATAGATACCTATTGCATGCCAAACACTGCTTGATACCACAGCCTGGCAGGTAGTTTTTATTTCCATTTTACACACCAAGAGACTGAGAGGTAGTGAATGAGTGCAGGTTGGCATGACTCCACACTGCCTGCCCTTACAGGCTATAGAAAACCCAGCATGATGGGAAAGCATTTGAACACTTTAAAGACCATGTTCAGCAAATCAAAGGACCTGAGTGTCTGAAAGCCCTTGGTGGCATATGGACATTCCCCTGTTCCATTCAGGTGTCTACACAAGAGAACTCCTTGTGTAGTATTTCTGATCCTGGTTTTCCCTCCTCTGCTGAACACTTTGTAGTTTGCCCCCTGCCTTTTCCAGGCCCTGACCCGGTCTGCTGTCATTGGGAAGTTCTAACCTCTTGCTGCTCAGACTTGTTGACACACTAGAAAGGTCAGCTGGAGCTTTTTGGAAATGCAGACCCTCAGGCCCACCCCAGACTCAGGATCTGCATTTTAATAAGGTGTCTTCTGTATCTGCTTATGTTTGAGAAGCATCTTTCAGCAGGTTTACTCATTCAGTCACAAAATCACAGAACAAGAGAATCTCTGAGCTAGGAAGTGCTCTTAAAGAATGTTGAGGACAACTTTTTCTGTATCTTCACTTGGGCTGGGGCTGATTTCTAGGACAGGGCACTTGAGATAGCCCTTCTAGGGTGCCGTGGCTCCATATCCCAGTTTTTATGGCAGTGTGTCACTTGACTGCAAGATTTGGTGGCTTAAGTCACTGTCTCTCATGGTTTCTATGGATGAGGAATTTGGGAGAAGCTAGCCCAGGCACTTCTGGCTTGGGCCATCTCATGCCATTGTGGTCAAGACGTTAGCTGCAGCTCCATCATCTGAAGACTTGACCAAGGCTGGAGGATCCAGGTCTCAGGTGGCTCACTCACATGGCTTACAAGTTGGTATTGGCTCTTGGCCAGTGGCTTCAGGTCATCTCAGGATGGGCACTGCCAGTGGGACACCCTCAAGGCACGACACCTGGCTTCCATGACAGTGAGTGATGCGAGAGCCCAAGGGGAAGCCACAGTGCTTTTATACCCTAGCTTTGGAAGTCACAGATGGTCATATTCACTGTAGATTGTTGGTCACATAGGGCCAGCCCTGAATTAGTGTGAGAAGGAACATACAAAGGTGTGAATATGGGTCTGGTGATGGCTGAGTGGCATCTTGGAGGCTGGTTTCCACTCTCCATTAAACTGACTCTTAGAGGATGGCCAGTCTCCTGGTCCATGTAACTGTATTACCATGGAGTGCTTGTTATTGACCCTGTCATGGTGATGCCATGTAAATGCCTCACCAGTTCAAGTATAATGTATTTGCAGAATTCCTCTGAAGCATCTTTCCAATACTCCTGCATGAGTGAGTGTTCTAGCTTGCCCTCTGCGACAACAGATTTGTTCCAGTCTCTGTAGGACAGGCTTCATTTAGCTCAAGAGGAATTTCTCTGTCTTTTCTCATAGTAGAATGCCCACAGGTCCTTCAACTATTTTCTGAAGGAGTTTCCTTCTGACGTCCTCGCTCTCTGGAAACTCTTATTTGTGGCTGTTCCTCTGATGTGTAATTCCCAGCACTGGATGCCCAAGTTTGGCTGTGGACTGACCAGGGCAGAGCCAAGACAACCTTCCCCTCTCACCATTTGGGCATTTTGCACCTACTGATGCTGCCAGAGATTGTTGAGTCTCCCATTCAGGTACTAACCAGGCCCAACTCTGCTTGGGTTCCGAGATCAGACTAGGTCAGGTGGTATGGTCAACAAGTTTGTCGAGTCTTAGCACTATGTCATGCTTTTGGTTGATAATGAAACTTGTAGGCAGTTAAAACCATCAGACTGTTCTCATGCCGGCCACCACAAAAGGGCTTATCTCAAGCAACAAAACAGGGTTGAGTGGGGGAAGGGTCCCAGTGTGTTCAAGAGCTATAGGCATGAATCCCAGTTCTGGCACAGACATCTGGAGCAAGTTGTGTAACCTCACTGGGTCTTGATGTTCTCATCTGTAAAATGGAGCAAACTTATGGAATTTTTATGAGAATTAGAATAAGAGCTGGGATGTCAGCACCGAGCAAATGATCTAGCTCAAGGTGCAAGGTGGTTAATTTTCTTCTCTGGTCCCCTTCACTGCAATTTGATGGCCTTGAATAAGTGCATTCTCTTCTGTCTGCTGGTCTCTGGGTTTGTAAAAGAAGTTAAAAATAGTCACCTCCTAGAGCGTGGCAATGATTAACACTATATGTAATGTGTGTAGAAAACGTTGTGATCCTTTTTGGAAGCAAAGGACCATAGACAGATGGTATAGAAATAGCCCTCTTATAGCAGAACTGTGAGCCAGGAAGCCAAGTCTTCTGAGAACTAGTGGAACATTTGAAAAGTGTTTTATTTCTTCAACACTGTGTGAGTGATGAACTCAGAGGGAAAGGTTCTAATAATAAAGAGCATGGGGTACGTTAATGAAACACAGTTCCATACAGGACTGTGTGGAACAATGACGTACAGTGAGAGGAAAGTGCTGTGTCACTTAAGACATAGAAGTTGAAGGACGTGTTTAAGGAAACTCATTTCTTGAAGATTCAGTTTGATTTTTTCCCCCCCTGAATTCATCGCAGATTCTATTTTCAATAAACCCTGCCATTTATAAAAGAGAAAGTCATGGCAAACGTTTCACTCGTGACTCACTTGTGCTTTATTATTGAGGATACGCAGGGAGTGACGCTGATTGAGGTGTTAATGTGTTGGTTTCTACCATCATAGTCATCATCATAGCATTATCGTCATCACCAATTACAACAGGTCTGGGGTAAGAAGAGGGATAGAAGGATGCTTCTCTAGGTAATTCCAGACCCCACAGTTCCCGGAGCTTTCCCATCTTATCTCTTCATCACCCCGAATCCTATGGGGCATCTCCCACACCTGGACCTGAGCTGGCTCTTCTTTTTTCCCTTTATTCCAGCCATCAGAGTCTTTGAAACTGATCGCCCAGCCCTTGTCACATTGGGCTTGATTTTTTTGTTTCCTTTCACTGATAAATATTGTGTCATTCTGGAGAAATTTTCCTAGATTTTCACACCTTTTAGTAGAGAAACAAAATTGGTATCATATGAACAAATAAAATAGCCCCTAAACAAATGCTTTCTAGAAATGAAACATAAGAGGGACAGACAGCAACTCCATAGTTTGAAAATGACCTGCTAAGACACAGGCATGACTTTCCCCCACAAACCCTGGCACTCATTTGGTATACACTGCTGGGGGATAGTCCTCTTGACATTTTAGTTACTCTTCTTCATCTATTTGGCTTCTTACTGTGTATTCCTTCAAGAGGAGAAAACCCAGAATACATAAGGGGACAAAGCTGTGTTTCAGTATATTATTTTTTATTCTTAGGACTTATACTTGTTAGCATTTTAATCTTGAAAGAATCATAAAAATAGGCATAAAAATAGGCATTATTAAGATGCTGGAGGGCTGTCTGATTGGTCTCAAAATTTCAAGTTTAAAAAAAATGGGATTTCAGTTTCTTCATGGGTTAGCACAGCGTCATCATCATAGTAATATTTATTGGTGTGTTTATTTATTTGTCATTTATTTATTATTATAAAACACACATAAAATTTATCATTTTAACAATTTAAAATATACAGTTCAGTTCCATGGTAGTAAGTAAATGCACACCATTGTACAACCATCCCCACCATCCAATTCCTGAACTTTTTCGTCTTTGCAAATTGAAATGCTGTACCCATTATACTCCCCATGCCCTCTCTCTCCTCCCAGTGCCCGGCAACCACCAGTCCACTTTGTGTCTCTATGAGTCCAACTACTCTAGGTAGCTCGTATGACTGGAATCACACAGTGGTAGTCCTTTATTGATGGCTTGTTCACTTAGCATAATGTCTTTAAAGTCCATCCATGTTGTAACCGGTGTCAGACTTTCTGTTTTTCACAGTAATATTTACTGGGTATTTACTATGTGCCAGGACCTGTGCTAAATGCTTCGTTAAACCTCACAATGACTCAATGAGGTCTTGTTGGCTTTATTTCACTGATGAAGCAATTGAGGACAGGGAAGCTGCTCAGGTTCATTTTGTTGCTAAATGATAGAACCAGGCCTCTAACCCAGGCCTCCTGGCTTCAGAACCCTCATACTTAAAATGCTAATATCAGTCTTTTATTGAGCACCTAGCCTGTGTCTGGTACTAGGCATTATACCATTTTCCCCCTCCCTTTTTTTCTTTTGCTGTATCGTTACGTAGACTGAAGTGCATCTTCAGTATACAATCAGTGAATTTTTTCACATCTACAAACACCATTGCAATCACAACCAAATCAGGATGTAGACCATTCCCTTGTTCATCTTCTAGTCAATAGCTCCCGCCTCCCCACCCCTCTGGAGATCACTGTTCTGACCTCACTGATGGACCAGTTTTGTCTATTTTTTACTTGATAGAAATGTCATCTTCCCATGAGTACTCCTTTTCGTTTGGCTTCTTTTACTCAAACCAGAGGCGTTAAACTGGAGAGGGTGTGGCCCATCCAAAGGGACAGCCACCAGCCACTAGCCAGCTTCACCCAAATGTTACCATTCAGGAGTTCAGGCTCCATGTTGCTGGGTCATGAACTAGCAGTGGTAACAGTAGCCGTAGTTGTTGTTTTCCTTGAGAAACCAACTATCTAGATCTTGTTAAGTTAATCAATGGTGATTAACTTAAACATTTAAATATAGTATGTGTCAAAACACTGAAGGATCAGCAAAATTCATTTATGGGTGGTTGGATAAATATTATGATGGCGAGAATGGGCAGGAAAGGACATCTGAAAGGGAGAATCAAAGACACTGGATCTTGAGGGAGAGATAGAAGCAGGAATCAAGAATGGCCTCAACCTTCTGAAGCTGAATGACTGGGAATGGGGAGTCCCATCAGGAAAGGAGAGAGGCTGCTTGGAGAAGGCAATGGCACCCCACTCCAGTGTTCTTGCCTGGAAAATCCCATGGACGGAGGAGCCTGATAGGCTGCAGTCCATTGGGTCGCTGGGAGTCGGACATGACTGAGCGACTTCACTTTCACTTTTCACTTTCATGCATTGGAGAAGGAAATGGCAACCCACTCCAGTGTTCTTGCCTGGAGAATCCCAGGGACGGGGGAGCCTTGTGGGCTGCCGTCTATGGGGTCACACAGAGTCGGACATGACTGAAGTGACTTAGCAGCAGCAACTTAGCAGCATCAGGAAACGGGCAGGGGGGAAGGGCAGCTGGCTTGGGGAGACAAGACAGCGAGTCCCATTGTAGACAAGCTTGGTTTTCCGAGGTGGAGAGACATCCAGGGGAAGAAGGCAAGACAGCAGAAGAAATGTGGGACTGGGGCTCAGGGAAATGCTGGGTCTGCAATTCCACACGTCTGCATTTAGCATTAGAATGGCTGCTGCTAAATCATGTCTGACTATTTACAACCCCATGGACTGTAGCCTGCCAGGGCTCTTCTGTCGAGGGGATGTCCCAGGCAAAACTGCTAGAGTAGGTTGCCATTTCCTCCTCCAGAGGATCTCCCTGACCCAGGGATCAAACCCCATGTCTCCTGCATTGGCAGGTGGATTTTTTACCGCTGAGCCATGAGGGAAGTCCCCAGGATAAGAACAGGGAACATTAAATTGTAGTTGACAAATGTTAAAATATACTTTAATTTCATACTGTAGCTAATGAAAGGAGAAAGTAGAAGGGCAGAAAAGAGGGAGGAAAAGAGGCTTTGGAGAGAAATGCAAGGATATGCCAGAGACCTTGACACCCAAAGAAAAGTGATGCCGGTAATGGGGTTCTAGAGAAAAAGAAATGTAGGCAAGTGTCAAGTGATGAATTTCCATCAGCCACAGACACAACCGGGGTTTGATTGCCTGACAGCTGCATCTTGTGGCTATTAGGACTTTGCAGTTAGTGAACTTTTAAATTCAGTTTATCCTCGCAGTGTTCAGTAACATAATCCATTCTCTTTTGAGGGGAGGTGCACCACAAGGCATGTGTAATTTTCCCCGATCAGGGATAGAATTCATGCCCCCTGCATTGGGAGCAGAGTCTTAACCCCTGGACCACTAGGGAAGTCTTTAAATTCCTTTTTTGAACTACTGTTGCATTTTTGCAGCTTATAGGCACAGATATGAATCTGGTGCTTCATGGCATTTACCCATAAGCCCAAATGAATGAGGTCAACAGCTATGATCTTTTTATACACACTGGCCAGATCTCACCATGGAACCATGGCATTAAGTTCATCTTAGTTCCTGGATCAAGTCAGATGTCCATCCCCACAAAAGTAGTGCCAGCCTTCCTGAGGATCCTTGGTTTCATAAGGGCATGTATAGTTCAGGCTAGAAGTTCTCCACAGAGTTGTTTCAGAGCCACTTTAACCTTTGAAGGATGAAGGAAAGGGACATGGTAAAATTCATTAACTTAGGGGGTGGTGTCATTTAATTGCTCTTTGTTGCTTCCCATTTTCCACAATTGAAGGAATAGGACCATCAAGTCCCACTGTTATGCCCACAGAGTAAAATGGTTGACTAGGTCCTAAGCTGTGTGTGTTTGTGTACGTGTGTGCACCATATAGCTACCAAGGGAACACTTACGATTTAATTCAAAAACAGAAAATTGACAAATGAGAGTGCTTAAAGCCATAAGAAGCAAATATGAACATACGAGGAAATTTGCGTGTGTGTGCTTAGTCTCTCAGTTGTCTCTGACCCTTTGCGACCTGATGGACTGTAGCCTGCCAGGCTCCTCTGTCCATGGGATTCTCCAGGCAAGAATATTGGAGTGGGTGCCTTTTCCTTCTCTGGGGATCTTCCCAACCGAGGGATCGAACCCTGGTCTCCTGCATTGCAGGCAGATTCTTTACTGTCTGAGCCACCAGGAAAGCCCATGAGAAAATTAATACTTGATAAAATTAATACTCAATAAAACTCCCCAATAGAGAGGAGAGAGATGACAGACACAGAGGAGAGAATGGCTATCAGTGAGTGGGGGTGTATTGGTGAGTGTAAGAGGACAAGGACAGTCTATGAATTATCTGGTGAAGAAATAAATAGAAATTACACTAGAGGGTCAAAGGAGATCCTCCCCCAGCACCCTCAGTCTGAAAATTAGCTGTGGCCTGTGCCCAGGTGAGCTGGGTCCCACTACCTGTCCAAATCTCACACCCGTGCGTTTTTTTCCCCGTCTCTGGCCCCTCTGCATGCCTTGGTTGGAAACGTGGCTTTTCCAGAGTCAAAAGCCAAGAGGACAAGGCACCTATTCACCCTGCTGGGTTTGAAATTCTCCTTCAAAATTCCTTTAACTGCAAACGCCTTCTCCCAAGTACACTGTGCATCTTTTCAAATTTCAGACATAAACAGCGGCATAGCCCCACCTGGCAACCCCCTCTCACCCTCCTGATAAAAATAGAAAGTGCCAAGGTGGGGAAAGTCATGGACACAGTGGGGTTTTGTGGATCAGCTGTTTGCACGAGTCTTCCTGACCCCTCTGCCTATTTTGAGGAGGGGTGTCTCTTGAGGGGAGGGAGCTTTGAGCTGGATTCTTCGGGGATTTGTCATCCCTGGCACCTTGGTCCCTTCCATTCTGGGCCCAAGACGCATCTCTGTGGTTGTGTGTTTAACTCTGTGTCCCAGGGAGAGACACGTTTACCTGTGGTTGTTGGCTTGGGTGTCAACTCTGGTGACTGTGGGGGATGGAAACAGTGGTGGGAAAAAGTGCGGGGAAGCAGTTCATTTGCAGAAACCACTGATGTGAAAACTTTCACTGGACAGCCAATTGCACATGGCAGAGTCCTGGGTGTGGTATGAGTTTAAATCAAGGCAGGCACCATGACCCCATGAGCAGGTGAAGGGCATTTGGAGGTAATGAGCTCTTACCCTATGCACTTGGTTCCCACTGTATGGGACATGGGTGGGTGAGCAGTGTGGGGTGAACTGCCAGGTTCATTGAGCTAGGGCTTACGAGACCTGTTCTAGTTCCAGCTGCACCATTTATCAGCAGTGTGACCTTGGGCCTCAGTTTCCTTTTTAGTAGAAGAGGAATTGCAGGGATTTCCTTGTTGGTCCAGTGGCTAAGACTCTGCACTCCCAGTGCAGGGGGCCCAGGTTCCATCCCTTGTCTGGGAACTACATCCCACATGCCCCAACTAAAGATCCTGCATGCTGCAATGAGGATCGAAGATCCTAGTCGCACGTGGCAACTAGGACATGACAAAGCCAAATAAATAAATATAAATGAATGAAAGAAGAAGGACAATATCCCCAGAGAAAGATGCAGGGGAGTTCCTGTTGCTTCACTGCTTACAACCATCCAGTGGCTTTTGGTTGAGTTCAGGACACAGCAGCCAACAGAGCTTGAATGACCTGGCCCTGCCTCTCTCACCTCATGTGCCCTCCAGCCACTTTACTCTTCCACTCTGTGTTTTGGCTCCATTTCATCTTCATATTGTACTTTAAATATCAGAGAGGCCTTCCCTGACCATCCAACTCCTTTGCTGCCCCAGTTTCTATTACGGCGTCTCGTTCCTTCCCTTCCTGGTCTAGCCCACGCCTTGCTGGTGTGTATTTTGAGCTGTTTACGTGAATTGTCCCCCACCCTCTCTTACCAGACTCTGAGCTTCATGAGGGTAGGGACACATATCGCCAGCTCCCAGCTCAGTGTGGGTCATACACAGGCTCTCAATCGATATTTGTTGAGAGAATGAATGAATGAATAGGTGTTTTTTTCTTCTTTGTTTCTCCTGTGTCTGGCACGTTTAGAGACTCGGGAGGTGAATCATAATAACTCACATCCATTGAGCACTCTGGGTTAGGCACTGTTCTAAGCATTGACATCTAGTGAACCATTTAGTAACCGTAGTAATCTTACAATTGGTTAATGGCCATTATAACTTATTCCTGTTTTCCAAAAAAGGAACTGAGGTCCGGAGAGGTCAAGCGCTTTGCCTAAATCATAGCTAGTGAATGGCAGAGCAGAGGTTCAGTCCCAGATAATTAGGTGGCAGAATCTGTATCTTTAACCTCTCACCATCCTGCTTGAATGAAGAGGTGAGTGAAGGAAAGAAGCTAGTTCATTGCAGAAGCTCATAAACATTCATTTATTCTTTCCCTCTGCCTGCATGCTTGATTGAGAGGGTCGAGTTAGAGCTTTATACGACAGTAAAGATGTATAAAGTGTATAGTGATGAATGGGAGTGGATGGATGGGGAGCTCTAAGGGTGGGTAGGGTGAGGCCTCAGTACCAATCAGCCAGGCTCTATCACCCAAGAGAACTTCCTGGGGATGGTAAGGTTAGGAAATGTTTAAGTAACAGGAAGAGATGGGGGGGCGGAGGCGGTGATGGCAGGCCAAGGCCATGGCCTGAGGCTAGAGCTGACAAGGGTGGGCAGCAAAGAAAGACTAGAAGCTACAAATCCCATGCATAGCAAGTTAGAAAATTAATAGGAGAACAGAAGTACCACTAGGATACATCAGGACGGGAAGCTGAAGATGGTGATCTATCAAGTCAGGACCCACAGGTGGGAGTTCTTCTTGTCCAAGATGAAACCTCAAAAGAGGTGAAGTTGGTTTGTCTTTAGTCAAATCTGGCAAGAAGTGTTTGAGCTCCAGAGTCTGATGTCAGTCCACATGTTACAGTTCAACTTCTGGTATTTGGTTGGCAGCCCGAGCTTTGCCACCTGTAGCTGACTAATCCTGACCTTAACATGCAACTAGAATCTACCAAATCCTGAAGAGCTGGCATCTTTGACTTAGAGAAGATAATCAATTTGGAGTCTTAAAGCAGGGCAAGAGGATTCTGCGGCATTCTGACACTTTCATTGTGTTAGGACCGAGGTGTTGACATGGACTCAAAATTAAAAGTGGACGATTGGGAAACAAGGCAGTGTGGGTCACTGGGAATAGTGATAATGACCTTGTGTTGTGCTAGTTAACCTTTGGCCCATGCGTCAGTTGGGCTTTCCAGGTGGCTCAATGGTAAAGAGTCACCTGCTAATGCAAAAGAAACAAGAGGCTTGGATTTGATCTTTGAGTAAGGAAGATCCCCTGGAGGAGGGCACAGTAACCCACTCACTCCAGTATTCTTGCCTGGAGAATCCCATGGACAGAGGAGCCTGGCGACCTATAGTCCATAGGGTCACCAAGAGTTGGACATGACTGAAGTGACTTAGCACACACTAAGCACTCAGTCAGGATAGGCTGGGTTATGCTGCAATAACAACAGCCCCCAAATCTTAGTGACTTGAAATGAAAAGATTTAGTTCTTGCCCACATCCACTGTGGATGGTTGGGAACTTTGCACCAGGTCATTATCCTCCGGGTCAGGCTGATGGAGAAGCCACCATCTGGGACATTCCCCTCTGGTTCCATGGCAGAGG
This sequence comes from Budorcas taxicolor, assembly GCF_023091745.1. Classification (NCBI taxonomy): domain Eukaryota; kingdom Metazoa; phylum Chordata; class Mammalia; order Artiodactyla; family Bovidae; genus Budorcas; species Budorcas taxicolor. The sequence goes on along the minus strand of NC_068930.1, from coordinate 23,164,984 downwards.
GGAAAACAGGGTCCTGCTGTGTATCAGCAATTAAATGCTCCAGCCTAGAATAGGCACATGTCATTTGTGGTTCCAAAATCACTGTGGACAGTGACTGCAGCCACGAAATTAAAAGATGCTTGCTTCTTATAAGAAAAGCTATGACAAACCTAGACAGCATATTACAAAGCAGAGACATCATTTTGCTGACAAAGGTCTGTATAGTCAAAAATATGGTCATTCCAGTAGTCATGTATGGATCTGAGAGCTTGCCCATAAAGATGGCCAAAGAATTGATTCTTTCAAAATGTGGTGCTGGAGAAGACTCTTGAGAGTCCCTTGGACAGCAAGGAGATCAAACCAGTCAATCCTAAATGAAATAAACCCTGAATATTAATTGGAAGGGTTGATGCTAAGCTGAAGCTCCAGTACTTTGGCCACCTGATGGGAAAAGCTGACTCATTGGAAATGGTCTTGATGCTGGGAAAGACTGAGGGCAGGAGGAGAAGGGGGAAAGAGAGAATGAGATGGTTAGATAGTATCACTGACTCAATAGACATGAGTTTGAGCAAACTCTGGGAGACAGTGGAGGACAGGGAAGCCTGGCATGCTATAGTCCATGGAGTTGCAAAGAGCCTTACACAACTTAGTGACTGAACAAAAATTTCTGGTTACAACTTATTGGTTAGAATTACTCGTGTAACCCCCATCCTGCTAACACGGGAGAGGAAGTGTAATGCTAAGTGCCAGGTGGATGAAAAGCTGGAAAACTGTGGAAGGCATTATTACTGTCTCTAGTCAGTCCTCTCAGTGATGGAGTAAGGTTTGCATTCCACCTGGCTATTTCAGTCACTGGGATCCTTTCTTTAGGGGTCAGAATGTCTCCCAGAGGAGGTAAGGGTGATATGGTGCACTGGGGGTCCTGGGTGGCCCCATTATTGGATATCTGTTGCCAGAAAAGCCTTCACCCTCCAACAAGGGTCTTGGATATTTTATGGAACCCCATTTAGTGCCCATTTGCCCATGATCTTTCCTCCACTCTTCTGGAAAGAGAGGAGGGCAGCCTCCTCCTTGCATTCCTTTCCTGGGCTTTCAGAACCTGGAAGTCCCACTTAGGACATGTTCAGTCTTTGACACGAGGTGGTGGGTTCAGGGTGCTTGCCAGGGTGAGATCTCCTCTTTGCTATAGGACTGTTAGCTCCTCAGAAGTCCCTCTTCCTTTCTCATGGGTTTATTCCTTGTCTTCTGGGACCAGATCTTGGAGGCCACTGGACTCTCCAAAAGGGGGAGCCATCACTGGAGTTGGTTGTGGTCTTTCAGGGTATGGATTTCCCATTTGGGGACCTCTTGCAGGTTTTCCTGCTCAGCTGGTCAGTGTGGAGCTCTGATGACACCTAAAAATAATACAAACAAGAAATGATCATAAGAAAATGATGGAGCATCTCATATGGTGAGAGCAAAAATGCAGGGAGGCCTACTTGGAGCCATAGGGCTCAGCTTTCTTAGTTGTGGCTTGGCCCAGGCTCTGGGAAGCCTGCCTTTTCTCACTCAGCAAAGGAGGAGAAACTTCCTGGCTTATGGAGACAAGGGGAGGATATAGGCTAAAAGATTCCAAGCTGTCTCCTTAGGCAAAGCACACGGAATGAAATCCAGGGGATTGTGCTGAAATGAGAGCCTGAGGAGTTTCAAATTGCTTCATTTTTGTTCCAAGGAAGCCCTGGGGCCGTGGCATGGGTCCATCCCTGAGAGTCTAGGAGTTGAAGTACTGTGGCCTAGGGATGGGGACTGAGGTAGGGCTCAGGAACCAGGTCATAGGAGAAGGTCTAACCATCCATGGCACCTCTGCACTAGGTAGGGCAGAGCTCACCTGGGTAAAGTCTTCATGAGAAGCCAGAGCTAGCACAGATGCAGGAAGGGACCAATAATTCAAGTCAAGGAAGAAGAGCCCTGGGAGCATGAAGGCCTGGCTGGAGCTGTGGGTTGGAACCTGGGGTGGGGTAGTCATGGAAAGAGACAGCCAGGCTGCTTTTCTACAGTGGGGGCCTCCCCAGCATGCCTTATTGAAGGTCATGTTCTGTTGTTGAGGCTTCATTGTTGAAGAATAGAGAAGGGATTGGCATGACTAACACATGGCCCAACATGAGCAAAAGAAAGGAAGCAGAAAAGAATACCTAGAGAGGCCACCTTGGGTAGTCTTGAGTTAAATGGGGAGAGGGCCAAGAGGACCCAGGGCATACTAAAATTTTATGAGCAGGAAGAAACTGACATTGGTATTTCTGCATGTAAACCCCCAGCTCTGGGCTTCCCTGGTGGTCTGGGGTTAAGAAAAAGCCTGCCGGTGTAGCAGACATGGGTCTGATCCCTGGTCCAGGAAGATCTCACATGCTGAGGAGCAACTAAGCCTGAGTGCCACAGTTACTTGAAATCTGAGTGACTAGAGCCCGTGCTCTGCAGCAAGAGAAGCCACCGGAATAAGTCTGGGCACCGAAACGAAGAGTAGTCCTCGCTTGCTACAGCTAGAGAACGCACACGCACAGCAATGAAGACTCAGCTCAGGCAAAAATAAATAAATAAAAGAAAAGACTTAAAAAAAAAGCCTGGCCCCATTTTTAGGGTCCACACTCAAATGCTACCCCATCTAGAGAGTTCTGTCATAATCTAGGGTCAGAATTCACCCCAAAATCATTCCTCTGTGATTCTGTATCTGTCACTTGTTATCACAGGTGCCTTGTACTGGAGTTAGTTTTGAGTGTCTCTCCCAACAGCCTGATCTCTCTGTGGACAACACCCCTCAGCAGGGCACCCCCAGGTTAGCACCTGGCTCTCAGGTAAATGAGGAGCTAAAGGGAGGCAGCAGGATGTGGGAAGTCCTTCCAGAATCCTGCTTCCCCAGGGAGGTTCCAGGACCTACCTCCCAGATACCTGGGCTGTTTGTTTAGAATTCACCCTTGACTTGCCAAATCTGACTTTATAAGGTGAACCCCCTAAATCTTTCCTTGTTTGCTTTCTTTTAAAATTAACATTAACGGAGCGTCTCTGGTGGCTCAGCATTGAAGAATCCACCTGCCAATGCAGGAGACATGGGTTTGATCCCTAATCTGAGAAGATCCCACGTGCCACAGAGCAACTAAGCCCATGCACCACAACTACTGAGTCTGTGCCCTAGAGCCTGGGAGCCACAGCTCCTGAAGTCCGTGCACCCAAGAGCCCGTGCTCCACAACAAGAGAAGCCTCTGCAATGAGAAGCCTGCACACCATCACTAGAGAAAAGCCCATGCAGCAACAAAGACCCAGCACAGTCAAAACTAAATAAATGAAGTTAATGAAGTATAATTACGTGTAATAAAATGTACCCATTGTAAGAGTAAAGTTTGATGAGTTTTGGTAATTTTACAGTCATGTACTCATCATCTCAGTCATAATATGGAGTATTTATTTCACACCAGAAAGTTCTCTCCTGCCCCTTTGCAGTTAATCAACTACCCTCCTTGGCTCCGGATGACCACTTCTTTTTGCTTCTAGATATTATTTCCAGGACTTCATATAAATGGAAACATGTGATGTGGTAGGTTGAATGGTAGTTCCAAAGATGTGTCCTAATTGCTGGAACCTGTAAATGTTACCTTATTTGGAAAAACTGTCCCTGCAGTTAAGGCTTCCCCGGGTGGCTCAGCAGTAAAGAATCTGCCTGCAATGTAGGAGACTCAGGAGACGTGGGTTTTATGGGTCTGGAAGATTCCCTGGAGGAGGAAATGGCAACTCACTCCAGTATTCTTGCCTAAGAAATCCCATGGACAGAGGAATCTGGTGTGCTACGGTCCATAGGGTGGCAAAGAGCCAGACACACTGAAGTGACTGATTCCATCTCTGCAGATGGGATTAAGTTAATAATTTTGAGATGAGGAAATAATTCTGGATTATCTGGGTGGGTCCTGAATGCCATTGAACATGTTTTTATAAGAGAGAAGTAGAGGGAGATTCAACGCTACACACACACAGGAGATGTCAATGTGAAGACGGTGGCAAAAATTGGAGTGATGTGGCCGTAAGCCAAGGAATGCTGGTAACCACCAGAGTCTGGAAGAGACAAGGAATGGATTCTCTCCCAGTGCCTCTGAAGGCAGGGCTGCTATACTGGGACCTGGATTTCAGTCTCCTGCTATCCAGAACTCTGAGAGAGTAAATTTCTGTTGTTTTAAGCCAAGGTTGTTTTAAACAACTTTAAGTTGTTTTAAGGTTATGGTAATTTTTCACAGCAGCTCAAGGAAACTAATGCATGTGGAATATAATTTTCTGTGTCTAATTTCTTTTGCTTGGATTGATTTTAATATTCCTCCATGATATTTGTGTTCACAGCTCATTTTCCTTATTACTGCAGTCATATTTCACTGTATGGATATACCATAATTTGTTTATTCATTTTATGAATAAAATGATGAATTTTATTCATCATTGATGAATATTTGAATTGTTTCCAGATTCAGAGGACTGTGAATAGAGCCGTTATGAACAAGTTCCTGTGTGTGTGTATACATGTATCCTATTTCTCTTGGGTAACAATCGGGAGTGAAATTGTTGGATTATGCTATAAGTGTATGTTTAAATTAATATGAAACTATCAAATACTTTCCCAAAGTGGTTATACCAGTTTGAATTCCCATGAACAGTGTATGAGAGGTCCATTACTTCGGTTCCCACTAACACGTGATTTTGTCAGTCTTTCATATATTATATATGTATTATATATAATAAATAAAAATATGTAATTCAACTTTATTTGAAATTATAATCTATAATAAATGCATGTGTTTATGCTAGAGTTATAGGTTATATTTAATAAATATATATGTACTATATATATAATAAATATACTAGTACATACATATATTCAACTTTATTTGAAAAACACTTACCTGTTTAAAAAAATGCTTCTTTTTTCCAAAAAAAAATGTTAAGGACTACCCTGGTGGCCCAATGGTTAGGAATCTGTCTGCTAATGCAGGGGAGACAGGTTCGATCCCTGATCTGGGAAGATACTGCATGCCTTGGAGCAACTAAGCCCGTGTGCCACAACTACCGAGCCTGTGTACCCTAGGGCGCACGCTCTATGACAGGAGAAGTCATGGCAACCAGAAGCCCATGCACTGCAACTAGAGAAAGTCCTCTCACAGCGAGGAAGACCCAGCGCAGCCAAAATAGTTTGAACAGCTCGCGGTAAGTGATGTACATAGGTGGTACTCTAATAGTACTGGAAGATCAGAAAATCTGTAGTAGTTTTATCTACAGAAATAGCTAAATATGAACCAAAACGATCGTTAGTGTAAAGTGTAGATATTAAGCGTAAAGTTGTAGACTTACTGAAATCTTTCATTTTTGCTTTCTAATTTTGTATTAAAAATGAACATGATTCTTCAAATGTTGTGTCACAATTTTTACCAACCTAAGTCTTGTCAAAAAACATGGAATGCTTCATGATTTTGCATGTCATCCTTGCACAGGGGCCATACTTATCTCTGTATTCAAATTTTTGAATGTGTAGAGGTACTCCCCTGTGGTTTCAATTTACATTTCCCTAATTGAGCACTTTTGGGTGTGCTTATTGGTCATTTGTATATCTTTCTGAAACAGCTGTGCAAACTTTTGCCCATTGTGTATGTAGGAGATGTTTAATTTCTTACTGAGCTTTAAGAGTTCCTTGTTTATTCTGGATACAAGTCTTTTGTTGAATATAAATACTGCAAATCTTTTCCCCCAGTCTGTGGCTTTCCTTTTCATTTCCTTGGCAGCGAATTTCAAAGAGTGGAAGTCTTTTGCTACAGTTCATATTTCCAATTTTCCCCTGTATAGTTAGTGGTTTTTGTTCACTACCTAAGAAATCTTTGCCTACCAAGGTCACAAAGATTTTCTCCTGTTTTCTTCTAGAAGTTTGCTAGTTTTAACTTTTATATTTAGGTCTGTGTTACATCTTGAGTTATTTTGTGTGTGTGATGTAAGAGCTGAGGTTAACTTTTATTCTTACAGGTATTCAGGTTTTTTCAGCACCGTTTATTGAAAAGACTGGTTTCCCCCATTGAATTACCTTGGTTCTTTTGTTGCAAATCAGCATGTACGTTGTTTATCCACTCATCCATGGATGGATCATGTGTTTTTTTAAAAATTTATTTCAAAATTATTCATTTATTTATGGCCATGCTGGGCCTTCACTGCTTTCGCACAGGCTTTCTCTAGTTGTGGCAAGCAGGGGTTACTCTTCATTGTGGTCTGAGGGCTTCTCACTGCAGTGGCTTCTCTTGCTTCAGAGCACAGGCTCTAGGTGCTTGGGCTTCAGTTTGTAGCACACAGGCTCAGTAGTTGCGGCTTGTGGGCTTAGTTGCTCCACAGCATGTGGAATCTTCCTGGACCAGGGATTGAACCCATGTCCCCTGTATTGGTAGGCAGATTCTTATCCACTGTGCCACCACTGAAGTCTGGATCATGTGTTTTTGAGGCGACTGGAAGATATTACTTTTTAGATTTCTTTTCCCTAATGGTTTGTGGCTCAGATCTGCATTATTAATGAGCACCTCCGGCGATTCTTGTATGACTAATGTATGAGACCACTGGCTTGTACAGCAGTGGTTCCTAGTCAGGAATGTGAATGATAATTACTCAGTGCCAGGGCCCTACCTCCAAAGGGCCTGATTTAGCAGATCTGGAGGAAGCTTCCAAAAGAAAACCTCCCTAAGAGCTAATGATACTTTACTTAAGAACAATGGGTACACTCTCTCCTTTGCATGCAAATGTTCCTTAGACACAGGATGACTGGCTTTTCCGCTGGGCTCTGAGGTGCCTCAGTGAACACGGTTTGGTAGAGGCATCAATAAGCAAACAGGCCAGTGCAATTGCATGAATGGAGTGTAAATGAAGCAAACAGAGCCTTGTGGGAAGAGTGGGTGAATCTGGTGGACCCGGGTGCCAGTGTGAATGCTCCAGCTGGAGATTCAGCATGCCTCTGTTTGTCCTGCAAAGATCCCCATGAGGCCTGGCTGTACCCTCATGCTGGTTAGACCCTGAGTGTGAATTCCTTCTTGTGGTGAAGACGGCATGTCACGTTCCCTCCACTCGTGGACTTTCTGGCTTTGTCTTGAGACGGCTGTGTCATGCTGTCTCCAGGTGCCTTGTCCCTAGTGGAAAATTTTGGTCTTTGGAGGTGTGGAGAGAAGGCAGCTCTGTTGGGTCTGGTGGATTCTGTGACTGCTGAGCCATCCACATAACTTGGTCTTGATCCATGCTGCCCTGTTTGTTTGCCGTCTGGGTTGCTTCTTCTAGTAGGGTGAACAGCCCCCCTTGCCTAATTTCACACCAGATCTGAAGCCACTTGGCCTTTCTTCCTGCCCGCCTGCTTCTGATCAGTGCTTCTGGGAGCATTATACAGCCTGATGGCTCAAAATGTACAAACCCATCTCAATAGACAGGGCACCCAGGTGCCAGAGGCATTAACCAAGCTCAGCTTTACGTGGTTTCTTTCTGGTCTGGGCTAGAGCTCTGCAGTTGTGTAAGAAGTGGGGAGCCTGCATGCTGTTCCATAGAATGGTCCAGAAACTCCTGCAACTGGCAGTTGCCCTGGAAGTGAAGGTAGCCTGGGTGCTCTAGCTCTGAAATTGGTCAGAAACAGTGGTTATCAAAGCAGGCTTCCCAGGTGGCTCAGTGGTGAAGAACCCAAATGCCAATGCAGGAGACACAGGAGACGTGGGTTCAATCCCTGGGTCAGGAAGATCCCCTGGAGGAGGAAATGTCAACATGCTCCAAAATCCTGTGGACAGAGGAGCCTGGCAAGCTACAGTCCATGGGGTCGCAAAGAGAGGCTTTCATCTTAGTATAACCTATTGTGTTAGTTGGGTACCTAGGCTAACTTTGTTGGCCATACAGACAAACTGGACTTACAGACGTGCTCTCAGAATGGAACTCGTTCATACATAGGGGACTTAGTTATAGACATTCTTCAAGCTGGGCCCTACATGCCATTATCTTTCTGTTCAAAGCCGGTTATAACTGTTCAAACTTTATTCTTTTATATGCGGATGTCCAGTCTTCCTACCACCATTTGTTGAAGAGACTGTCCACTCTCCGTTGAATGGCCTCCACTGAATGGCACCCTTGTTGAAAGTTATTTGACCATATATATTCAAGGGCTTATTTTGGGGATCACTAGTTTATTCCATTAGTCTATATGTCTATCTTTATGACAGTGCTACACTGTTTTGCTTATTATAGCTTTGTCATAAATTCCTTTATGTCACTTTAAAAATATTTAGTTTTTGTCTTTTCACAGATGTGTGTGTGTGTATATCTGTGTGTGTGTGAATACAGCTTAAAGAGTCTACTATACTTTAAGGTTTATTACCCTGCCTCTCAAATCAGGCCCTTCTTTGTTTTTTGCTCCCTGGAGGCAACCACTTCAATTCTTTTATCTTTTTCATTTGGAATTCATCTCAATACACTTAAGCAATGTTAACATAGTGATACTTCTTTGTTTTTTAGGTTCTAGGCGTGATTTATTGATTTCTCATTGTGTTGGAAAGGAAGATTTAGCTCTCAGTAAGTGCATACTTTCTATCCCCTTCATCCTCCCAGAAGAGTTAAATCATAACTTTGGACACGTCAGTATATAGCACTACTCTGATGATGGAAGGGCTTCCCTGGTGGCTCAGAGGTAAAGAATCCACCTCCCCGCGCAGAAGATACAGGTTTGATCCCTGGATTGGGAAGATTCCCTGGGGAAGGAAATGGCAACCCACTCCATTACCTGGGAAATCCCATGGACAGAGGAGCCTGGTGGGCTATGGTCCATGAGGTTGCAAGAGAGTTGGACACACCTTAGTGACTAAACAACAGCAACATGACAGTGGAAATGTGCTTGATAGCTGGGCCGTGTAGAACCCCGACATTTAGTTTCTTTTCTTACAGAGCTTTTTGTTTTCCATTGACATCAGAATACTATCATTTGTCATGTTTTCTATGTATGTATCGTTAATTCAACCCCAGAGGATGCCTGGGAGCTCCCTTGGCACAACTCTGCTGAACATGAGGAAGCCTATAGCTTAGGGATGGGTCATGTCTCTCAGAACAGGACACCTTCCCTTGTTAGGAAGAGGGTTGTTCATCAACAGGCAATTGAAAGTATTTGTCCGTGTTGGAGTGTGCTTAGTCCCTCAGTTGTGTCTGACTCTTTTGCGACCCCATGGACTATAGCCTGAGAGGCTTCTCTGTCCATGGGATTTCCCAGGCAAGGATACTGGTATGGGTTGCCATTTCCTTCTCCAGGGGATCTTCCCAACCCAGGGACTGAATCCACATCTCCTGCGTCTCCTACCTTGGAAGGTGGATTCGTTGGAGCTCCTTCTGTATATAAGGTGCTGGGCTATGGTGACAAGGATGGATGTGATAGTATTTTGCACCAGGTACTTACACTTGAGTAGGAAGGATGGTGTTGAGGCAATCTTTCCGATTTGAAGCAAACTTTGATGAGAGAAGAAGAGCAACTGCAAATTTGAGAAAGGACAGATTAGAAGCAGTTATTTCTAAGTAGAAGATTCAGGGAAGGCTTTAGTGGGGAGGAGATATTTAAGCTGAATTAAGTGTTCAATGGGAAGAGTTGCTGGTTCAGAGAGAATGGCATTTAGGTGCAGGGAGAAAGGGCAGCAAAGGTACAGAAATTGGGAAGTATACTGTGGGTTCAGGGAAAGACCAGTGTGGCCACAGTGTGGGCTATGTAGGGATGCACCAGACAAAGCAGATTCTGAGCTTGAGCATCTCTGTGCTGGGACTGGGTTCAGTTTGTTATAGGCACCAAACTAGTGGCTCTCAAAATGGTATCCTCGAACTTCCCTGGTGGTCCAGGGTTGAGACTCTGGGATCCCAAATGCAGGGGGCATGAGTTTGATCCCTAAGAACTAAGTCAAGAACTAAGTCAAAGAACTAAGATCTTTATGCTGCATGATGCAGCCAAAAAATGTTATAACCTGGGAACTTGCTGTTTGTTTATTTATCTTTGGCTGGGTTGGGTCTTCATTGCTGCGTGCAGACTCTCTCCAGTTGTGACAAGCGGGCTTCTCATTGCAGTGGCTTCTCTCATAGCAGAGCATGGACTCGAGGGCACACAGGCTTCAGTAGTTGCAGCACAAAGGCTCAGCAGCCCTGTGCTTGTGGGATCTTCCCAGGCCAGGAATCGAACTCACATGCTCTGCATTGGCAGGTGGATTCTCAACCACTGGACCATCAGGGAAGCCCTGGGAACTTATTAGAAATGAAAGTTTTTGGGCTTCCCAGGTGGCTCTAGTGGTAAAGAAACTGCCTACCAATGCAGGAGAAATGAAAGCTCTTAAGCCCCACTCAGATTCATGGAATCAAAAACTCTGGGAGTAGAGCCTAGCAATCTGTGTTTTAGCAAGCCCTAGATGGTTCTGAAGCATGCTAATGATTGAGAACCATAGTACTGTACAATTTGATGCTTACAACAGTGTCATAGCTGGGCATTCACTATCTATGCTGTACAGATGGGGAAGTTGTCTCAGAGTGAGCAGGTAACTTACCAAGGTCCAGAGGGATGCTGAAGCCGGCTTGCATTCAGCTCTTGAGAGCAAATTATAAGCATCGCTTCCCAGCTCTAAATTTAGTGATATCATATTGGTAGCTTGAAACTGGCCATAATGGAAGTATTAATACCGTGGAAATTGGCAAATTCTGCGAATCAGGGCGTCAAGCCCACCTTGAGAGCCAGTTGTTAAACATTTACCGGCATAGCTCTCTCAGGGCACTCAGTCAGTTAAGTGGTTGGTAGGCTTGGGTCTTGAACCCTGACAGCCTGGCTCCCAAGTGCATGCTCTTAAACCACTAGGTTAAACTTATTCTGAAAGTCTGGAAAGGTGGTCCGGGGCCCACAGTGTGGAATCTTTAAGTGCATGTTGAAAATCTGGGCTTTATTCGGTACACACTGGATTTTTCAGAATTCTGAACGGGTAAGTGATATGATGGTATGTTTAGGCAGGAGAGTGAAATTGTTGGCTGTGGCTTCTCCTTTTGCAAATATGCTGAAAAGATGGGATGAGAGGGTGTTGTAAGGCAAATCAAAATACATAGTTGCACTTCATGGCGAAGGGCCTCAGCAGCCAAGGGTTGCCCATTCGCAGAAGAGGTCGAGAAGCCCTGCAGAGCAGAGGCCTCTTGCCTCACAAAGCCTCCTTGTTCTTCAGGAGAAAGGTCCCCTGTCTCTTAGTCCAAACATCTGCCACAGCGCATACTGGGCTTGACGCAGCCCTGCTGGCCAGACGTGTCCCAGGAGTCCCTGGTCCAGGGTGAGCATTCCCTCTGCAGCCACTGTAGCTGGCCACATGGTCACTTACGAACACTCACTCCTGTTTCCTCACAGAACCTCGAGGGTTTCAAGGCCCCCCTCAAGTCAAGGAGCCACATGCCTCCTGGGAGGCTGGACAACCCTCGGATCCTAGAGGGTGAATCTTGATTGGACTTAAGCCAGTAGTTCCCAAACCTTTTGGTCTCAAGACTGTTAAAGATTGGGCTTCCCAGATGGCATGGTGGTAAAGAATCCACCTGCAATGCAGGAGACTGTCCAAATTGCAAGAGATGGGGGTTCGATCTCTAGGTCAGGAAGATCCTCTGGAGAAGGAAATGGCAACCCACTCCAGTATTCTTGCCTGGGAAATCCCATGGACAGAGGAGCCTGGTGGGCTACAGTCCATGGGGTTGCAGAGTCAGACGTGACTGAGCAACTAAACAGCAACAAGCTTTTGTCTATGTGTTGTATCAATTGATATTCCCACATTAGAAATTAAAACAGAATTGTTAATATTTATGTATTTGGTGGCACTGGGTCTTAGTTGAGTCACCTGAGATCTTGGTTGTATTGTGCAGGATCTTTTCTTGCTGTGTATGGACTCTTCAGTTGTGGCCTGGGGGCTTAGAAGCTGCGGCACTTAGGCTTAGTTTTTCCTTGGCATGTGGGATCTTAGTTCCTCAACCAGAGATTGAACCCGCCTCCCCTGAAGGTGGGTGGGTTACCAACCACTGGCCCACCAGGGAAGTCCCCTGAAGCTGAGAATTTAAAATTTATTAATTCATTTACAAACAACTCATTTCATGTTAACATATGTTTATGACAGAAATATTAATAACCTCAGATATGCAGATGACACTACCCTTATGGCAGAAAGTGAAGAACTAAAGAGCCTTTTCATGAAAGTGAAAGAGGAGAGTGAAAAAGTTGGCTTAAAGCTCAACATTCAGAAAACAAAGATCATGGCATCCGGTCCCATCGCTTCATGGCAAATAGATGGAGAAACAGTGTCAGACTTTATTTTTTTAGGCTCCAAAATCACTGCAGATGGTGAGTGCAGCCATGAAACTAAAAGATGCTTACTTCTTGGAAGGAAAGTTATGACCAACCTAGATAGCATATTCAAAAGCAGAGACATTACTTTGCCAACAAAGGTCCATCTAGTCAAGGCTATGGTTTTTCCAGCGGTCATGTGTGGATGTGAGAGTTGGACTGTGAAGAAAGCTGAGCACTGAAGAATTGATGCTTTTGAACTGTGGTGTTGGAGAAGACTCTTGAGAGTCCCTTGAACTGCAAGGAGATCCATCCAGTCCATCCTAAAGGAGATCGGTCCTGAGTGTTCATTGGATGGACTGATGTTGAAGCTGAAACTCCAATACTTTGGCCACCTGATGTGAAGAGCTGACTCATTTGAAAAGACCCTGATGCTGGGAAGGATTGAAGGCAAGAGGAGAAGGGGATGACAGAGGATGAGATGGTTGGATGGCATCACCAACTTAATGGACATGAGTTTGAGTAAACTCTGGGAGTTGGTGATGGACAGGGAGGCCTGGTGTGCTGCAGTCCATGGGGTCGCAAAGAGTCAGACATGACTGAATGACTGAACTGAACTGACGACAAATTAGCATATTTCTAACACAAAAATATTTCATAGGACTATCCAGGTGTAAAAGAGAGAAGTATTCATGTATTGTACAGCTGAAATGTGCTGAGGAAGTAAATCTCACCCCACACGAGAGATTGCTATGTGTGTTGATGGATGTGCTAATTAGCTTGGTTGGGGTAATCATTTTATAATGTAACATCTGTATCAAAACATCATGCTGTATAACCTAAATATATACAACTTTTTTTGTCAATCATACCTCAATAAAGCAGGGGGAGAAAAGAAAGAAGGAAAAAAAGGAGTATTTGAATAGCTTTTTCATACAATTGGATATTTTTCTTTGATACTGCACCAAAACTCAACAAGAAGTAGTTTTGAAAAAGTTTGCTGTAATTTGATATCTGAAATGAGGTCAATGAACTTTTCATACCCTCTTGTGAGAAAATCTAATGGTGTACTTTTTACTTTGGGTGGATCGTCTACCCACCTGTGATCATTTGGAAAATACTGGTATGCACATATTCCAAATATTGACACATTTTGTTATACAGCGTAAAAAACAAAAATCGTATTTGTTAATATCACCACCAGAAAAGTTTTTACTGGAAAGCTGCCAAAGTCATGGCGTCAATGCAAGTTTTACAAAATTTGAATTTTTGTTTGAAAGCTTGAATGTCATCATTGGCTGCAAACACTGTCAGTTGTTTTTCTTGAAATGACAGGCTCGCTTTGTTCATCTTTAAGAAAATGTCTATCAAATACACAAGTTTAAATAACTGTAGTTTGGCAGTTGTTGTTCCACATAAAAATTATGTTCTCTGCAAAAAGTGGCTAGTTTAGTTTACAACTCAGTTGTACAAATGCTTTTTCCCTAGATAAGCATTTTTGTACCTCAGTTATGTTTTTAATGCTTTATGCATTATTTTCATTTCATCACATAGGATATTAAAATATGATGTTAAAAAAGTCATGCTTAGGTGTTTAGAGTTAATAAAATTAATAGTTCTCACTGCTTCATCAAGGACATCCTAAAGTGAAACTGGCTTTTTTTTGAACTGGGAGAGCATGATACCAAAGTATACAGTGATAATACAGTTTGCCACTGCCTGGGTGCTATGACCTCAGCAGTTTAACCCACCTTGCTTTTGCTTCATCAGTGCAAATGTCAACATGGTTGATAATCCTTAAGATAATCCATAAGATTCAAAAAAGTTCCTCAATGCTGAATATTTCAGCACCACTGGTGTCTGTTGCCAAGCATCCGTATGAAAGAAGATCTTCTTTGATGATTAGTTGGTGTTGACCCTGAACAAATACAAACAAAGCAGCTGATCTAGCCACCCCCGTGTATTCATCCATTTATAAGACAGACATACATTTCTTCCAATAAGAGATCAATTCAGTCTTCATGTTGACAGCTAAACTGTTCATTTGACAACTGCTCTATCACCTGGAAGTGGAGTGCTGTGATTTTTTTTTAATTTTTATTAACTGAGTTCTCATTCAGCAGACATCAGCAGTGTCCACTGGACAAGACTTTCTTAGTCTTTCCATTGATGCAGTTTGATGACTTACTCTGTCAGACGCTGCTGTGGCTTTTGCATTTCTAGTTTGAAAAGCTGTAAGAAAGCATTTTTGGCTTTTTTGAGAGCTCATAATGTCTACATTTAAAATATTTCGTTGGGGACTTCCCTGGTTGTCCAGCTGTGGAGAATCAGCCTGCCAGTAGGTTTGGTTCCTGGCCACAGAAGACTCCACATGCCACGGGGCAATTAAGCCTATGCACCACAACGACTGAGCCCACGCGTCTGACGTGTTAGTCGCTCGGTCGTGTCAGTCTCTCTGTGACCCCATGGACTGTAGCCCTACAGGCTCCTCTGTCCATGGCATTCTCCAGGCAAGAATACTGGAATGGGTAGCCATTCCCTTCTCCAGGGGATCTTCCTGACCCAAGGATCAAACCCAGGTCTCCTGCATTGAAGGCAGATTCTTTGCGGCCTGAGCCACCAGGGAAATCAACAAGAGAAGCCACTGCAATGAGAAACCTGTGCACCACAACTAGAGTGCAGCCTTTGCTTGCTGCAACTAGAGAAAGCCCAAAGGCAGCAACAAAGACCCGGTGCAGCCCAAAATAAATACATAAAAACAATTAAATTAAAAAATGAAATATTTAATTTTTTCCTTTAAACTCTGATTTTAAAATGATGCCACAATTCAAATGGCCCCACTGGGGCTGGAGCAGGGGTGAGGCAAGTGAGTGCCGAGGACACAGGATTTAAAGGGGTGCCCACTCTGCCTCCCTGCCCTTGCAGGAGTCTGAGAGCAAGTGCCTCTTGATCTTCTGCACCTGGGCACCTCACTAGCTTCTCCCTAGAACTGGCCCCAGGCACCGTAACTCTATTCAGAAATGTTCTGTTGCATAAGACACAATGAGGTAAATAATTAATTTCTCTAAAGCAGAGAGAGAGATTACTTTCATCCTATATTTGCTTCTTACTCACAGTATCTCCCATTCCAGGTGGCACTAGTGGTAAAGAACCCACCTGCCAAGGCAAGAGACGTAAGAGATGAGGGTTCGATCCCTGGGTCAGGAAGATCCCCTCAAGGAGGGCATGGCAACCCACTCCAGTATTCTTGCTCGGAGAATCTCATGAACAGAGGAGCCAGTCCATGGGGTCACTAGAGTTGGAAGTGACTAAAGCGACTTAGCCCGTGAACAGCACACCAGTTGTCAGCAAACTCTTTGACATATTACTTTCATCTTCTTCAGGATGTTTAGATTTAGTGATGGGCTGAGAAAGGGAGTCTTCTAAGCATATCTTTTAAAGCTATTGATCAATGTAAGAAAATATATATTATAAATAAAACTTTAAATTCAGAATAAAATATTATTAAATTCTAAAGTAAGAGTTAGAGATCCAATTTAAAAATTAAGAAAACTTTTTGAACATTTAGAGAATAGTATTTCAAAATGAGGATTCCCTGGTGGCTCAGACAATAAAAAATCTGCCTGCATTGCAGGAGACCTAGATTCGATCCCTGGCTTGGGAAGATCCTCTGGAGAAGGGAATGGCTTCCCACTCCGGTATTCTTGCCTGGAGAATTACAAAACAACAAATTGAACTTCTTATGCTTCTGTATAGGTGCAAAAGAAACTTTGGGATTTTGACATAATGATTTTTTGGATGATAATGAGGTCACAGGTTATAACAATCATAACTAAAGATAGCCAATAAAAGCACAGAAATACTGAGAACAAACTGGCTTAATCTCTAAAAATGCATGTATTTATGCCCTAAACTTACTTTTCTTAGAAAATTCTAGAAAACACAGGAATACACAATTATATATTTCATGAACTGTTTGAGCAATGACATTATATATCATGTAGCCTCTGGAAAACTCTACTATATACTTGGGAAAGAATTAACATGAACAAGACATATGAAGTCATATATTAGTAGGAAAACAGTTTTCACCTTACAGACCCACTTAAAGGGATCCCTGGATCACATTTGAAGAACCTCTGGCCTAGTGGCTCAGCTGGTAAAGAATCTACTTGCACCACAGGAGATGGTCTGCAATGCAGGAGACTGGGATTCGATCCCTGGGTCAGGAAGATGCCCTGCAGAAGGAAATGGCAACCCACTCTAATATTCCTGCCTGGGAAACCCCATGGACAGAAGAGCCCGGTGGGCTACAGTCTAGGGGATTGCAAAGAGTCAGACACGACTGTCACCAACTGGTCTAAGGTAGTGTTAATCTTCTTGCCAGTGACTGGTTTAGGCATAGTTATGTGACACAAGTGAAACCTGAAGAGAATTCTGTTGCATGGTTTCTGGGAAGGTTTCCTAGTCTTTAAGAGAGAAATGCAGGAGATAATCTCCTTTTTCCACTGGTCATTGTTGGGATTGAATGTAATGCCTGAAACTATTGCAGACATTTCATGCCTTTGAATTTTGCTGATTCATGTCTTTCTTTCATACTCCACATCTAATATGTCAGAAAATACCATTAGCTCTACTGTTAAAATACATCCAGCATCTGACCTTCATCTGCCACCTCCATACTCCCCACTCAAGTCCAAGCCATCATCATTTTTCACTTGGATTGTTGTCAGTTTCCTAATTTTCCTGTTCTCTTTGTTCCCCAGGGCAACCAGGGTAAGTCTTTTTTATTTTTCCTTCAGGGTAAATCTTTTAAAAAGAAATTGAGGTCATGTCACTCTTCTGTTCAAAACTTTTTGGTAGCTGTTCTTCTCTTAGGATAAAAGCCCAGTGCTTACTATGACCACAGGATGTACCTGATCTGGCTCCCAGATACATCTCCTGATGCTTGTCCCTTCCTTACTCATTCCATCTTCCTTACTTGCCTTCTGCACATCAAACAAGCCAAACATGCTCTTGTCTTAAAGCCTTTGCCTAATGCTCTTCTAGATATCTGCATGGCTTAGTTCTAACTAATTCTCCGTTGATTGTTCTAGGCATTTGCTCAGAGATGCCTTCCAATTACCCTCAGTCCCACCTGGGATCTCCTACCCCTTTATTCCTGCTTTATTTATTTTTTCCCATAGCATTTCCATCTTTGACATATTACATCGGAGCTTGTTTGTTGTCTATTTTTCCTACCATAATGCAAGTTCCATGAGGGCTTTGCTTTGTTCAGCACTGTAACCTCATCACCTAGAAAAGGGCTTGGTATTTAGTAGAGATCATTAAAGGAGATTTCCAGAAAGATAGAAAAAAAACTGTATGGAAAAGAGGAAACAGTGACTAAGAATTTCATAGAATTGAAAGGAAGAGCTTGGATTTTAAAAGTTCAGAGTATTAAATGGGGGCAGATTGACTCAAGACAAACAAATAGTCAAGTTAGGGGCATCACAGAGAAGTCTTAGAACACTGAACATAGGTGAAAATTTTGAGAGTTTACTTTCAGAAAAAACAAAAGAAAGAGCAGATCATGTACAAATAGAAGAATCATATTGACATTAGATTTCTCACGAGGAAGGAATGAGACGTGGGAAATGAGGACTTGTAAATAACTTACTAAGATTTGTCATTCTCCAAAAATAAAATTTTAAGTCGAAACAGGAAAATTGTCTATAATGATCAAGAACCAATTCTGGGTGATACCAGTGTGGCGGGGTGGGGATGATGCTGAGGAGATGTAGAGACTGGAAAGAGGTGAGTTAGGGCCAAGGGAAAATAAATTGGTAATGAAAAATAAACAGAAGTATCATATTTAAATAGGGGAAACAGCTAAAAGAACAAAAATAGAATATACAACTTTCAATCTAGCATAAGAAAATCTGATTCCTGCAGTGGAAAATCGGAGAGAGAAAACAGAACAAATACAAAGTAAGATGGTAAGTGCAGTAAGCACAAAGTGAAATGGCTGAAATAAGTCCTAATATTACAGCAATTAAAATAAATGGAAATGAATTAGACTCAGTGATCTGACTGGATAATAAAATGAAAACAAAACATGACTAAGCAATATATTGTCTTCCAGAGACTGTGGCAGATAAAGTATTATTCCCCCTTTCCTTATTGCTTTTCTCTGTAGAGGTTGAAACAGTAAACTGTTACTCTTAGTCTCCATTCCAAGTGAAGTGACCTTGGGACCCAGTTCTATCCCTTGAGACGTAAGTGGAAATCAGTAGGACCAAACTGCCACAGGAAACAATAGAAAACTTGCGTAGACCAATAAACATTAAAAAAAACTGGAATAGTAACCAAAGACTTTCCTATATCAAAAAGCCCTAGGACTAGATAATTATATGGGCCTTTCAAGGGACAATAATCTCCATCTTGTAGAAGTTTTCCAGAAAACAGGAATGACATTAATAAAATGATTTCCTGAGGTTAGCATAACCTTGATTTCAAAACTGATAAAAGACATAAGAAAAGAAAATGACAAGCATGTTTAATTTATAAACATAACTGTGAAAAGTAAGATATCAGCTGAACTAATCTAAATATGTATTATTATTATTTTTTTAAATAAGGCATCACAGTCAAGTAGAGTTTATCTCAGGAAAGCAAGAATGGCTCAGCATCAGGAAAAAAAGTCAATGAAATTCACCGTATTAATGACTAAAGGAAAAAAAACCCACACCAATGACAGAGAGACGATCCATTCTGTTCAATCGATATATACATGGTTTTTGATAAAATGCCCACCTATTTAAGACTCTTAAAATTCTTAGAAAATTAAGGATAGACAGAAACTCTATTGATAAAGGTCATCGACCCAAAATATCATATTTAAAGAGAAATTTTAGAGGCATTCCTTTCAATATTAGGAATTAGACAAGGATGCTTGCTGTTTGACATAGAAATTGAGGTGTTTTGAGTAATAAGACAATAAAATAAAATAATAGGCAAAACAATTAGGAAGGAAGAATTAAAACAGTCATTATTTATAGATAAGATGATCAATTACATAAAAATCCATTAGAATCAACAAACTCCTGGCACTACTAAGACAGTTGAACAGATTTATCAGATTCAAGATCAACTTGAAAAAAAACAGCAACATTTCCGTACTCCAGGAAAAACCAGCCAGAAAATAAGGTAACATTTACAATGGTAATAAAAATTTTAATGAAAAAATGCTTGAGATATTTATAAATGAAATTTTAAAAATAAAATTAAGGTCTCAAATGAATACAAGAATAAATGAAGAGAGAGATGTATGCTGTCCAATCCATAGCCCCTAGCCACATGTGAGCACTTAAAATGTGGCCAGTTCAAATTGAAATGTGACATTAAGTGTAAACACTGGTTTTCAAAGAATTAGTATAACAAAATGATGTAAAGAATTTCATTAGTTGTTAGTTTAGTCACTAAATCATATCCAACTCTTTGCGACCCCATGGACTACAGCATGCCAGACTTTCCTGTCCTTCACTCTCATCTGAAGTTTGCTCAAGTTCATGTCCATTGAGTCAGTGATGCTATCTAATAATTTTATCCTCTGTTGCCCTCTTCTCCTTTCGCCTTCAATCTTTCCCAGCATCAGGATCTTTTCCAATGAGTCAGCTCTTCCCATCAGGTGGCCAAAGTATTGGAGCTTAAGCATCAGTCCTTCCAGTGAATATTCAGGGTTGATTTCCTTTAGGATTGACTGGTTTGATCTCCTTGCCATCCAAGGGACTCTCAAGAGTCTTCTCCAGCAACACAATTTGAAAGCATCAATTCACATGTGGAAATTTCATTTTTCTTTTTACTTCTTAAAAAAATTTGCTACTAAATTGTTAACATTACATATGTGGCTTACATTTCTGTTACACTGTGGTAGATCATGATCCTGGATGGTATAACTTAACATAGTAATGATATGAATTGTCTTTTAGTTAATGTCTATCCAATGCAATTCCAATTACAACTCCAGCAGAGGTCTGTGTGTATGTAACTTAGAAAAATGGTTAAGAAAAGATAGTAAGTGAAAATTTATAGAAGTTGAAACCAGAACTTTTTGAAGAGATACCTTGCCTCAGTAGCCATGAGAAAAATAATTTTTAAAAGCAATATTTTAAACTCAAATATTGGCAATCAGTAGAAAATTGAGTAATATCAAGTGCTGGTAAGTAAGATGATGAGGAAATGGGAACTCTGTTGCCCTGTTGGTGAAAGTGTAAGCTGATTACAGGCATTCAGGAAGCCTATCCAGCAGTACTTAGTGAAACCAGAGTGTGCAGCTTGCAAGTCAGCAATCCAAATCCTGGACATGTAGGTCCCAGAATTTCTTGCAAAAGATTGATACGGGGACATATATGGCTTGGGCTTCCCAGGTGGTGCTAGTGGTAAAGAACCCACCTGCCAATACAGGAGACTTAAGAGACGTGGTTTTCGATCCCTGGGTTGTGAAGATCCCCTAGAGGAGTGCATGGCAACCCACTCCAGTATTCTTGCCTAGAGAATCCTGTGGACGGGGGAGGCTGGTGGGCTACAGTCCATAAGGTCGCAAAGAATTGGACATGACTGAATTGACCTAGCATGCATGCACACACATGGCTGTTCACCTTTATGGTATTTGTGGTGGCTAGGAACTGTAAACAACCTAGGTATCCATCAACAGGCAAATGGATCGGTGTGTGTGTGCTGGGCTTTAATGCGGTGGTCCTATATAGCAGGGCTAAATAGCAACCAGATACATCTTCCAAATATAGGACCATAATGAAAGAGTTAGAGTGAATTTCTAACAGTACCACTTACAGAAATTAAACTCACAATACTATCTTTTCGAAGGCACATACATGTGAAAAAAGTGCATTAAACAATTTGAATGCAGTTGTCAATGGAAAAGGATTGGGAGTGAGGATGTGGGGCGAAGAGCAAGAAACGGAAGCTAGAGAAAGTGACTACGTATGGACAAGGCTGCCGTATGACCTTTTGGCTACCTGACACCCTGAAATAAAATAGTAAAATATGATATAAAATAAAATGATAAAAATTTCACCAAGGGGCAAACTGATTTGACTGAATCAGGAGAACAGTTCCTTGTCTTCTGGGGCAAAGCTCTCTGCCCCGCATTCTCTCCTGAGAACCCACTTTTTTTTTCAAAGAGGCCTCTCCTGTGGCCTCACAATACAGCAGGTCTGTGTGAGGCTCCTGGAAACCTGTGTGGAGAATGGAGAACAAACTGAAACCCACTCTTTCCCCTGAGTGGGGGGTGGACCGCTTCCCTGGTCAGGCCTGGGAGGCACCTTGGCCAGGCGGGCAGCTTTGCGAAACACAGCGGGGTCTCTGTGCAGGCCTGAGGTAACCCAACAGGAGCGAGACCGCTCTTTCTGGGCCGCAGAGAATGGGCTTCTCTGTGTGTGCTTGTTTGCTTTGGTTTCGAGCTAAAAAAAAAAAAAAATGATTTCACACATAATTAGGGCTGTGGCAGCAAGATTGTGTTCGAGGTGCTTTTACTGGAAATATCAAGAGGAGGGACAAGGCAGGACTGTGTTCCTCTTCCAGCCGGGGCTAGGAGCGGGAGGAGGAGCCCCGGGCTGCGTGGATGGGACAACAGGCAGTGTTCAGGACAGACAAGCAGCTTTCACGGAGGCAGGCCCAGCTGCGAGGGGCTGAGGTTGACCGTGGAGGTGGCAGTGTGTGGGGTGTGTGGTGCGTGCCTGTGGTGTGTTGGGGTGGGGAGTGCACCACTCCCCACCCCTGCCTCTCTTTCCCTTTCCCCTTCCTCATCTCCCAGCTGCCTGTGGAGGAGACAGGCGCCCTCAGAGGAAGAGGTGGGGGGAGCTAGGAAGGAGGTGAGGAGGAGGCCGGGGCGAAAGGGGCTGGCCCAGGAGAGGCTGAAAGGGTGAGGAAACAGATGCCCCCGCACACTTCCACTCGGGTCTGCACAGCCCATGTGCCCAACACCGAGCTGGCCCGGTGGCAGCAGCCTGGCAGCGGGGAGCCAGCCCTAAGCCAGGCACTGGGTGACCTGGCTTGTGGTCCTGCCTCTGCCTAGGACTGGACAGATCTCTGGAGCCTTCTGGCCCTCTAACGGCTTCTCCATGCCGTTAGGGCTGGACTGTCAGCCTTTTGCAAAACAACAGCTCATTAAAAAAATAAATAAATAAACCTTTTGGGGGCTGGTGGCTCATTGGGTAGGACTCTGCCTACCGATGCAGGAGACCTGAGTTAGATCCCCAGTCTGGGAAGATCCCACATGCTGTGGAGCAACTAAGCCCCTGCACTACAACTACTGAGCCTGTCCTCTGGAGCCTGGGAACTGCAACGGCTGAGCCCACACGTGCCGCAACTACTGAAGCCCCAGCACCCAGAGCCCATGCTTCACGACTAGAGAAGCCACCGAATGAGAAGCCGGTGCACTGCAAAGAAGAGTAGCCCCCACTCGCCGCAACTAGAGAAAAGCCTGCGCAGCAACAAAGACCCAGTGCAGCCAATAAAAAAAAAACAAAAAACAAAAAACCTTTTGGGAGCACCAAATACCATATCTCCCTCTTAGAGACTCACAGTACATCTTATGAATTAAAAGCTGTGAGGGAGGAGGCCTGCAGAAAAATAAAAGCCTGTTTCACTTGGAATTTGTGTAACAGAGCACTTTCCAAAACATTTAATTATAAGGATCCCTCTTCCTATTTTGCATAATGTCTATTAACATCATGTGTATTCAGTTACTATTGATGTATAATAAACCATGTCAAAACTTAGTGGTCTAAAACAACCATTTTATTATGCTCCCAGATTCTGTGAGTCAGAAACTCGAATAGGACACAAGCAAGGATGGCATGTTTCTACATCATGCTGTTTGGGGCCTTGTCTGAAACGCCTTGATGACTGGGGGCAACTGTGGGTGGAGGCTGTCTTCACTTGTGCGCCTGGCAGTTGATGCTGGCTGTGGTTGGGACTTCAGCCAGGGCTGGGAGCTAGAACACCTCTGGTGTCTCATCCATGTGCCTTGGGCTTAGCAGCCTCTGGGGAGTCAGACTTCTTACCTGGTGGCTCAGGGCTCCAAGGAGAGTGTTCCAAGGACCCAGGCAGCAGCTCTAGACCTTTTATGACTTAGCCTTGGATGTCAAGGTCACATTAGTGATAGTTTGGTTGGGAAGCTTTGGGAAGGGCAGGATTGACCAAGCCCTTCTGGTTTGGGGAGATCATTTCTCCATGACCAACTCATAGTCTTCGTCATGTTTCCCCCACTTCTAAATCCACATCCTTTATCACAAAATTCTTTTCCTGAACCAGTCAACCCAGACACAGGTATAATGACCAGGGTATTTTATGTCAGTTAATTAGTGCAGAGAACACTGAGTACAAGAGGAGAAGGCGGCTTAGAGTTGAAGGATGAATGGATGTTAGCTTGATCGAGATGGGGACAGAGGGAGGGAGAAGGAGAACCTTCCAGAGGCAGGGAATGGCCCCTGGGAAGGTGGCCCCGGGGATGGGGGAGGCATTGGAGAGGGAAAGGACTTGATAATTTTCATTTTGAAAAGCCCCCTCTGGCTGTTGCTGGAGGAGGGATGTGAGGGTGAATGTGGACAGCTGGGGGTTATTGCTGTGCTGATGTGGAGATGGAGAGGAGTGGATGACTTGGGCAGATGTTTTGGAGGCAGGGTGTGGCTTTGGCACCTGTGTAGTGCTTTTTCTGTTGGAAGAAACCCTGGAGAAGGATGAATTTAGGATGACAAAATGAAGAGTTTGCATCTGGGAATGGTGACACTGGGCTACCTCTGAGACACCGTTGTTAAGGAAGGATAGTTGGATATGCGGGTCTGAAGTTCAGAGAAGAGGCTGGGGGCAGATACACAAACCTGGGAATCAGCTGCCTGTAAGTGGTGCTGTGGAGCAGATGACCTTGCCTGGGAAAGGGTATAGAATGAGGAGTCAGGGAGCCGGTGATGTGTAAGAATTCTAGTTAAAGAACCTTACCAAAATCCTGAGTATCTCCAGCTTATCAAAATCTGGATGGAGTCAGCTGAGCCTCAGTCTTTCTGCTGGTGCTTGAGATGGCCCACTCTCCCCAAGGGGTCTCTGCTCCTCCCTTCCTATGGAAACATAGGATGTGGCATACGGTGAGAGCTTCTTGAAATTAAAGGATTGAGAGGGATCTGGGGCCATTCTGTGTTTTTGGAGACTTCTGCTATATTAAAAATAAATAAATTCCAGGTCTTCCCTGGTGGACCAGTAGTTAAGAATCTGCCTGCCCATGCAGGGGACAGGGGTTTGATCCCTGGTCTGGGAAGATTCTACATGCCATGGGGTAACTAGGCCTGTGTGCCACTACTACTGAGCTCTAGAGCCTGCACATCGCATCTCCTGAAGCCCACGCGCCTAGAGCCCATGCTTGGCACAGGAGAAGCCACCGCAATGAGGAGCCTGCGCACCATAGCTAGAGGGTAGCCCCCACTCGCCACAACCAGAGAAAGCCCGTGCAGTAATGAAGACCCAGTGCAGCCAAAAAATAATGAATAAATAAATAAATTCCCAAATATAGAAAGTGACAAATTTTAAAAGCTTTTTATTTGGAAATAATTCCAAACTTACAGATAGTACACAAAAATAAAACCTGTACAAATATACCTATAATCCTTTACCCAGATTCACCTCCTGTTACCATCTTACTCATTTGCTTTATCATTTGCTTCCCCTCCTTCTCTCTCATTATCATCTCTACCTGTCCACCCCCACAGCCATCCATTTATCTACCCACCTATCATCTATCTATTTTCTTTTCTGAACCATTTGAGGGTAAGTTATATACATTATGACCCTTTACCCCTACATATTTCAGGGTTTAATTCCAAAGAATAGGGATATTCTTGTACATAACCATAGTACAGTTATAAATGTCATTAACTGAATATTGATGTACTGTGCTTGCGCTTAGTAGCTCAGTCATGTCTGACTCTTTGCAACCCCATGGACTGTAGATTGCCAGGCTCCTCTGTCAAGGGGATTCTCCAGGCAAGAATACTGGAGTGGGTGGCCTGTTCCTTCTTCAGGAGAACTTCCTGATCCAGGAATCAAACTGGGATTTCCTGCATTGCAGGCAGATTCTTTACCAGGTGAGCTACCAGGGAAGCCGTTAATATTGACACAATACTTGAAATTGTGGTGTATTTAAAATATTGACATAAATTGATGTTTTATAAAAACACAATATAGTAGGATTGTACTATTTGCAAGAGAATAATGGGATTTATAAAACCACATTTCACAGTGCTTGGTGGTTCTGTCTTGGGACCTTGAAGCCAAATGATGATCATTTTGTGTCCATCCTGGCAGCTGATATGTGTGACTGTACCAAAAGCCTTATTGGGGAGAATTTTAAAATTCTGAGTTTGAAGCACTTTGTGAAATTTGAAATTCAAGTCAATCAACCCTTCTCTGCCACACCCTGGGTCCCCTATTCCATGCACATCCTAATTACAGCATTAGCATTTGAATAGTTTTGGTTACAGAAGTACTTCTTAAGCTGCAAATGCCTGGTATTGTTTACCTGAGGAACAAGCTCCTCTCTGTGACCTTACTGTCCTGGCCTAGGGCTGACCAGAGATGCTAACCTCCCCAATTTGGGCACCTCGGTCCATCTGGTCTCCCAACAGTAGGCCTTTCTTTGGTTCCTCAGAGCTTCCCTTTCTCCCCCCTATAAACAGTTGTAAAACATTCTGTCCCTCCTGAACTGAGCCCAATCAACACCAGAGAAAAGCTCAGATCGGCTCTGATGCCAAAGATGGGC
The DNA here is from genome assembly GCF_023091745.1 of Budorcas taxicolor. Lineage (NCBI taxonomy): Eukaryota > Metazoa > Chordata > Mammalia > Artiodactyla > Bovidae > Budorcas > Budorcas taxicolor. The sequence goes on along the minus strand of NC_068930.1, from coordinate 23,138,870 downwards.
AAAGTCTTGTGTTTTGAGAAAAAACATTCATGTTTAATCTTTTTATTATTATAGGGTATTCTGTGTTTAAAACTGTGGCCTCACCTTCTGACCCATAGTACCCTGGGTTTCTGGGCAGCTAATCTTCTGGAGGTTTCCCAAGGAGGCTGGGGCCACTGTACCCCAGATTTTACCCTACCAGGGAGCGGTTGGATATTGGCTCTTGAGGAATGGAGCCTTGGAGCTCAGGAAGAAGGTGTTTAATCAGCCTGTTACAAGTCAACCCAAGAAACTTTTATTGAATTAGAACTCCCTGCAAGGGCCTGTCTGATGCAAAGAGCTGACTCATTGGTAAAGATCCTGATGCTGGGAAAGACTGAAGGTAAAAGGAGAAGAGGGCAGCCGAGGATGAGATGGTTGGATAGCATCACTGACTCAATGGACATGAGTTTGAGCAAACTCCTGGAGACAGTGACGGACAGGGAAGTCTGGTGGGCTGCAGTCCATGGAGTCGCAGAGAGTTAGACATAACTTAGTGACTGAACAACAGCAATGCAAGAAGCCTGCCTCAAGGAGCCTCAAGGCCACTTCCTCCCTCAAGGAGTCTCAGTTTAGTGGGGAAACCGGCTCAACCAACAGGAGTATAGTAGGCTGTGGCTTCTGCTCAGGAGAGAGCCCAATTACTGTGTGAATCCAAGGAAGAGAGAAGTTCCTTCAGCCAGCAGGAGGCTTTCAGGAGGGGTTGGTAAGCCAGCAGGACACTGAAGGATGAAGAAGAGGATGAGGTGAGGGGAAATGAGGTTGAAGGCAAGCCTGGGGACTCAAGATCCGCCTCCATAGACCTGGGTCCTCCCCAGAATCTCCCTTGCTGTCTTCTGCTGAGCCTGCGAGGCCTGGTATTAAACAGAGAGCATGTGGGATAGAGTGGCTTTATGACTGTGGGAACCGAAATCCTCCTGCTGTGGGTACTTGCTGGCACCCAGGACAGGGCCTATGCTCTGGGAGTGTCCATTGCCCAAGGCAGTGACCTTAGGGTAAATTCAAAGTCGAGAGTCCCAGGAGAGCAGTTGCCACCACTCACCTCTATGAGCGCAGATAGTAGGAGAGGAGTCTGTACGCAGAGGGGATTGAGGTGGGAGCAGGCCAGACTCTTTGCTCCCCGGGATGTGTACCCAGCCAATTCAAGAATAATTGGTCTGTTCTCAGAGGAGAGTTAGCACGCACGCACGCATGTACAGAGGAGAGGTGCTTTAATTTAAAAGCAACTTCTCGGGCTTCCCTCATGGTCCAGTGGTAAAGAATCCACCTGCCAATGCAGGCTACACAGGTTTGATCCCAGATCTGGGAAGACCCCACATACTGTGGGGCAACTAATCCCATGCGCCACAACTACTCAGCCTGTGCTCTGAAACCTGGGAACCGCAACTACTGAAGACTGCTCACCCTGCAGCCTGCACTCCACAACAAGAGAAGCTACCACAATGAGAAGCCTGCACTCCGCAGCTAGAGTAGCCCCCCAACTCACCATAAGTAGAGAAAAGCCCTCCAAGCAGCGAAGATGCAACACAGCCAAAAATGAATAAAAAAACAAACAAAAAGCCCAACTTCTTGTCTTCAGTCTTGTTTAAGAGCCGGCCTGTCTGGGCCCAGGCTCTGAGAACATGAGTTTGTTTCTTTTCAGCCTTGCTTCCACCTCAGGGCTTTTGCACTTCCTGGTTCTTCATCTTGAATTACCCTTTCACCACATACACACAGCCTCCCTTCTTCATCCTCTCGAGTCCTTGATTATCTGGTCCCTTTTCAGTAAGGTGTCCCTGACTTCCCTGAATAAAGATGCAGCACATTAACAGTGAAACATCAATAATTGCCAGGGGTCAGTGGTGAGAACCTAGACAGCATATTAAAAAGCAGAGACATTACTTTGCCAACAAAGGTCTGTCTAGTCAAGGCTATGGTTTTTCCAGTAGTCATGTATGAATGTGAGAGTTGGACTATAAAGAAAGCTGAGTGCTGAAGAATTGACGCTTTTGAACGGGGGTGTTGGAGAAGACTCTTGAGAGTCCCTTGGACTGCAAGGAGATCCATCCAGTCCATCCTAAAGGAGATCGGTCCTGAGTGTTCATTGGAAGGACTGATGTTGAAGGTGAAACTCCAATACTTTGGCCACCTGATGTGAAGTGTTGACTCATTTAAAAAGACCCTGATGTTGGGGAGGATTGAAGGCAGGAGGAGAAGGGGACGACAGAGGATGAGATGGTTAGATGGCATGACCGACTCAATGGAAATGAGTTTGAGTAAACTCTGGGAGTTGGTGATGGACACAGGGAGGCCTGGCGTGCTGTGGTCCATGGGGTCTCGAAGAGTCGGACACGACTGAGAGACTGAACTAAACTGAGTGGTAAGAAAAGGATGGGGAGCAGAGCACAGAGGGTTTCTTAGAATGGCGAAACTACATTGCAGGATACTATAATGGTGGATATCTATCATCAGAATATTTTCCATGGCGTGTACATCAAAGAGTGAGTGTGTTAGTCGCTCAGTTGTGTCTGACTCTTTGTGACCCCATGGACTGTAGCCCATCGGGCTCCTCTGTCCATGGAATTCTCCAGGCAAGAATACTGGAGTGGGTTGCCATTCCTCATCCAAGGGATCTTCCCAACCCAGGGATTGAACCCAGGTCTCCCGTACTGCAGGCAGATTCTTTACTGTCTGAGACACCAATGTAGGTTCAGTTGCAACAAATGTACAACCTTACTGGGGAATGTTGATGTGGAAGAGGCTATGCTTGTGTGGGGGCAGGAGGAGTATAGGGGAAATCTGGGTACCTTCTGCCCTATTTTGCTGTGACCTAAAATTGCTTTTTTTGGGCTCCAGAATCACTGCAGATGGTGATTGCAGCTATGAAATTGGAAGACTCTTACTCCTTGGAAGAAAACTTATGACCAACCTAGATAGCATATTGAAAAGCAGAGACGTTACATTGCCTACAAAGGTCCATCTAGTCAAGGCTATGGTTTTTCCGGTGTTCATGTATGGATATGAGAGCTGGACTGTGAAGAAAGCTGAGCACCGAAGAATTGATGCTTTTGAACTGTGGTGTTGGAGAAGACTCTTGAGAGTCCCTTGGACTGCAAGGAGATCCAACAAGTCCATTCTAAAGGAGATCAGCCCTGGGTGTTCTTTATTTTATTTTTTAATTTTAATTTTTACTTTATTTTGCTTTACAATACTGTATTGGTTTTGCCATACATTGACATGAATCAGCCACGGGTGTATGTGAGTTCCCAATCCTGAACCCCCCTCTCACCTGGGTGTTCTTTAGAAGGACTGATGCTGAAGCTGAAACTGTAATACTTTGGCCGCCTCATGCGAAGAGTTGACTCATTGGAAAAGACCCTGATGCTGGGAGGGGTTGGGGGCAGGAGGAAGAGGGGACGACAAAGGATGAGATGGCTGGATGGCATCACCGACTTGATGGACGTGAGTTTGGGTGAACTCCGGGAGATGGTGATGGACAGGGAGGCCTGGCATGCTGCAATTCATGGGGTCGCAAAGAGTCGGACACGACTGAGCAACTGAACTGAGCTGAACTGACTGAAAATTGCTTGTTTTCTTCAGTGCATTTTGAAAAAGGCATCCTTGGACTTCCTTTTCTCTGAAATCTCTGTTCTTGGTTTCATGTGTGTCTTTTTAACTGTTCTTCATTGTACCTGCACCCCAGTAAACATTTGTATCCTCTCAAAAAGTGCAGCACATTTCCACACTGTATCTCCTCTTCCTTCTGCTGTTTTCTCCATTGCACTTATTGATACTCAACATGCCACATATTTCATTTACTTATTTTGTTAACTGTCTGTCTCTTCTTCTTTCCCTGCTGCACACAATAGAATGTAAGCTCCATGAGGGCAAGGATACTTGTCTGTTTTGTCCATTGCTTTATGCTTTGTGCCTAGATCAATATTTGGCCCAAATACATCCCCAATAAATATTTGTTGATAGATAGAGAAACTTTCTGCGCAAAAAGGCCAGGCTGGCCTGTTTGAGTACTGCATTCAGCAGTAGCATCTGGGTGACAATATGATTCTGGGAGTGTGGGTGGCCTCAGAAACCTTGGCAAAAGGCCTCAGGAGAAAACATAGTAGAAAGTCTTTTTCCCGGTGGTTGATGCTTAACACTCAGTAAATTTCCATCTTGGCCTCTTGTGAGAGCTGTTTGCAAATAAAGCTGTGTTGTGAGGCATCTCCCATCCTCTCTGGCTGATGCTGGATGGTGGGGAGCTTTGGCTGGACTTGTGCTTCTTGTCAAAGCCCAACTCTCAGGGTGGGGGTTCTTTTTTTTTTTTGCTAAGAGAGCTCTTTATTTATTTTCCCTTGAATTAAAAAAAAAACCGTTTTATTCTGTATTGGCGTATAGCCGATTAACAACGTTGTAACAGTTTCAGTTGGACAGTGAAAGAACTCAGCCATACCTATACATGATCTATTCTCTCAGGGGTGGGGTGGGTTCTGTCTCCTACAGAATGGATGCTTTGCATCCTCAAATGTGGGCACAGACTTTATAGGCAAGCCACAGCTCTGCAATTGATTATTATTCTAGATTGTTGAGTCCATGTGTGAAATGTACATTTCCAAGTAGTGATTGATGAGGCTGGTAAGAAACTCACCTTCAAAATTCCATCATCGTACCCTATATGCGAGACACTAAAAGAGACACAGATATAAAGAACAGACTTTTGGATTCTGTGGGAGAAGGCGACGGTGGGAAGATTTAAGAGAATAGCATTGAAACATGTATATTACCATATGTGAAATAGATCACCAGTCCAAGTCTGATGCAAGAAACAGGGCACTCAAAGCCGGTGCACTGGGACAACCCAGAGAGATGGAATGGGGAGGGAGCTGGAAGGGGAGTTCAGGATGGGGGACACATGTGCACTACTGGCTGATTCATGTCAATGTATGGCAAAAACCACTGTAATATTGTAATTAGCCTCCAATTTAAAAAAAGGCCATCACCTATACTGGTGGTCTTGGGTGAAGTAGGGCTTCCAAAGAAGCAAAGGCAGACTCTGCAGACCATTCTAAGCATCAGTTCAGTTCAGTTCAGTCACTCTGTCGTGTCTGACTCTTTGCGACCCCATGAATCGCAGCACACCAGGCCTCCCTGTCCATCACCAACTCCCGGAGCTCACCCAAACTCATGTGTATCGAGTCGGTGATGCCATCTAGCCATCTCAACCTCTGTCATCCCCTTCTCCTCCTGCCCCAAATCCCTCCCAGCATCAGGGTCTTTTCCAATGAGTCAACTCTTCACATGAGATGGCCAAAGTACTGGAGTTTCAGCCTCAGCATCAGTCCTTCCAATGAACACCCAGGACTGTTTTCCCCTAGGATGGACTGGTTGGATCTCCTTGCAGTCCAAGGGACTCTCAAGAGTCTTCTCCAACACCACAGTTCAAAAGCATCAATTCTTCGGTGCTCAGCCTTCCTCACAGTCCAACTCTCACATCCATACATGACCACTGGAAAAACCATAGCCTTGACTAGATGGACCTTTGTTGGCAAAGTAATATCTCTGCTTTTTAATATGTTATCCAGGTTGGTCATAAGTTTCCTTCCAAGGAGCAAGTGTCTTTTAATTTCATGGCTGCAATCACCATCTGCAGTGATTTTGGAGCCCTCCAGAATAAAGTCTGACACTGTTTGCACTGTTTCCCCATCTATTTCCCATGAAGTGATGGGCCCAGATGCCATGATCTTAGTTTTCTGAATGTTGAGCTTTAAGCCAACTTTTTCACTCTCCTCTTTCACTTTCATCAAGAGGCTTTTTAGTTCCTCTTCACTTTCTGCCATAAGGGTGGTGTCATCTGCATATCTGAGGTTATTGATATTTCTCCCGGCAATCTTGATTCCAGCTTGTGCTTCTTCCAGTTCTGCGTTTCTCATGATGTACTCTGCATAGAAGTTAAATAAGCAGGGTGACAATATACAGCCTTGACGTACTCCTTTTCCTATTTGGAACCAGTCTGTTGTTCCATGTCCAGTTCTAACTGTTGCTTCCTGACCTGCATACAGATTTCTCAAGAGGCAGGTCAGGTGGTCTGGTATTCTCATCTCTTTCAGAATTTTCCACAGTTTATTGTGATCCACACAGTCAAAGGCTTTGGTATAGTCAATAAAGCAGAAATAGATGTTTTTCTGGAACTCTCTTGTTTTTCGATGATCCATCAGATGTTGGCAATTTGATCTCTTGTTCCTCTGCCTTTTCTAAAACAGCATGCTTCATTTCTGTTCTGATATCACTATTTTCTTTCCTTGAAATAGAATAAAATATCTCAGAAGGGGAGTGTGAGAGACAGGAAATCTTTGACGTTGTCTTCAAAATGTATGCAGAATCTAGCCACTTCTCACCACTCCCATTGTTATCACCATGGGCCACACCATCATCATCTCTCCTTTGAATTGCCTCCTAACAGGTCCCTCTTCTTCTATTTTGTCCCCCTTTGGTCTTCATAAAACCCACATCAGATCATGACACTTCTCTACTCAAAACCATTTATCATCTCCCCGCTTCATTGTTCTCTCCGTCTCTGCCCTCATGTCCATTACTCTCTTCCTCACTCCGTTCCTCCATGATGTTCCTGGGACATACTAGGCACACACTTGCCACAGGGCCTTTGCATATGTTGTTGCTCAGAGCTCTGTCTCCATTGCTCTCTCTCTCTCTTTTGAGATTTGCATTCACATACCACCTACTCAGGGTTTTCCCAGGTGGTCCAGTGGCCAAGACTCTGCACTGTCAATGCAAGGGGCCTGAGTTTGATCCTTGGTCAGGGAACTAGATCCCACATGCCATAACTAAGAGTTCACATGTTTCAACAAAGATCAAAGGTCCCATGTGCTGCAACTAAGACCCAGTACAGCCAAATACTTAAATAAATGTTAAAAAAAAATACTGCCTACTCAGATCATGCTATCAAAAGTTCAGTTCTCTTCTAAACACCACACGCTCCCTTTGCTTCTTCATTTTGTACTTTGTATTTATCACTAACATTCTAATTATTTTTTGCATTTTTCTCTTGCTTATTGTCTATCTCCATTACTAGGGTAAAAACTCTCTAGTGTCTTAGTCTGTTTGGGCTGCTATGACAAAATGCCATAGGTTAGATGCCTTAAACAACAGAGGTTTATTTCTCACAGTCCTGGAGGCTGCCAGGATTAAAGCATTGGAAGATTCTGTGTCTGGTGACGATCTGCTTCCTGGCTCATAGAGGACTCTATTTTTATAGTGTCTTCATATGACAGAAGGGGCAAGGAAACTCTCAGGAGTCCCATTATAAGGGCACTAAACCCATTCAGGAGGGTTCCACCCTTGTGACCTAAGTACCTCCCAAAGGCCCTGCCTCCTAAAACCATCCCCTTAGGGGTTATAATTTCAACATATAAGTCCTATATGTTGGGGAACAAACACACTCAGTCTATAGCAGTGGTCCCTAACCTTTTTGGCATGAGGGCCCCATCTCATGGAATAATTTTCCATGGATGGGGACAGGATGGTTTGGGGATGATTCAAGTGCCTTTACGTGTATTGTGCACTTTATTCCTATTTTGTGGCACTCTCAGGATATTCCATCTTGATTTTAGGGTTAGGGTTCATGCTTCCATGAGAATCTAATGCTGCTGCTGACCTGAAAGGAGGTGATGCTCAGGCGGTAATGAGAGTGATTGGGAGTGGCTGTAAATACAGATGAAGCTTCACTCAGTTGCCCGCCGCTTTCTTCCTGCTACATAGACCAGTTTCTAACAGGCCAAGGACCAGTACTGGTATGTGGTCCAAGGGTTGGGGACCTCTGGTTTATATCACTGAATATTTTAGTCTGGTTTCCCAGAAACAGACCCTGAGGTGAGGATTTGTGGGCAAGTGATTTATTAAGAAAATTCTCCTTGGAGAAACAAGTAGGGAAGAAAGGAGGGATGAAAGAAGAGGGAAGAAGTCAAGCAAGGATGAGATTTCAAATGAGATTCCAATTTCAGTCTGATCCCCAGGGGGGCTCTAGAGTGTGCATCACATCTCAGAGTTTTCCTCCTACACACCAGCTACCTCCAGGTAGCTGCTGGCTACCTGGGTGTGCATGTGAGTCTGTGTGTGTGTGTGGTGGTGTGAGGGGGATCGACATTACCTCCTGGGCACTTTCTGTTTTGCAGCAGTAACTGTTGGAGAGGAAATGCCTCCAATAGCCCAGAGCAGCCCACTGAAGATCACAGATGCAAGCCTTAAAAAGCAAAGCACACAGAACCTGGAGAGAACTCACAGAACCAGTGAAGAGGATCTGAGCTAAAGCATTTATAGCAGTAGTCCAGGTGGCTCTAGTGGTAAGGAACCCATCTGCCCATGCAAGAAAGACAGGAGATGTGGGTTCAATCCCTGGGTCAAGAAGATCCCCTGGAGAAGGAAATGGCAACCCACTCCAGTATTCTTGCCTGGAGAATCCCATGGATGGAGGAGCTTGGTGGGCTATGATCCATATGGTTACAAAGAGTCGGACATGACGGAAGTGACTTAGGACACAGGAAGACGAACTTTTTTGGCATCAGGGACCAGTTTCATGGAAGACAGTTTTTCCATGGATGGGGTGGAGGGATGGGGATTGCTTTCTGGATGATTCAAGTGCATTATATTTATTGTGCACTTTATTTCTATTATTTTTACATCGGTTCCACCGCAGATCATCAGGCATAGATCACGAAGGTTGGGGGCCCCTGATTTATAGTGTCAGCTATAATAGGCAAAGTTCCATTCAGATTCATGGGCTGCACTCCTCCTCCCCTTGTGCTAAATTGTCTTCATTATCTGTCTTCATTCATTGGGTACCAGGGGCTTACACAAAAATACAAGATCATTTCTGGAAGGATACACAAGAAAATGACAACAGGGACCGCCTCTTAGTCCTGAGAGAGAAGAATCAGGGCAATTTTGCTTTCTGCCTCTATCTCCTTTGTCACTGTTGGAATATTTGCCATGAACACGCCCTTAATATATGGTTTAAAAATACATGTATGAGGGGATCCAAAATACACGTATGAGGGGATCCAAAAATACATCCTGGGGATCCAGTGGGTAAGACTCCACGTTCCCAGTTCAGGGGGCCCTGTTTCAGTTCCTGGTTGGGGAACTAAGATCCCACAAGCATGCTGGAACTCAGAACCAGTGCAGCCTAAATAAATAAATAAAATAGTTTAAAAAGACTTGTGTGTTTTATACTCATCCCTTCATTGTTTCTTTCTCAGTCACCTCTGAAATGGGAGGGTCTGTGCCATGCCGTGTGAGGTCAGGGTGGGCACAAGGAGGCTGCCTGGTAAGGGAGGTGATAGAGGCTCTGGTGACAAGAGTTCAAATAAAGTCACAAATATGGCAACAAATCCCCCCAGTGGAAGGCAAATCAGAGAACTGGGAACCATCTCATGGAGGAAATGGAGCTGGAAGTGAGTCTTGAAACAAGAGCTCCACTTAGCTCAAGATAAGGGTGGACTTAAAAGAACGACAACATATATTTATTTTATTTATTTATTCACCCATTCATTTGACTGAGCCTGGTCCCAGTTGCGGCCTGTGGGATCCTTAATCTTCATTGCAGATTTTCACTGGGGCTTGTCGGATCTAGTTCCCTGACCAGAGATCAAAGCCAGGCTCCCTGCATTGTAAGCATGGAGTCTTAGCCACTGGACCACCAGGGAAATCTCAGCGTTGAGTATACACCCTCTCCGTTTCTGGCACTGGGCTGGGCCTGGGGGTCTGGGCACCTGGACCTAGGTGAACTTGGGAAATGTGTGGTTGCTGGGGGAGCTCAACCCAAGGTCAGGTCTACAAGTAGTAAGGAGGTGGTTTGTGAGGACAGGTGGGAACAAGGGTGCTGAGCAGGATAAATGATTGTGTTTTAAACAATGGGTGGTAACCTTTTCTACACAGCGAGACTACAGTGCAGTCACAATACTTTGGAAGGGGTGAAGAGGGCATTTTAAATTCTCACTTCATGCCTAATGACATATTCTAGTCCTCCTTGGACTCCTTGTACGCCCCCTGTGCACCTACTTGGACTCCCGCCTTTGCATTCCCTGTGTTACAAAATGATATCCCAACTTGAGTTCTCTAATCGTTTTATGTGTCTTTGTAATAATAGTAATTATAATGATCAGAATTCCTTCACATGCCTTTTATTAATATACCCAATACCTAGTGAGTTAGTGCCATGTGCCAAATTTATAGATGAAGGACCTGGAGCTTAGATTATTTTGGAAAGTGGGGGAACTAGTCTTGAAATCAGGCCTTATGTATGACCTTGCACACCCTACACCCTGGGTTCTGGCTGTTATAGCATAGTTGTCTCCTTCTTGGGTTGGTAGTAACTTGGAAACAGGATCCATATTTTGTGATTTCAAAAAAATGTTCTATAAAATTTGGACTCCCCTGGTGGTCCAATGGTTAAGAGTCAGCCTGCCAATGCAGGGGATATGAGGTTGAACTCTGGTCTGGGAAGATTCCACATGCTGCGAGCAATTGAGCACATGCACCACAGCTACTGAGCTTGCCTCTAGAGCCCGGGAGCCACAACTACTGAAGTCTGAGTGCCCAGAGCCCATGCTCCACAGCAAAAGAAGCCACCACAATGAGGCCTGCACATTGCCTCTAGAGAAAGCCTGGGTGTAGCAACGAAGACCCAGCACAACTCAAAATAAATAGATAAATTAAAAAAAACAATCCTAGTGTACAAACAATGTGCAAATTTCAATCCACAAACTACAATGTGCAAAAAAGAGTAACTTTATCTTTTTGAGACTGATCTCTGCTCTGAGTCCTGATTACCCTTCATGGTGGAGATACTCTCAGTTAACCTGTGGTTTCTGTTGCTTCCCCCTTGAGTTGTGGTGCCAGGGGGCTGGGCTTGGGGCAGTGAGCCACTCCTGTGTCATTCTTGTCTTTGTATGTGAGGTCCTTCAGGTTGAATAACTGTCCTGGTCCTTCAGGGCAACCCTTGTGCACAGAGATGCTTGCCTGCTCTGCTGGGCCATGGGAAATTGGTGATGTCACTGAGTCCTGCCTGCCTGCACAACCCACTCCGACATGTCTACTTTGGGTTGTTGACATCCCTCCGCTGCTCTCAGATTTTCTGAACTGGCTCTGTCATCTCCATATGGCTCTGTCGTCCCTGTTTGACCAGGTTCTTGTTGTTGTTTGATCGCTAAGTCATGTCCAACTCTTTGCCAACCCATGGATGACAGCACACCAGGCTTCCCTGCCCTTCACTCTCTCCTGGAGTTTGCTTAGACTCATGTCTGTTGAGTTGATGATGCCATCTAACCATCTCATTTTCTGTTGCCCTCTTCTCCTCCTGCCCTCAATCTTTCCCAGCATCAAGACCTTTTCCTGTGTGCTGGCTCTTCGTATCAGGTGGCCAAAATATTGGAGCTTCAGCTTCAGCATTAGTCCTCCCATGAATATTCAGGACTGATTTCCTTTAGGATTGACTCGTTTGATCTCCTTGCTGTCCAAGGGACTCACAGAGTCTTCTCCAACACCAGAGTTCAAAAGCATCAGTTCTTCAGCTTTCAGCCTTCTTTATAGTCTAACTTTCACATCTGTACATGACTACTAGAAAAATTATAGTTTTCACTATACAGACCTTTGTCGGCAAAGCAACGTCTCTGCTTTTTAGTACTCTGTCTGGGTTTGTCATAGCTTTCCTTTCAAGGAGCAAGCGTCTTTTAATTTCCTGGCTGCAGTCACTGTCCGCAGTGATTTTTGAGCCCAAGAAAGTAAAATCAGTCACTGCTTCTACTTTTTCTCCTCCTATTTGCTGGGTGAAGGAGATGGACAAAATAGGTTCCACCTCCCGTGGACACATCTGTGTTTCAATGCTCTTTGCTTCCCATCAGTCTCTTACGCTTCTCTTACATGGGCCTCATCTAGTCCTGGGCTCCAAGCCTTGCTTTGATATTGAACATTCTCCCAGACTGATGGTCTCTGCTAAAATCCTTCCCGTTAGCTCTAGGGCCTCAACTCAGAAGCCAGGAAAAAAGATTCATTTTCTTATTTTCCTCTATCATTCTGCCTCATTATCCCTTCTCTGAGGCCAAAGATCCCACACGCTATGTCTGCTGGAACTGAGAAAGAGCCACAGTGTTCATAGCAATGTAAGAGTCAAAACAAACAAAAAAAAACCCCACAGTTGAGATTTCCAAATATTATCTAAGCACAGTGGCAATATGCTCATCCCATAGTAAAATGTCCTAATTTTATGGATTATAAATTGTGCCAACATGTGTTGTGATAAACCAGCCTGAAAACAGTGTGCTTGGGTTTGAATCTTAGCTTTACCACTTACTTGCTCTGTGAGCTTGTACAAGTTACTCACCCTATCTGTGTCTCATTTTCTTCATATTTGAAATGGGAACAATAACTTTACAGAGTTGTTATGAGGATTAAATAGGCAAATGTATGGAAAGCACAGAGACTGGCACCTGCACATAATAAATGCTTAATTAGCATTATTATTATGGGGTGTTGAGGCCTTGGGTTCATGGAGCACCTTGGAAACCCACTTGGAAGATGATTCAAATCCTGGTTGAGGTTTGGGATGATGTCCTGATACAGTCTGGCTTAGTGCCTCTTCCACCCTCTGCATTTATCTCTAATAGCTGTCATCAGGAGAGTAAAGCTGCCGCTTTTTTGGGTCATGGAACAGGCGCTGTGGTTTGGCATGGAAAATAAAATCCCCCTGGGGACATATAACTTCATATTCACCAGCATTTATATGGAGGAAGATCAAGTGTTTATAATAAGAAATCAGATTGATATGCTTTCCAAAAGCATAAACCATAAAGATCCAAATACAATGAAGATGAACAGAAAAATCTATATCCTGGCTCCAGCCTGGACCTTAGAAATTGTCCATTTGGTTTTCCAGGATTAAAGAATAGGAGGTCTTGGATGGGAGAAAAGGGAGGGATTTTCCCAGGATCACGTTGGCCAGTAACTGAGTTGGATCTAGAACCAGGTAGATGATCTGCTTTTCATTTATGGCACTGACTTTATCCAGTCACTGCAGCTATCCAGAATGCTCCAGCAAAGGTACACATCTTGGGCAGGCTTTTCCTCCATATCCCTTTGTGTTGATACCTTCTTCCTCTAAGAAACTGAATGTCAAGAAACTCAGATCCATTTACCTCCCAGCCTCAAGGTTTAGGGCCAATCTTAGCATAACTTCCAGACCTTGGGCCCTGGGGCAATTCATTTTTTTACTCTAAGTATTAAATTATTTTTCTTTTGAAGATGCATAATGCAGCTTTCCCTACTGACTTTGAAGTATCAGGGTGTGATAATGTAGGTTAAAGGGCTTACCATTGAGTTCAGTTCAGTTCAGTCGCTCAGTTGTGTCCGACTCTTTGCGACCCCATGAATTGCAGCACACCAGGCCTCCCTGTCCATCACCGACTCCCGGAGTTCACCCAAACTCATGTCCATCGAGTCGGTAATGCCATCCAGCCATCTCATCCTCTGTCGTCCCCTTCTCTTCCTGCCCCCAATCCCTCCCAGCATCAGAGTCTGTTCCAATGAGTCAACTCTTCACATGAGGTGGCCAAAGTACTGGAATTTCAGCTTTAGCATCATTCCTTCCAAAGTACACCCAGGACTGATCTTCTTTAGAATGGACTGGTTGGATCTCATTGCAGTTCAAGGGACTCTCAAGAGTCTTCTCCAACACCACAGTTCAAAAGCATCAATTTTTCAGTGCTCAGCTTTCTTCACAGTCCAACTCTCACATCCATACATGACCACTGGAAAAACCATAGCCTTGACTAGATGGACCTTTGTTGGCAAAGTAATATCTCTGCTTTTGAATATGCTATCTAGGTTGGTCATAACTTTCCTTCCAAGGAGCAAGTGTCTTTTAATTTCATAGCTGCAGTCACCATCTGCAGTGAGTTTGCAGCACCCCAAAATAAAGTCTGACACTGTTTGCACTGTTTCCCCATCTATTTCCCATGAAGTGATGGGACCAGATGCCATGATCTTGGTTTTCTGAATGTTGAGCTTTAAGCCAACTTTTCCACTCTCCTCTTTCAGTTTCATCAAGAGGCTTTTTAGTTCCTCTTCACTTTCTGCCATAAGGGTGGTGTCATCTGCATATCTGAGGTTATTGATATTTCTCCCGGCAATCTTGATTCCAGCTTGTGCTTCTTTCAGCCCAGTGTTTCTCATGATGTACCCTGCATAGAAGTAAAATAAGCAGAGTGACAATATACAGCCTTGATGTACTCCTTTTCCTATTTGGAACCAGTCAGTTTTTCCATGTCCAGTTCTAGGTGTTGCTTCCTTACCTGCATATAGGTTTCTCAAGAGGCAGGTCAGGTGATCTGGTATTCCCATCTCTTTCAGAATTTTCCACAGTTTATTGTGATCCACACAGTCAAAGGCTTTGGCATAGTCAATAAAGCAGAAATAGCATTTAAATGGACGTATGTAAGGAGCAGGCATGGTTGACCTCATTTCAAGCTAGGATAACTTAAGAAACAAAATGTTGCATTATGTAGTGGACTCAGTCTTCCTTTTCCTATTTGTTCAAAGATGAAAAGAGAAAGGTTTGGATGCATTTTTCTACCTTACCTATTCTTAGGCAATTTATCATTTTGGAATTGATTAGAGCAAAGAGAAAATACTATTTAAAAAATTTATACATGATGTTCCTACTCTAAAAAGACTTTGAAGACTGCTTGCTAATAGAATTCCATGAATGGAGGTTGGAGTCACACACTCAAATGTGCACAGAGACTGTGCAAGAAAACCATGTAATCTTGATATTAAATAATCCCTGGAATTTAGTGTTAGAGCTTTAGTAGGGAGTGCTGGAGACTGTGGAAAACTGGAAAGGATCGTCTGTGTCTAAAAGGGAAGGCAGTTTCCAGCATCAGTATAGCTTTTTTTTTTTTTAGTGAGTATCCAGAAATCTATATTTATGTTATGTTTCTCAAATTTTAAATGTTGATGTGTAATCCAGTAGTATGTAGGTCAAGCAAAACTGATTTGTGGGCAAGGTTTGGTTCTCAGGTTGACAACCTGAGACATCTTGTTAGACAGGAAAAACCGAAGTGGAGTGTTGGCAGAAGGGGCCGAGTGCACACTGTGTTCTGGAGGAAGATTGGTGGTGGACTGGGTGCAAGGAGAACAGCTTGAAGACCTGGGAGAACTCAGGACTGTGAACTGAAGGAGAGCTTGCTTTGGTATAAGGAGAAAGAGAGAGAGAGAGAGAGAGAGAGAGAGAGAGAGAGAGAGAGAGAGAGAGTGTGTGTGTGTGTGTGTGTGTGTGTGTGTGTGTGTGGTGGGTTGGGGTAGGAAGATGAGTTCAGATGGGAAACCAGAGGAAAAATTAGTTCTGTTTTAACAAGTTGCATTTGAGTTCATGGCTGGGCATATCCAAGAGGCAAGGACAAGGAGGATGTAATTAACCTTGAATTCTATACGCACTTACAGCAATAGGCAGCTGCAGTGTTATATGATCAGAGTTAGTGTCTGGCATCATCAAGGAGGCATTTATCTGTAGTGTCTTGCTCTCTGAACTTATCAGAAGATTATACTCTGTTCCAAATACTATTTTAAAATGTATTATTTTTCTCTTAAATTACAAAAGTAATGTATTTCAAAACAGAAAAGTAGGAAAAATGTTGAGATTGAGAAAAGGTAAATTGCCTATAATCCTGCCATCTATAGTGATTAATGGCTTCATAGATATCCTTCTTGTCTTTTATTTCTATACATATATCTTAACTAGTTTACAGAATTGGAGCTATATGGTAAATACTACATTGTACAGTAAGCCCTCTACATGCAAACCTTCAAGTTGTGAAATCTCAAAAGAGGTAAATATTTTTCTATCAGTGTCAGGCATGAGTGAAATTGCAGCTTGCCCTCCATCTCCTGTTGCTGGTGATCTTTCAGCTCTACCATCTCCCACCTCCAGCTTCTCCAGTCAGTAACTCTTCTACTCTTCTTGCCTGATCACTTGATTCCAGTTCCTGTATGCCAGCTGTTGTACTGTGCTACTGTATTTTTCAAGGTACGGTACTGTAAAGATTGAAAATGTTTTCTTTTTTTGTGTTTGTTTTTTTATGTATTATTTGTGTGAAAAGTAACATAAACCTATTACAATACTATATAGCCAATTATGTTAGTTGGGTACCTAGGCTAACTTTGTTGGACTTAGGAACAAACTGGACTTAAGAGCATACTCTTGTAATGGAACTCTTTGGTATATAGGGGACTTAACCTAATATGTTTTTTCACCATATCTTAAACATATCAATAAAACGTCAATACCATATCAGTTAAATAATCTGCTACAATATGATTTTTAACGACTATTTAGTATTTATTTCATTTGATGAAGGAATCAAAATTTAGAGCTAAAAATGCTTTTGCACACATGCTGCTTCTTCAAATTAAACAATGTCGTCTTTAGTGCTAAATCTCTGCACACATTCCGGGCTATTTTCTTAGGATAAACTCCCAGAAAATGGAATTATTAGGTATGCCAAGTCACGAAAACATTATTGAAAACTTGAAACAGATCTATTTTCTGTGAAGCAAAGGAAAACTGCCTTGAGTCACTCTTCCTAAACAAAGTAAAGGAATTCAAGAATTAGCTGAAGTTTCAGAAGTGAGGATGTTGAGGACTGGTTGACCTTTAGCTGTGGAAGTGTGGTTTACTGAAGTGCAACTATTGCTGATTGGCTGACAGAATCATAGGGCTGTTTTTGATTGGCTGGCTATCAGAAGTGTGGGTCATTCATTGATTGGCTGACTCTCAGAAGCTTGGATTCTGGTTTGAAGCCTGTGAATGGAACAGGTTTCAAAGTCTCATGGCACTTATTTCTTACAACGGTTGAGGAACAATTAGTCATGACCTACAAGAGAAGAGGAACTTTTATTCTCAAGACAAAAGGCCAAATTGCTGAATATATATGTACACACACACACATACCCGTATATCCATGAGATCAATCCTCTTCACAAAATTTCAAGTGTACAATGCAGTATTGTTAACTATAAGCACGGTATCGTTTAGTAAATTTCTGGGGCTTTTTAAAAAAAAATCTTAGATGACTGAAACTTTATAACCATTGAAAGCAACTCCCCATTTCCCTCTCCCCTCAGACCCTGGCAGCAACCTTTTTACTTTGTGCTTCTATGAGTTTGATTACTTTAGATACCTCATATAAGCGGAGTCATGGAGTATCTGTCCTTCAGGGACTGACGTTTCAATTAGCATAATGTCCACAAGCTTCACCCATGTTGTAGCATATGACAGAAGGTTTTTTTTGTTTGTTTGTTTTTCATTTTACAGCTGAATAATATTCCATTGTATGTATATACCACATTTTCTTTATTCATTTCTTTATCCATTCATCCCTCAGTGGACGTTTA
This sequence comes from Budorcas taxicolor, assembly GCF_023091745.1. Lineage (NCBI taxonomy): Eukaryota > Metazoa > Chordata > Mammalia > Artiodactyla > Bovidae > Budorcas > Budorcas taxicolor. The sequence continues at coordinate 23,121,416 of NC_068930.1, read as the reverse complement.
GGTTGCTTTAGTCTCTTGGATATTGTGATTAATCCTGCATTGAGCATGGGAATGAAAATATCTTTATGGAATCCTGATTTCAATTCTTTTTTATAAACATCTAGGAATGGGGCGTCCTACGGTTTTCCACTTTACAGTCCTAACAGCAGTGCACAAGGGTTCCAGTTTCTCTGTAACCTTACCAGCACATGATATTCTCTGTTTTTTTTTTTTTTCAATAGTAGCCATCGTTACAGGTGTGAAGTGATATTTGATTTTCATTTCCCTGATGATTTGTGATGTTGAACATTTTTTCATATCATTGTTGGCCATTTGTATGTCTTTTTTGGAGACATATCTATTTAAGTCCTTTGCCCAATTTTTAATTGGGTTATTTGTTTTTTGTTATTCGGTTTTGAGCTCTTTATATATTCTGGATGTTAACCCCTACAAGATACATGGTTTGAATAATTCATTTTGAGTTGATCTTTATTTCATGTAATATAAGGATTCAGTTTCATTATTTTACATGCAGATATTCATTTTTTTGTAACACCATTTGTTGAAGAGATTATATTTTTCCCCATTGGACATTCTTGGCATCTTTGTTGAAAATCTGTTGACAGTATATGCATGGGTTTTTTTCTGGGCTCTCTGTTCTGCTCCATTGGTGTATATGTTTGTCTTTATGTCAGTATCATATTGTTTTATTACAGTAGCTTTGTAATATGTTTTGAAATCAGGATGTGTGACACCTTCAGCTTTTTTCTTCTTTTTCAAGATTGTTTTGGCTATTCAGGTTCCTTTGTGGTTCCATGTGAATTTTAGGATTGGTTTTTCTATTTCTGTAAAATATACCATTGGGATTTTGATAGGGGTTGCATTGAATCTGTGGGCTGCTTTGGATAGTATGGACATGTTAACAATATTAAATCTTCTTAATCTATGATTAAGTTATGATCTATCATCTCTGATCACATTATGTCTTTCCATTTATTTGTGTCTTCTTTATTTCAGCGATGTTTTGTAGTTTTCAATCTACAAGTCTTTTGACTCTTCAGTTAAATTTTGATTAAATTTAACTAAAATTTAAATTTAGTTAAATTCCCAAGTATTTTATTTTTTTTTTGATGCTATTGTAAATGAGATTATTTTCTTATTATTTTGGATCGTTGTTTGTTTTTTTGGCACCTATTTGAAACCATATATGCACATACTGAAATATCAACTATGATATATCATACTCTTTCATACTATCCCTATGAAAAACACAGGGTTAACTAGCCTTGAATAGAGAAGACCAGGGTGGACATAACTAGTTTGATAGTCAAAGTCAGTGACTATCAAAATGCATGGTTCGCTTTTCTCTAACAATGGAATCCCTTCAACTTTGGAAGAGAAGCATTATTAAAGTAAGAAGCTTCTATATTCGCTGGACACTCATCATACAAACTGTTCAGGAGTTTGGGGTTGAGACACTTAAGACTTGTGAGTGAGTCCTAGCTGGGCCATTTGTTAGGACACTGTGTGACCTGGGGCAGGTTATTTAAACTCTCTGAATCTGAGCTTTTTTCACTTATCAAGTGAGAAAAATAACAGTATCTTCCACATAATAATGCCATGTTATAATTCTGAAGATTTGGAGTGTTCCTTGGTGATTTTGGTGAATATTATTAAGAATTTTAATGAACATTATTGAAAGCACATGCTGTGTGCAGGTGCTGTGCCCTCAAAAGGATTCAGTTCAGTTCAGTTCAGTCACTGAGTCGCGTCTGACTCTTTGCAACCCCATGGACTGCAGCATGTCAGGCTTCCCTGTCCATCACCAGCTGCTGGAGCTTGCTCAGATTCATGTCCATTGAGTTGGTGATGCCATCCAACCATCTCATCCTTTGTCATCCCCTTCTCCTGCCTTCAATCTTTCCCAGCATCAGGGTCTTTTCAAATGAGTCAGCTCTTCGCATCAGGTGCCAAGGTATTGGAGCTTCAGCTTCAGCATCAGTCCTTACAATGAATATTTAGGACTGATTTCCTTTAGGATTGACTAGTTGGATCTCCTTGCAGTCCAACAGACTCTCAAGAGTCTTCTCCAACAACACAGTTCAAAAGCATCTGTTCTTCAGTGCTCAGCTTTCTTTATAGTCCAACTCTCACATCCATACATGACTACTGGAAAAACCATAGCTTTGACTATATGGACCTTTGTTGGCAAAGTAATGTCTCTGCTTTTTAATATGCTGTCTAGGTTGGTCATAGCTTTTCTTCCAAGGAGCAAGTATCTTTTAATTGCATGGCTGCAGTCACCATCTGCAGTGATTTTGGAGCCCCCCAAAATAAAGTCTGTCACTGTTTCCGCATCTCTTTGCCATGAAGTGATGGGACCAGATGCCATGATCTTTGTTTTCTGAATGTTGAGTTTTAAGCCAACTTTTTCACTCTTCTCTTTCATTTTCATCAAGAGGCTTTTTAGTTCTTCTTCATTTTCTGCATAAGGGTGGTGTCATCTGTGTGTCTGAGGTTATTGATATTTATTGATATCAAAAGGATTATAGAGAGACAAAGATATGATCTCTATCTTTGAAGAGATTTCATAGAGACAAGATGGAAGGAAGTAGACTGGACACTATGAACTGGGGAAGGGACATTTTCCAGAAAATAAAGAACGAGGCAAAAAATGTATGTGACATGTATGTACAAACCATGTAACAAACATACAAAAATATATTTGCAAACTAACAACAGTAACCAAAAAAACAAAGAAAGAAAGTAAGAAAGAAAACCACAAAAATGCTTACATGTAAAATAATTTGTTTTATTTTCCAAATTCTGCGCAATATTAATGTAACCAAAGTAAGAAATTGTATTTACACTTACTGGTGAAGAGTTCATAGAAAAGAAGAGGAAAGAATGAGAGGGACTGGGGACCGTTGACATTTGGGTTACATTACATTTAAAAATAACTCTTATTTTTCAGTACTATAGAGAAACCCATATTTGGTGACGAGTAGATTTTAAGGATAAATTTAGCATGCTACCGTCTGCAAATAACTTTTAATCCGTTAGTTGCATCAGTATTTTTGTAGCCAATAAAGTCATGCTGATTTATGCCTGCTTTTAAAGAAGCCATTTAGAAAAATGTTGTTTCCACTCATTGAAACAACAAGCTTGAGAATTTTTAGATTCACAAAAAGCTATTTTTCTGTGGGTGGTTAGATTTCTAAATGTAACACTTGTGTAAATATATAGAAATATCATTCCAAGTCACAAAATAAAGCTAATAGGTCAAAGACCACATTCAAATGAAGCTTTTAATAAATAGTTCAGTACATTAAAAAAAATCACATATTTGCTCAGTAGATATTGATTGAATCCAGCGGCTGACCATGTCTCCTGCTCTACGTTGCAGATACCAAGGCCTGGTGTTGTCAGACTTTAACTCTGTCTCCATGGACAGATTAAGCAGAGTTCACTGACCCCAGGTCAGGAGTTGTAGGGAGCATTACTGCCATGGGTGACAGCTTGAAGTGGATAACTGCCAAGCTTCTGTGGTCCTGAAACATGGCAGCTGACTCTTGCCAGTTCCGTGACATGGCTTCATTTACAGCCAGATAAGAAATAAGCATGTATTTCTTGAATGATTTCATTCTCATTCCTGAATGTCTTAATAGAGGCATAATGCTGGAGTGGCAGGAATGCTCAGTTACATCCAGGATGCAATAAAGGTCTGTTGGCAGGAGGGCAGGCTTGAGATGTTATCAAAGCTTGGTTATTCCAAAGGTCTTTGCTTTTACATTCTATCTTGATAAAAAATTAGCAATTTTTAACCTAGAGCCTATTATACAGAGTGAAAAAAGTCAGAAAGAGTAAAACAAATATCACATATTAACACATATGGAATCTAGAAAAATGGGTACTGATGAACCTATTTGCAGGGCAGGGATAGAGACATAGAGAACAGATTTATGGACTGTTCCCTCTCCTTATGGGGGAAGGAGAGGGTGGGGTGAATTGAGAAAATAGCATTGAAATATATATACCACCATGTGTAAAACAGACAGCTAATGGGAAGTTGCTGTATAACACAGGAAACACAGCTCAGAGCTCTGTGACAACCTAGAGGGGTGGGATGTGGTGAGAGGTGAGAGGAAGGTTCAAGAGGGAGGGAACATGTGTATATCTATGGCTGATTCATGTTGATGTATGGCAGAAACCAATACAACATTGTAAAGCAATTACCCTTCAAGTAAAAATAAATAAAAAAATTAAAAACTAGCAATTTTTACCTATCTCAGAAAAAATATTACTATGAAATATGTTTCACATTCATTGATATTGATGGGGACTCGGTAGACTTCTGGGAGTGATCCCAGATTGTGTCCACATGTGGGGGTTCAGACACACAGGAATGGAGTGTAGAAGCCAACAGACACTTAATTGCAAGGGGGATGAATATTTGAGGACCTGGAAGAGAAAGGAGGACACCACAGGGAAAGGAGGACAAGCCATGGTGAGGCTGACTCAGCAAAGGGGTTGAGGACTGAAGGGGACCAGCATTTCATCAGTCACAGTATTTCGCTGTGTCTTGAACCTGCCCAAGCCCAGTCTCCCTGGAAATGTATATGTGGACTGAGGAAGAAGTGACTGTGTGTGTCTAAGCCCCTGGGGACCTGAGGACCTGTGTAGCTCTAAGAGAGTGGGGCACCGGGCAGGAGACAGGTGAGCTCTGGCACCTAGGAAGGCAGTTGAGAGCATCAAGGTGTGGTGGGCACTGAAGGTGAGTGGTTATAGGAGCAGGATGGTGAGCATGGTGTTGATCCCCTTGGGGTGGGATCTGAGGTGTAAGGTTAGAATTTAAATTTGCATCCCCTCATCTCCAGAGCAATAGAGCATTTTACAAGTATGTTAGTCATTCATTCTACCTTCCTTTTCTTTAAATTGGATCTCCATATCCTTTGCTCATTTTTACTATTGAGCTTGACTTTTGGTGATATTTAAGAAGTCTTTTATAAATTGTGGGACCAATCCATGTCAATTAAATCTGCTAAAAAAGTCTTCTCCCAGCCTGTCACTTGTCTCTCTCTCTTTTTTTCTTTCCTTGTCATGCAGGAAGCTTTAATTTTAATATTATAATTTTTATCACATTATGGTTTTTTCATATCTTTTATGTCTTATTTGGGACATTCTACCCAGCCCCAAACATAGGATAAATATGTTAATCTATGTTTTCTTGAAATATTTTCAGAAATATGAATTCTTCTGTTACTAGCAATTGTTGCCCAATGCTATGGTTTTGAAATTCACCTATGGTCATGAGCGTAGCTGTGGTTCATGCATTTACTGATCCACAGTATTTCATTTTATTAATAGATTATGATTTGTTTATGCATTTTATCAAGGGCCATTTCATTTGTTTTCCTTCTTTTACTATCATAAACAGAACTGCAGTAGCATTCTTGTACTGGCTCTTGGGGCATATGGAAAAGTTTCTGAGAGTGGAATTGTTGGGTCATAGGTTATGCCCATCTTTTCCCCCCACATCTTAAACTTTGCTAGATGAGGAAAATTATTTTCTAAATTGATTGTATCCAGTTACATTCTCTCCATAGACGTAGAAGCGTTGACATGACCTTATGATGTTGCCAGCACTTACCTTTATTATTTCCTTCCTTCTGCTTTCTTCAAGTTTACTCTTTTTTCTTTCTCAAATGTCGCGGGTACTTTGCTGATTAATTTTTAGTCTGCTTTTCTTATTTGAGCCTTTAAGGCTACAAAATCTCCTTGTATGGCTTTAGCTGCATCCTGTAAGGTTTTTTAAATGATTTTTTAAACACAATCAACTTATAGAAAAGTTTCAAGCACAGTATAAAAAACATCTGTCATGGGATGTCAGAGACCAGCCAGGGTAAGAAGGATGTCTGTCTGTTTAGCAGAGAGGCGGCAGCAGTAGTGGGGGGTTGGTTTCAAGGGGAATGGGTCAAAGGTGTCATTATATTAAGGTATTAAGAATAATGGGAGCCAGGTTTCTTACTATTGGAGAAAGGAGTTACATTAATGGAGAAAGAGAGAACTAGAACGAACCCTTGCTGTTGGATTGGAACTGGAGGCATAGTGTGAGGTCTGTGGGTACCCTTCCTCACCCAGCTTGGGCTCTGACACCTGGCACTAGTCTGCTGCTTTGTGTGGTTGCCCTCCTCACCCTACTGGGACTCTGGCACCTCCCATCAGGCACCCCCCTAGCCTAGTGGATGCCGTGCTTACCGGCTTTGGGCTTCAACATCCCACACCAGGCTGCTTCCTTGCACAGACGCCCTCCTCTCCTGGCTCAGGCTCTGACTCCCCACGCCACGCGGCACCCTCTGCATGGACGTGCTCCTCATTCTACTGCGACATGGGCTCCAGGTCACCCCTCTCAGTGGGCACCTATCTTGCTTTGTCCACCTAACAGCTTAAAACTGAATGGGTCAGGAAGGGAAGTGCAGGAGAAGAGCATCCCATATGTTTTGATACATAAGACTTTCAATGTCATTCAGTGTTAAATAATTTCTAATTTCCCATTTTAATTTTTTTGTAATCCATGTGTTGTTTAGAAGTTTATTTTGAATTTTACAAAAAACGTACAGTCATCTTTTTGATTCTTGATTTCTATCTTAATTGCATTGTGTTCAGGGCATATGGTTTATATGCAACTGATTCTGGTTTTTATTACGATTTGCCTCATGCCTAGCAAATAATTAGTTTTTGCACATGGGGTATGTGTTCTTGAAGTATCTCTAGGTGTTGGATACATGGTTCTATACATGTTCATAGATTAAACTTAATTGTATTGTTTAAATTCATTATCTTTACTACGTTTTTGTCTGCTTGATCTATCAGTTACTGAAAGAAGTGTAATAAATCTGCCATTATTATTGAGGATTTATAAACTTCTCCTTGTAATTCTATCACATTGTTTTACAAATTTGGATCTTAAACTTATGTTATTACAGTTGTCATAGGTTCGTGGTGAATTGCACCTTTTACAATTATGTAGTTGCTGATATTCTTAAAAATGCTTTTTCTCCTTAAAATTTAATATAGCCATGGAAGCTGGGCTTTTTTTTTGCGGGGGGACTGGGATTAGCATTTTTTGGCATATCTTTTTCAGTCTTATTTTCAACCTTTCTGTTTCATATTTTGACTGTTTCTCTTATAAATCTTACACATATAGTTGTGAATTTATAAATTTCTATCACTTTTTGATTTGTGCACATATTTTTAAAACAAAATTTGGCAAACTTTTAAGTGCTGATTATAGACTTCTACCATTTGTTTTAATTCCTAATATAGTTATTATTTTCACCATCTTACTGTATGTTTTAGATTCATCTTGCCTTTCCGATGCTTCTTTTTAAACCCCCTCTTCTGCTTTTCTATCTTTTTATCTTGTTTTTAAAAATTTCCCTCTGCATCATAAGCATTTGGTGAATGCTGACTAGTGTGATTTGATTTGCTGGTCAAGAAAACCTTGTGCTTTATGTTACTTGGCATGGATGTGTACTTGGAAATCATGGATTCGCTTTATCTTTTAGCTCTAAATATTCAGAACACTGGCTTCCTCTGAACCTATCAGAGCTCTTAAACTGAAAGCATCCAGTTTTGTATCTTACATTTTCTCCACTTAATGACATGGTGACAGTTTTTCTCCTGTCTATGCCATGTGACGTCTGTATAACTCTGTTGTCCGTGAGTTCGTTTCCGATTGCTTTGTTATAAGTAACTATGCACTGAACATCTTTGTGCCCACATCTAGCTCCTCCCTTAGGAAAAATTCCTTGAAATTGCTGATCAGAAGGAAAGAACCATTTTAAAGGCCTTGCCTCCTGAAATATCACACACTTTTGTGCGGACATTTTCCAGCAGAGTAGAAGAATGCTCAGCGAACATTCCAACAACTGGGTTCCCAAGGTCACACTGAGCCCTGGAAGGGGAGTAGGGACAGTCAGGCTTCAGACAGAGCCCCAGTCAGTTGCAAGACAGAGGCAGGGGTGTGGTAGGCTGCTGCCCTGGTCTGGGATCACTGGGTGGGTGTGGCTTGGGACTGGGATCTTGGGATGAGCCCCTTCTCCCTCCCACCTGTTGTCCGTGTTGTGGACTCTGCACTCAGACCCTGCAGCAGATCCAGGCGACGGATCAGAGAGGGCAACACACAGTGTCTGCGTTCTGCAGGCCACCCCTCCCCCCGCCCCAGCTCCAGAGGGTCTTGGGGAAGCAGGCCCTGGGATAGGAGGGACGAGCCCTTGGACACCCCCCGCCCCGCAACCTCCGCCGCCCTGGATGCACTTTCCGCCCTTCCAGCGGGCAGAGCAGCCAAGTGAACCGGCGCTGTGTTAGCCCTAACGCCTGCTGGGTGAAAAGCCAGCTTGTGCTGCGATCACCGCCGTCGGTCGACTCCGTGGCGGATTTGAGTCCCCCGGAGGTTTAAGGGGAAGGTTCTCTCTGCTCTGGAGCTTTTCTCCCCGAGTGGGAGGAGAGGGCGAGGGGGCCGAGGCTGAAGTCTCCGCCGGCCCGCCCGCCGCCGCCGCCGCCACTGCGGAGCTGCCAAGACGCCGCGGCCGCAGGAATCCGCCGGGGAGCGGCGAGGAGACCTAGGCCGGGAGGGGCGCGGGGACTCGCCGTCCTGCCGCCGGCCCGCGGCACAAAGCCCGCCCTTGTTCGGCTGCCTCGGACGCGTGCCCTGGGCCCAGACCTCCCGGGGTCCCTCTCTGCCCGGACCACGCCGGGAAGGGGACGTGCCGCCTGCCGCAGACTCCTGCTGGGGATGGGGGCGGGGGTGAGAGGTGGAGCTTGGCGGGGGGGGGGTGGACAGCTCCGCTCGGGATCCTGGGGCCCAGTCTCGGGCTCTGTTCTGCCAAGGAAGGCCAGGCCCCGACCCTGGTTGCTTGGCCCCCAGTGGTGGGTTGCTCCCGCTGTGAGTCATGGACGTTCGCCACCTACCGAGGCAGTAAAGGTGCCCTTGTCACGGTCACCCTTGCAGTGGGCAGGATGGGGTGCTGAGTGGTAGTGGACTGAGGTGGACACAGGCGCCAGGCGCCTTCTCCTGTGCTGTTTTGACAGAGCATCACTCTGGGCAAGCCTTGGCCAGACTCATCCTCAGAGGGGGATCTGCCTCCCCTCCCGGCCCTCCTCCCCCCATACAGCCTTATCACCCACTGCCCACCATCCCCCAGAGGGAGTGGCCCGTTTTCCCAAAACCTGGCAGATGGCAATGAGGTACTCTCCAGCTGGAGTCCCCTGACCCTGCCTGGCATTCTTTACACTTGCACCTCTCATGATGGGCAGCCATCCCTCCATTCACTTCTCTACTTAGCATCCACTTCTCTACTTAGCATCCACTTATTAAGTGCCTGCTGTGTGCTAGGCACTATTCCAGTGATGCAGGAAATACATCAGAGAACAGGGCAGACCTAGTCTTAACCCACAGGGTGCTGTGGCCTGACTCCAAAACCTGTTCCTTCACAGCTATTACGTTGACTTTGGCAGATCACTCCCGCTGGCCTTAGCTTTCCCTAGCTACAGATTCAACATAACGGGTCCACAGGACAGACCCGCCAGTCCTGGGCAGCATTTTTGCTAAGGATTCTCTAATGGGTGACTAGCAAAGAGCACGGTGTGGAGTTAAGGGGGAAAAAAAAAAAAAGAAATTCCAGGGAAGTGAGAAGAAACGTGTGTGAAAAATAGATACCACACTAGATCAGCGTTCAATCAAACCAGGGCCTGCTGAGAAACAAGTGCAGACCTGCTATGTCTTGCTGAGACCTGTTATTTTTACTCAGCAAATTCAAGCAAGATTTCATGGTCGCGTCCAGAGGGCTGGAAAGAAGAAAGCTATGATCCTCAATGGCAAAGCTGATCCCTTTGCTGTGGAGGCTGGGGGTGAGGCTGGGAGTTTGGGGGGAACGGGGTAGGCCTGATCTGAACACGTGGGCACTGGTGACAGGCTGATTTTAAACTCTCCATCTCCATCTCCTTCAGTGGCTCCCATGACCACCGACTTGAGTATAAAATTCCCAAAGGCCACAACTGTAATGTGAACTCCAGGGTTTTTTTCAGTCCCATCTCATGTGATTTTTCTCACCTGTCCCCAGCTCTATCACATAGGACAACGCATTGCTGCCTGTGTGCCCTGCTGCCTTGGCACTTGATAACCATGGTAACAGACACTCGCTCAGGACTCACTACATGCTAGGTCCTGAGCTTCCCTTATCTCAATCCTACAAGGTAGGAAGTGTTATTACCTTAACAGATGAGAAAACCGACACCAGGAATAGTTCCTGACTCACCCAAGATCACCCAGTAAGTGGGAATTTGAACCCAGTCCCCAGAACCAGCAGTGGCAGAGAACCCGCCTGCTAATACCGGGGATGTAAGAGACTTGGATTTGATTCCTGGTTCGGGAAGATCCCCTGGAGGAGGGCATGGCAACCCACTCCAGTATTCTTGCCTGGAGAATCCCATGGACAGAAGAGCCTGGTGGGCTACAGTCCATGGGGTTGCAAAGAGTTGAACATGACTGAAGCGATAGCATGCGTGCACGCACGCATGCCCCAGGACCTAAAAACTTGACAATTATCGAGCTCTACGGAATCACAGTGCTATGTCCTGTGCAGTCTCTAGCAAATTGATGCTGTGAATATTCTGAAAGTTTGGGGTGAAGATACCAAAAGCAAGAGATGAGACCAATTGACCTGGATCTCTTGGGAGCCCCCAGATGGTCTCCTGTTTTAGATCGTTCTTTCTTTCTCCAACTCACGTTCATCTGGTACCGCGCTATCTCCACTAGCTGCCCTCCACCCCGCCGGCTTGATGAAGCGCAAGTTCCTGGGCAATGACCAGCAGCATCTTCCCTTCCCTAGCATGCCAGTCTGCAGAGATGGAGCATTGTTCTGGGGGACGGTGTGTTGTGATTGTCCAGTCTCTTTGAAATCCTCACCCTGGCCAGTCAGGGCTTTTGTTACATGTAAGATAACTGATTGTCATGACTCCCTGCCATGTAGGAGGGAGACAGTGAAAGGGAGAGGCTGGTGGGTCAGGTGAGGTACTGTGGCCCTAGAAAGGAGCCTCCTAACTTCTGACAGAGTGTGTGTGTGCGCTCACTTGCTGAGTCGTGTCTGACTCTTCAAGACCCTATGGGTTGTAGCCCGTCAGTCTCCTCTATCCATGAGATTGTCCCGGTAAGAATACTTGAATGGGTTGCCATTTCTTCCTCCGGGGGATCTTCCGACCCAGAGATTGAACCTAAGTCTGTGTCTCCTGCATTGCAGGCAGATTCTTTTCCGCTGAGCCACCAGGAAGCCCAGCTTCTAATGGAGAGCAGCACCCAAACCAGAGGAAAGGATAGAAATGTTGCAGTCTTCTGTGCTCTTCCAAGTTTCCAGGAAGTCCCCCAAAGTGCCAGATTGGGAGTTCAAGAGAGCAGATAGATCGTTGGCTGGTGGAAGGAAGGTCGTCTGTTACAGGACTCCCTAGGCTTTGCCCACTGCCCATTAGGCTCAAAGGTCAAGTGAGGCAGTTGAGAAAAAAAAAAAAAAATTCCTCACTGTGAAGTGTCTGAGGCCCTTTTGAGATGAGAGAATGGCCCCCTTTCAGCAGCCCTGCTTGGAGCCAGGACAGTATTCCCAGAGGGAGCAGACTGCTGAATGATCATCTGTCTGCCCAGATGGACCAAGGCCTGACCTGCCGGGGAGGAGACTCTTGATTCTGGTTTCTGTTTTCGAATTCAGGGGCTCTGGAGTACTTCAATAAATAAACACCTATTTATTGAGCTCCTACTGTGTGCGCAGCTTGGTGAAGGACACAAAGAAGCACTGATTTGAAAAACCACAGATCAGAATTTATTCATGCAAATGAGTTTGCTCCCTGGTACTCACATATCCAGGGAGGCCACCACTATTTGAGGAACTACTCCCAGCCCCTTCTCCCAGTGATCTTGAATTTTCTCAGGGAAGATGGTGGATGTTTTAAAATTAAAAATAGCTAATGGTCATTTGGCGTTCATTCACCCATTGCTTATTATGAGCCAGTCATTGTTCTTGTTGCTTGGGGATAAGAAGTTCCTGAAAGGATTCATGGCTTGCTAGGGGCCATCAGCAGGTTGACCAGCCTGGTGACCAACTGGTCATCCTTCCAAGAGGCCCCTTGACCCACATGGTTTGGGAATGGTGCCAGCCCTCATGGAGCACAGCTCAGGCCTGGTGTATGATGGCAGGAAATGACAATGCCCAGGGGTTTAACACAATGACAGCAGCTTGGGGATGCTGAGGGAACAGAGAGGAGGGAGCCCTAACCACACACAGGAGGGATGGAGCATCAGCCAGGGCTTTCCTGGAAAGGACAGCAATCGCCAGTGTTTACTGAACATTCTTTATGTACTAGGCATGAGGGTAAGTACTTTACATGGATTAATTATCTTGCTTTATCATCACCGCCTTTCCATAGAGATACAATGGGACTTCCTGTGGAGGAACCCTTCCAATCTTGGAGGAGCATGGCTTTGGGAGGCAGACAGACTTGGGGTGCATCCCAGATCTCTCTCTTCTTGCTGAGGGAACAACCTTTAGGCACTAACCTCTGGGCATTGGTTTCCTTATCTGTAAAATGGAGCCATTGAGACCAATTTGGCAGTGCTATTATGAATACTAGAAGAATAATAATTTATGTATAGCATTTAGCAGAGTAGCCACTCGATGAATATCAATCCCCCTTTCTCTTCTTAAAGAGATTATTCAGAAGGGCAACATTCACACTGATAGACTTGGGAGATTAAAGTTGTCATGATGCTAGCCGTCATATGAGTGCTTAGTTGCTCATTTGTGTCCGACTCTTTGGGACTCCATGGACTGTAGCCCACCAGGCTTCTCTGTTCATGGGATTTCCCAGGCAAGAATGTTGGAGTGGGTTGCCATTTACTTCTCCAGGGGATCTTCCCAACCCAAGAATCATGGACTCTCCTGTGTCTTCTGCATTGCAGGCAGATTCTTTACCTGCTGAACCAATGGAGGTGGTCCTAAATAAAAAAAAAAAAAAAAAAAAACAACTGGCTAGATCAGAAGTTGGCACAAGAACCCAAGGAACTGACTTTCAATCCTGAAGAAAGGACTGGAAAGGAGGGGAAAATAGCCATTATTTTAATTTTTGCTGATGTACCTGAGTATGTTTATTCCCTGGCTCCCATAGAATCATTTTGCTGTCTCTCTGGCAATATTAATAATGATACTACACATTAGTTGGGCTACCCAGGTGACACAGTGGTAGAAAATCTGTCTGCTGATGCAGGAGACATAAGTGACGTGAGTTTGATCTCTTGGTCAGGAAGATCCCCTGAAATAAGAAGTGGAAACCCACTCTGGTATTCTTGCTGGGAAATTCTATGGCCAGAGAAGCTTGGTGGGCTACAGTCCATGAGGTGGCAAGAGAGTCAGACACAACTTAGCAACTAAAACAACACAATCAGTTATAGTATTAGTTTTCATATTTTGGGAACACAAAGGGAAGCAGCTGAGAATACTGAATTCCCCCAAGTCCTAGAAGTGGAATCTCGGGACTTTTTCTCTTCTTCCAGGTGCGGGAAGACCTCACAGCCTGGGTGAGTCAACAAGGGTCAGACTCAGAAGGACTGACTCAAGGTCCTGCCCCTCCCCTCTCATGACTGGCCTCCCTCATGCCTCATTCTGGGTGGGGTCTGGAATGCTCTGCTCACCCAGAGTCCAAATGCCACGTCCTGCCGAGCTCAGGAGGAATTTCACAGCCTCTGTACAAGCCCAGCCAGGCAGATCCTGACCCCTGGCCTCTCTCTTAGGCTGTTTAACCCTCGACTGATGGCTCCTCAAACTCTTGAGAGGTGGAGGGGTGGAGCCATCCCCACACTCACGCTGATCTCCATGGCTCCTGGGCATTTATACACCTCAGATTGTGTATAGTTTGGGTTGTTTTTTGCCCTAGGAAGGGAGTTACTATTGTGTAGTCGCTAAGTCATGTCTGACTCTTTCCGACTCCATGGACCGCAGCGTGCCAGGCTTTTCTGTCTATGGGATTCTACAGGCAAGAATATTGGAGTGAGTTGCCATTTCCTTCTCCAGGGGATCTTCCTGATCCAGAGATTGAACCCATGTCTCCTGCATTGGCAGATGGATTCTTCACCACTGAGCTGCCAGGGAAGCCCCTGGGAAAGAAGGGAAGTAGTCTAAAATCCTGAGGACAGTTGGGGAAGGACCGCTGGCTTTTTTCTCTTGCCCTCTTCCTTCCCCAAAGAGCAAACACCATCAGGACACAGCATAAAGTCAGATGACAAATGACACCCTAGGGGGCAATATTTACAGTCTCTATCACAAGTAAAGTGATGGCATATAAAGAGCTCTTTGAGAAGAAAAAGAGCAAAACCCAACAGAAAAATAGGTAAATGACACGAGCAGCTAGTTTTAGGATAAAGAAAGGCAAATGGCTCTTTAACATGTGAAACTGTGTTCAGTGTCATAAGCAATCAGAGAAATGCATATTAATACTTCATTAAACTATCGTTTCTCACTTATGAAATTAACAATTCAATCTGAGGCCGGGCTGGCTGGTGCGCTGCTGTGAGAGTGCAAAACAGAGGGGAAGTTGGCAGCTTAACCAAGTGGCATAGGTATTGGATTGGTCAAAAAGCTCATTTGAGTTTTTTGTACCGGAAAAATCCAAATGAACTTTTTGGCCAATCCAGTAGTTATCCTTTATCAATAGTTATCCAGATGACCCGACACTGTCATTCCAAGAATCTACCCTGCAGACAGAACTGAACAAATAAGTACATGGTTACTCACTGTGGCATTATTTGTCAAAGCGAAAAATAGGAAGAACCTGAACACCCATCAAAAGGGGGCTGGTTGAATAAACTCTGGTATGTGCAAGTAGTGAATACCAGGCAGGTCTAAAAAAGAACGAGGAAAAATCCCTATGAATACATGTATATTGATTTCTAGGGTATATTGTTAAGTGAAGAAAGCAGGAGGTTGAACAGAATATATATTACCTTCTGTGTAAGAAAGGGACTTCCCTGGTGGCTCAGACCGTAAAGCATCTGCCTACAATGCAGGAGACCCGGGTTCCATCCCTGGGTCGGGAAGACCTCTTGGAGAAGGAAATGGCAGCCCACTCCAGTACTCTTGCCTGGAAAATCTCATGGATGGAGGAACCTGGTAGGCTACAGTCCATGGCGTCACAAAGAGTCAGACATGACTTCACTTTCACTTCACTTTCTGTGTAAGAAAGAAATGAAAGTAATAATTGGACATTGTTTGCAAAACAGAAACTAGAGAAAATAATTACATATTCAGTGGGGATGGGCTGCTGATGAACAGGGTGGAAAAGATAAAGATGCTAGCAAGCCTTTTGCTGAGTATGTCATCTCGTGTAGTTTTAACTTTAAATATATTTGGCTGTGCCAGGTCTTAGCTGTGGCACATGGGCCCTTCAGTCTTTGGTGTGGCATGCACGATCTATAGCTGTGGGGTGTGAACTATCAGTTGTGGCATCTAGGTCTCTGAGCAGGGATCGAATCTGCGCCCCCTGCATTGAGAGCAACTGAAAGTTAAACATTCAGTTTTAACTCTTTGAATGCTTTATGTATGTGAAAGCAGAATTACTAGTAGATTAAAGGAAAAACTACCCTCTAAAGCTGAACAGAAACAGATAAACCTAACTCCATGCTAAATTTATAATATTACTTCATGGAGAAAGTAATTATTTCAAACAACTTTTAAACATAATATTCTGACTAGAGTACAATATGTTTTAAGGAGTAAAACAACTGGAAAAAATTCAGAATTTTGCTTAGTAGGCTTATTGTTGGAAGTAATAATAGCACTGTAATTTTGAAACTTTCATTTTTATGAAATAAAGCAAAAAATAAAATATACTAATTTTATTAGGAACCAAGGTTTTTAACATAAGAGAAAAAAGATACAAATATATAAAAAATAAAAGAAATTAGAAAAAACTTGCATTACTAAATATGCATTAAAATTATAATATAGATGCTTGTTCTTTAACATTTTATTTTCTATTTTGACACCCCAGTGGTGATGAGCATTGCTAGTGCCCAGATCTTGGTTCCTAAACATTATGGTGCCTTGGAGCTCACCTGAGGCCAGCTCTGGAGCAGGAAAAATATGAAATGAGTCTGGAATAGCGTCTGTGTCATAAAACAAGGTGTTACTCAAAGATGAATGGAAGTTATGCCAAAAGAACATAGAAGCCAACTGAAAGGCCTTCTTCTGAACAAATGTGGCCCAATTTGAGCCAAATCACAAAAATAATTATGGTCATTAATTGTGACACTAAGAATTAAAAAGAGTCCTGAGCTTCCCTGGTGGTCCAGTGGAAGTTCAGGGAATGTAGATCCCCATGCTGCATGGCCAAAAAAACAAAACACTTCCAATGTGATGCCACTGAACTCCAAGTTGAGAAGACCTTCTCATAAACGGGTCTCACAGACCCACGGGAGCCGCCTGCAGCACACTCCTGCCGTCCAGCCGGACAAAGGGCTGGAGCAGACAGGACACGTCCTGATTTCTCAGGAGGTAAGGCAGGGCTGGTGGTTGGAACATTTGTTTTTGTTGTTCAGTGGCTCAGTCACGTCTGACTCTTTGTGACCCCATGAACTGCAGCACAACAGGCTTCCCTGTCCTTCACTGTCTCCCAGAGTTTGCTCAAAATCATGTGCATTGAGTCAATGATGCCATCCAACCATCTCGTCTTCTGTCTTCCCCTTCTCCTCCTGCCCTCAGTCTTTCCCAGCATGATAGTAATTTCCAGCGAGTCGGCTCTTCGAGTTAGGTGGCCAAAGTGTTGGAGCTTCAGCTTCAATATCAGTCCTTCCAATAAGTATTCAGAGTCGGAACCTGGACCTCAGGAAAGAAGGCATGTATCAGGATAAATGAGCCTCCCAGCTGGAGCTAGGCCCCTCCACTGCTGGAAACTAGTTCAGTCTTCACTGTGTTCCCCGTGGGTTCCACTGTCTCCGAGCTGGATGCCCCCACCTCCAGACGGCTGCTCACCATCCCCAGACTGTCCATAGCACACCATTTTTCCCAATGGTCCATCTTTGCTCAAGGCTCTTGGGCTCTCCACTTTACCACCCAGAGTCTGAACTTGTCTGCCTAGGCGTTCTCTGCTTGCTCCACTTCATTTCTCACACCAGTCCAGTGTTCATCCTCCCCTCACTGCCACACAAATACAACCTATATATTCTACTCCTGCAAATTCTCACTAACATTTTCCTGGCTTGGAATGTCCTGCTCTTTCCTGTCTAAATTCTACAAGTCTGTAAATTCTGGTTCCAGACTCACACATTCCAGGAATCCCTGCCTGACTGCTCTAGCTCACAACTGACTTCCTTCTTTATTCTCACCTTCACTGCAATGATTGCTTCCGTTTATCATCCCCTCCACCACTACTTCCAGTGCCTTCATCACTTCCACCATCCTAGTTCCTTATATTTACTAGCACCACTACTCATCACGACCACCATCACCATCTCCTCTACCTTTATCTTCATCTCCTACATCACCTATACCATCACTGGTTCTCTACTTCCACACCACTTTCATGCTTCCACCACCAATGCGTTATCACCTTCACTATCACTTCCTCCAGCACAGTTATCATCACCCCCAATTTTACTTCCATGGAGTCCACTTCCTTCATCACCTCCAGGCTGCTCCATGATCTTTGCTACCACTTCCACCGTCGCTGCCTTCATCATCGTCACTCCCACTTCCGTGGCTTATTCTCACTCATCAACTCCGCCGTTATGACCACTGCTGTTATCTCTTTGACTTCTATCCTTAGCACCTCCTCCCCATTATTATCAGATTTTTCTTAATTGTCTCCATGTCCCTACCTTTGACACTGAACATAGAAATCTCCAATCTGACCCTTGCCCATAAATGATATCTGTGTAAAAATAAGCCTCATTCTGTTGAGATTAAGGAGAACTGTATAAAGAAAGTCAAGTCAGATTTTGCTCAGTCCCATGGACAAGGACATTCCCAGCTCTTCTTGGGCACTAGAGCTTGGCACATATGTGAGTAGTGGGGGGAAAGAACATATGTTCAGTTCAGAGGGTGGCGCCACATGCTCAGTAGCTCCCGCTCTGAGTCCCGTGCCCTGTCATTATCAGAACCAGGGTTCCCTGGGCTTGAGGTCAGGGATGCAGGGAGCAGGAGCGGCGCCAAGCCTGCTGGGATGAGTGGTCAGTCCAGCCCAACCCTCGGTCTGCCCTGTCTGCAGGCTTGCTGGGAAAGCATGCTGGTGCTCCAAGACTCCAACCTCAGGTGGTTAGGCATTAGTGCCAAACATCCCTAGCTTCCCTTAATAATCACTGTGACTCTCCCACCCCTGAAATTATCAAAACCCTCCTTGAACCAATTCTTGTTTGCCTCCCTGCCATCTCTAGGGTGGATTAATTCCAGATGTTTGCAGCTTCCTGGGCAAAGTACTGCTTCCTGTTTTTTTTTTTTTTCTTTCCCCCAGAGCATCCCTTCCCAAGCTTCTTGGGGATACGCACTGCTTCTACCATTTTGAAATGCTGAACCTTCTCCATATTTTTCACGACATGAACACTTTCTCTCTTCTTCTCGATGCTCCTGAGAATGAACCAGACAAATAAGTAAATCTATTTGCAGTCTAGGTTCCTGGATGCTCTGATAGGCTTAATCAATCTTTCCCCTTGTGTAATCATGCCTTTATTACTGCGAAATGGGAGTGCGTCGACCCTGGCTCCGTACCACGAAACTCATACTGTCAGGTACCCATCCAGTACCTGTGTATGTGCCTTCAGGGTAAATTCAGAAGAGGAGCAGGTTATAAAATTCTCTTTCAGATTTGTCCTCTGTCACCATCCTGCTTCCCTCTCTTAGCCCCCTGCCATCTGTTGAAAAATCACAGCTCTGTGCCTTTGCACTTGAAGCTTCTCCTCTTGGAAAGTCCTTCCTTCTCTTCCTCCTCTGGCTCAAGACCCAGCTCAGGCTCTGGGTCCCTAGAAGGCTTCCTTGATACTCTAGGGAGAGCCAGATGCCTTCCACTGGGCTCTCCAAGCCCCCTGCTCTCCCTCAATTAAAGCGTTCATCACACTCCACTGTAACTGTCAGGTTAGGTACCCCCATCAGGCTGCATTATCTTCCCCCTAAACTGAGATCTTCACAAGGGGGTGGGGCATGGCTCCATCTCTGACTTGAAATAGCTCATACTATTGGTTTGAGATCTCTCCTGTAAGAATTTCCTTGAATTCTGTTTGTGACCTATGAACCTTATTAAGTCAGCTCATAAAAGAGGCTTGAGGATGAGAGAATTCATCCTTCTACAGAAGAGAGGTTACCATTTAGAACAAACAGAGGAGGAATGCAGTTGGGGCTTGGATGGATCAGGACACAGTGCAGACATCGGGATACAGTGAGGTTCAGGACCGGCTGCCTCTCTCGGGTAGGGGGCTTCTGGGTTCCCGTGCTTCCTCAGACTCACTTCCTGTTTTTGAAAGCATGCTTTTTTGCTCTGCGATGATCTAAGTTTCACTAGCCCAGTCAGCATGCATGTGTGCTAAGTTGCTCAGTCACGTCCGACTCTCTGTGACCCTATGGACTATAGCCCTCCAGGCTCCTCTGTCCATGGGATTTTCCTGGCAAGAATCTTGGAGTGGGTTGCCATTTCCTCCTCCAGGGGATCTTCCCAACCCAGGGATCGAATCTGCGTCTCTTGCGTCTCCTGGATTGGCAGGCAGGTTCTTTACCATCAGCGCCACCTGGGAAGCCCCAGCCCAGCCAGACAGGTTCATTATTTAACAGCTGTTTTGAAGCCCTAGCTCACATCTTTCCTGGACTTTCAATATGACATTTTAAATAGTCTGTGGCTTCCTGTGGCCTATTTACTTTTAAAGTGAAAAATGTTCTATTTATTTCTATTTGTCGCTAACAATATTTTCCAATAGTTCCTCTTACTAAAAATGACAGATTTTTTTTTTTTTTGTTCTTCCCCTATCACCAAGAGGTAGAGTTTAATGAAGTGTGTGTGTTGAGGTGAGAGGTTTACCCAAATATTTCCTGTGTAAGAGCCGGGTGACTTAGGACCAAGCTCCGTGTGTGTCCTTTTCCTGCGGTCCTAAAGCTATAGTGTCTACCCCAGGAAATGCTTGCGAATCTCCTTGTCAAACATCTCTTCCATTCTGTGTTTGGATGAGATTATTTCTGCTTTCAGATAAGATGTCAGGTTGGGCGTGCACCATCACTGTGGGTCGATGGGTGTTCCTGGCCCAGGGGTTTCCAGGGTTCCCACCCTGGCAGGGTGTGTGGGAGGAGAGTAGCTGACCGGTGTAGATGGGCTTTGAGGTGGCTGAAGGTCCAGCTCTTGAGAAGCAAAATCAGCTTCACTGTGGGCTTGGGACAAGTGAACTTTATCTCAGTGTTCAAGAGTCTCACTGGGTGGTGGGTGCCTACTCATGACACATAAAAGGGAGACATTTCCCCTCAAAAGATTTCACTCGCCCTGGTCCTATCCTTTCCCACAGGGTACTAAAATTCTGTCTAAGCAAGGGCCAAGGTCAGGGATTCCCTGGTGACACAGTGGTAAAGAATCCACCAATGCAAGAGACAAGGGTTCAATCTCTGGGTTAGGGAGATCCCCTGGAGAAGGAAATGGCAACCCACTCCAGTGTTCTTGCCTGGAGAATCCCATGGACAGAGGAGCCTGGCCAGCTACAGTCCTTGGGGTCTCAAAGAGTCGAACACAACTTAACAACTAAGCAACAATGTCAGGGCACAGGTTGAGAGACTGTTGCTCTCAAACTCGTATACAGCTTGACAGGGCTCCCTTAGCTAGCTCAGATCAGGCCTGCCACCAGCCCCCCACCCCCCACCCCGCTTCCAGGTTTATCATCTAAGCAGAGTTCTTTTGGTACCGCGTGCTTTTATTCCCTTTTGTCATCGGTCTCTTCTCTGAACAAAGCAGTGCAGTGCAGTCTTCCACGTATTCCTTTCTGGTGCTCTGTGTCCTTTCAAACCTAAGGCTACGGACTTCCTTGCTGATCCAGTGCAGTGGTTAAAAATCGTCTCCCAATGCAGGAGACGTGGGTTCCATCCCTGATTGGGGAACTAAGATCCCACATGCAGCGGGGCAACTAGAAAGCCTTTGAGCTGCAACTACTGAGCCTGTGGGCTCTTGAGCCCATGTCCTGCAACTTGAGAAGCATGCATGCTTCAGCTAGAAGCCACAACAAAGACCCAGCACAACCAAAACAAAAAACAGAAATGCAAAACAAAACAAAAAACCCTAAGACTAAAGTCACTTAGAAGACATTTCTATTTTATACTTTAAAGTATGTTGGGTATTGTGAATAAATCTGCTGTAGACATTTTTTTTTTCATGTCTTTTTGGTGAACATTTGTACTGCTCTCTGTTGGTGGGATCACTGAGTCATAGAGTGCTATTCACCTTTAGTAGATTCTACCAAATGATTTTCGAAAGCAGCTGAGCCGACTTACTCTCCCACTAGCACTGCCTGAGTGTTATGCTTCTCCATGTGCTCCCCAACACTTGGAATTATCCATTTTTTAAATTTTAGTCTTCCTGGTGGGTATGTAGCAATGTCTCATTGGGTTATTGTTTACATTTCCCTGACAAGTAATGATGTTGGTTTGTTTTTTTCAAAGTAACCATTTTGGACATCTTTTTTCATAGTTTCTGTTCAAATATTTTCCCTATTTTTTAACTGAGTTGTTTCTCTCCTTATCACTGACTTGTGGAGTTTCAAAAGTAGACATTCTAAATAAGACTACTTTGTCAGTATATGTATTGCAAACGTCTCTCTGTTTTTGGCTTATCTATTTGCTTTCTTTTTTAAAAGATTTTTTTTTTTTTTTTTGATGTGGACCATTTTTTAACGTCTTTACTGAATTTGTTACAATATTGCTTCTGTTTTAGTTTTTTGGCCATGAGGCATGTGGGATGATAGTTCCCGGACCAAGGATCAAACCCACACCCCCTGCACTGGAAGGTGAAGTCTTAACCACTGGGCCACCAGGGAAGTTCCCTCTATTTGTTTTCTTAATAGTGTCTTTTGATGAACAGGTTATTAATTTTAATGAGTCCCAGAATGTGGGAACTCCTAGAGACCTAAATCATGTAGCTCTAGAAACAATCTTAGAACTCATTTGGCTGAGCCATCTCGTTTTATAGAAGAACCAATTAGAGCTGACAAGAAAGAGGACTGTAAAAATGAAAACTTGGATTAAACTCTCTATTCCTAAAAGCTAAAGGAGTTCTGGGCTTCCCAGGTGGTGCAGTGGTAAAGCCTCTGCCTGCCAGTGCAGGAGATGCTAGAGACGTAGGTTGGATCCTTGGGTTGGGACGATCCCCTCGAGTAGAAAGTGGCACCCGTCTCCAGTATTCTTGCCTGGAAAATTCCATGGGCAGAAGAGCCTGGCTGGCTACAGTCCATGGGGCTGCAAAGAGTCAGATATGACTAAGCATACACACACACACACACATACATACACACAAAGGAATTTTATAATCATCATTATTATCTTTGTCAACAAGGCTGCTAAGATTTCACAGACTTACTACATGGCAGGAACCATCTAATTACTCACCACGTAGGTGTATTTTCAGGGTCCCTGGTTAATTCATCCACTCAGCTGATCTTTCACCTGGTCTCTCATGCATATCATGCCTTCAGCAAGAAGCAAGCACATGCTGAAGTTGACGGTTGACAGAACATGCTCTCCTGCTCTAAGGCACAACCTCTGGGCTGGAGTAGAGAGAACTCTGGTGGGAAAGTTTTGCTGCTAATGAATGTATTTAATTCAAATCTGTATTCCTCTTTGTTGTTGTTTAGTTGCTAAGTTGTGTCCATCTCTTTGTGACCCCATGGACTCTAGGCCACCAGGCTCCTCTGTCCATGGGACTTCCCAGGCAAGAATACTGGAGTGGGTTACCATGTCCTTCTTCAGGGGATCTTCCTGATTCAGGGATGGAACCCGTGTCTCCTGTATTGGCAGCCAGATTCTTTACTGCTGAGCCACAAAGGAAGGCCTGTATTCCTCTAGGAAGGATGAAAATACAAACTCAAAAAAAAAAAAAAAAAAAAGCTAAGCCTGACCTAATTAATCCTCCCAACAAGCCTGTGAGGAGGTGGCTAGTGTTAGTGTGTGGGACAGATGAAGAGTGCAGAGCTGGAATGGGCCGAGGTCGCACAGCTGTATGTGCCTGACTCAGGGCTGCCCGAGGCTTCATAACCAGCCACTCTGTGCCCCTCCAGTGCTTCCATTTCTCAAACGTGATTTCTGTAGGCTTCAGTGCTCACATGGTCTTTCAGTGGACCTGGCCCTCTGTTCCAGGAGGGCATGGGTCCACACAGCATCTTGAGGGTCCACCCCAGTCTGCTGTGGTCCTGAGGCTACGACCATATAGGAGCTACCTCCACATGTGCAGATGTGAAGGGTCATCCCCAGAGTCTGTTCCCTTGTGTTCTCTCCAACTTTCTTTATCTCTGTCTGGGTCTCTGTCCTCTGTGTGGTGTTGGGCCAGTCCCTTTATGGATCCCAGCCATGAAGGGTGATGTGAGGCTGTGTTTTGTATGGACCCATGGAAGTCTTATGAGCAAGTGTGAAAACTGACTCACCTTCACATCAACCCACAGTTCTCTGCAACCCAGGGCCCCAGGAATCATGCCCCATATTTTCTCAATCTTTCCCTATGGAGTGGAGACTTTATAGTAGAAGTGACATACTGAGAAGAAACCCTAAAATGACTCGAGATTCTTTTTCCGCCCTGCAGACCATGAGACGACATTTGTAAGAGGCGTATGAGCCCACACACATAAGTCGATGGAGCCAGAGCCATGGGGCTCCAGGATTGGGGCTGCCTTTGACCATAGAGGATGATCTGTGTGGTGGGATTTAATGGGGGAGGGGGGCTGGGAACTCACTTTCTTCTTGACTCCCTTGGCCCATCCCCTGGTGTCTCCTTCCCTGGTGGGGAGAGGTCATTGCTCTGTGTTGGGGACAGACATCTGTTGGGAGTCCTTCCTCCTGCCTGCAACTGGGCTGTGTCTCCATGAGGTATAATCCCAGGGGGTCCCAAGCCAAGTGCAAGGGACTGTTATTCCCACAGAATGAGGAAGAGCTGGCAGGACAGCCCAGAAACAGGGACTTTGACCACCTTGCTCCCTGAAACCCTAGGCCAGAGGCAACCTTCAGCAGCCTCCTAACTACCTGGCTTTCCTAGGGGAGGGGAAGAGGAAAAAAAAAGGAGAGAAAAAAGAATGAGGAGGAAAAAGAGGAAAAAAATAAAGAGAAGGCTCCCTCTTTCTCTGTCTCAATGGTGTGCCCATGTTGTTTTCAGGGCCCTCCCTTGAGGAAAACATAGGGCTGGAGACCAGCAGATACCTCATCCCTAAAGAAGCGCTTGTGATTTTTCAGGGGCTGCTTCCAGACAGGGCCCCAGAAGGGGTCTGTTTTTAAATATAATCGTGGAGCTGACTTGAAATATTTGTTAAGTGCATTGGTGTCAAGAGTGAGGTCCTGTGCAGTCATAAATATAGGACACTGATTTATGTACTTGTTTGTTTCTCCAGCAAAGAAATGTCCCCTGCTGTGCTGGTCCCTGACACAACAGACAGCAGAGGAGTCATGAACCCTACTCTCAGGTCCAAGGCACTGGGGAGGATTTCCAGCAGAGGTAGGCAAAAATGGGTGACATTCAGGGAGTGGAAACTGATGAGCTGGAAGCGGGGGGCAGAGCCAGGAGACAGGTAAGGAGACAAGACTCTTGTAGACCCAGTGGAGGGACCCCTGTTCTGTGTAACAGTTCTTCATTTGCATATGGTCTGTGGCAGCAGTTAGGTAGTTGGCTTGGCTTCCTAAGAGCAAGAATGCTGTGATGCGCCTTATGGAGAAAATACACATACTAGATAAGCTTAGTTCAGGCATGAGTCATTGTACTGTTGACTGTGAATTCGACGCTGATGAACCAACTATATTATTAAATAAGATGCCCTTAAATAGAAACACACATAAAACAGAGCTATGAATTCATGGTTGATGAAAATGTGACCAGAGGCTGGCAGGAGCCTAACCCTATATTCCCCCAGAGGAGCAATGTTTCAGTGTTTGCTAATTCAGTGTTTGCAGTGACTTATAGAACATTACCGCGACTAAGGAGAATTTTCTGCAGATCAAATGGCAAGAAATAGACAATGTCTATTAGAATTGACCAAGAGAAGAGAGGGGAGCGTGGGATGGAGCAGAGGCAGGACGGACAGCGGGAAGTATCAAGGGGATGAGATTCTTGGGGCTGAATGAGGGGCCAGCAGCTGTGAGGCTGTGAGGAGGACAGCTGGGCCATCAGCACTTTCAGTCAGAGGTCACAGCAAGGAGGAGGGACCCATGTAGAGAAATGCCTGAGCCCTGCAGGGATGCAGTGGGAGATGGGTCTTAGCTGGGATGGGGGTGGGGCAGGGTGCAGGTACACCTGGAAGGGAATTCTTTGACCAGGAGAACACAACAAGGTGCAGTGGGGGGTTGGGCCTTGAAGATGAGGAGTCATCCCTCCCTCCATGGCTTGGGAGATGGAGTGGGCAGGACTTTCTGATCAGCACCGGGCTTCCTGAACTTCAGGCACAGGCTACATACCTCCAGAACAAGCCCAGAACTGTCCTTGGAGCAGGGGAGTCTGTCCTGGGCACCAAGCCCACCCTGTGGGCCAGCTGGCCAGAGATAAAGTCCGGAGCAGCAGGGCCTTAGCAGCCCAGGAAGAGGAGGTGGAATGTCAGGCTAAGACTAGGGACTTCAGGAGAGTGTCTGCCCTCTGCCCTGTGCTCCTAGGAGGGGCTGTGGACTGGAAGCCATAAAGATCCTTCCATTCAGAAGCCATCCGCCCCAGGAAGACAGGCTGTGGTCAGAACTGACTTAGTCCTTACAATTGATCTGAAAGTCACCCACTCACACCTCATTATGTCACCCAGGCACACCTCATTATGTCAATGTTCGTTTGCACACAAATAACCTTTTATTGACACTAAAACAAAACAAAACAAAACTATTAAGTCATAGGTTTTCAAACTGGAAAGTGCCTCCAGAAGTCCAGTTTCTTACTGGGAGCAAGTAAAATATTATTGTGCCCATGTGACCGTTTAGGAAGAGGGCACAGAGGCCCTTATAGACAATACAGAGCAGATGGAGACTAGAATGGGGCTTCCCAGGTGGCACCAGTGGTAAAGAACCCGCCTGCCAATGCACGAGAGTCAAGAGATGCGGGTTCGATCCCTGGGTCAGGAAATCCCCTGGAGGAGGGCATGGCAACCCACTCCAGTATTCTTGCCTGCAGAATCCCATGGACAGGGGAGCCCGGCAGGTTACAGTCCATAGGGCTGCACAGAGTTGGACATGACTGAAGCGACTTAGCATGCACGCATGGGGACTTGAATGCAGGTCCTGTCTCCCTAGCTTGACTCCCCGTCATGTGGTTTTGGGACTTGCCTTTCTCCATTAGATCCCTGTTTTCCTCCAACACATCTCAGTGTAAGGGAGCCATGTGCCTGCTGTGATGTGCACTCGCCTTTCTCTTCCTGTTCCTGATAACTTCGGCGCATCTGTCCCCCTTCCTGGCTCTCTGGTCCCAGGCCCTGACTCTCCCAGTCCTCTGCTCATCGGTTCACTCTGTGGCCCCAGAGAAAAGTGTCTGTGAGGGTGAAGACACGGGTGGGCTGCCTTGCACAGCAGGGTTCTGTGGCTCCTTAAAAAACAAGGTTTGCTCTGTGTGCTGTGCTGTGGAGGCCAGCTGCTGGGGGAGAGCAAAGGAAAGAAAATCTGTTTCAGAAAGCCCAGGTGAAGGGAGCCAAGACAAATACGCCCAGCCAAGGGAGTGGGAGGCTGGAAGATTCCAGATGCAGAGGCTTCACTACACCACCAGGACTTGACCAAGGAGCTGAAGAGGAGGGAGGGAGAAGAAGATGTCAGGCAGGCTGTCTACCTGCTGCCCCCGGAGCCCAAGCAGGAGACGTTTTCCTGGGGACCGGCCCTTCGTGGGTGGAGGAACTGAGCAGGGTTCAACCAACAGCGCAAGCGTCACTCGGAACCCCAAGGCCCCACAATGGGAAGCAGGGGAAGGGGTGTGTGGACCACGCCCGGCGTCATCCCAGGTGCTGACCAGCTAGGCCTTCTGCTTCCTGTCTCACTCATCCCGCCCCCCGCCTGCCTCCCTCTATGTCACATGGCTCTTCTGTCAACAATGGCTGGGCAAGAGGGGCTGAGGGGCCAAGAGGATGTATGGGTCCTTCCTTTAAGGCTGTTCTGGGAACCAAAGCTGGGCCTCATGGAAATGTACGCTCTGAAAGGACGGCCTCTGGTCTCCCAGCACGAGACGTTTACCCAGGGCGGGCCCCGGTGAGTCAGGGGGCCACGCGTCCCCAGAGAGAGTCACGCTGGCGGGTTGCAGGCCTGAACAGTGGGGCATTCTGCTGCCACCTGGCTCCTCACCCTCTCTTACTAGCACAGGGAAAGGCGAGCTGAACCAGCAGCAGACAACGTGGGCCCAAGGGGGAGGACCATGCTGGCTGGAGCCACTCCAAGGACCTGGCTGGGCAAATGGCCCTGGGGCTGGGCCACCAGGCAGAGGCGCTGGGATCTGCAAACGGTGCCCTGTCCCTGGAACCTGACACGTTCCAAGACACGTGTTGGCCTGATGTCAGACACATGGCTCAGAGGGGGCAGGGAGTGGGACAGAGGCCTCTATGACCAGCCTCACCATATGTCTGAGGCCTCCTGGCTAAGACCCAAGGGTCTTTTCTGAAATTTTGAAGAGCTGGTCTCTAGAAGAGAGTGATGCTGCTCTCTAGGGTCCCCTAAGGAAACTGGAGGGATGGATCAAAGAACCTGGTTGTTATTCGGTTGTTCAGTCCCTAAGTCAGGTCCGACTCTTTGCTTCTCCATGGACTGTAGCCTGCCAGGCTCCTCTGTCCATGGGATTCTCCAGACAGGAATACTGGAGTGGGTTGCCATTTCCTTCTCCAGCGGATCTTCCTGACCTGCGTCTCCTGCATTGGCAGGAGGGTTCTTTACTGCTGAACAACCAGAGAGGCCCCAAACCTGGACACATCCTCAAAATCAGGAAGAGCTTATCAGTAACTGTAAAGTCTCTCTCAGGACAGATGAGGTTTGGGATTAGCAGATGAAAACTAGTATATATAGGATGGATAAACAACAAGGTCCTCTTGTATAGCACAGGGAACTACATTCAGTGTCCTGTGATAAACCATAATGGAAAAGAATATGAAAAGGCATGTTTATATATATGCATAACTGAATCACTTTGCTGTACAGCAGCAGAAATTAACACACTGTCAATCAACTATACTTCAATAAAATAAATTAAGCAACAACAAAAAAAGAGATAATGAATTGTCTTTCATTGAATGTGTTCAAATAAAGGTACGGCAACCACTTTGGCTGGATGTCTGGAGGGGAAAGGTCCATCTAGTCAAGGCTATGGTTTTTCCAGTGGTCATGTATGGATGTGAGAGTTGGACTGTGAAGAAAGCTGAGCACCAAAGAATTGATGCTTTTGAAGTGTGGTTTTAGAGAAGACTCTTGAGAGTCCCTTGGACTGCAAGGAGATCCAACCAGTCCATTCTAAAGGAGATCAGCCCTGGATGTTCATTGGAAGGACTGATGCTGAAGCCAAAACTCCAATACTTTGGCCACCTGATGCGAAGAGTTGACTCATTGGAAAAGACCCTGCCACCTGATGCGAAGAGTTGACTCATTGGAAAAGACCCTGATGCTGGGAGGGGTTAGGGACAGGAGGAGAAGGGGATGACCGAGGATGAGATGGCTGGATGGCATCACCGACTCGATGGACATGAGTTTGAGTGAACTCCAGGAGTTGGTGATGGACAGGGAGGTCTGGCGTGCTGCTATTCATGGGGTGGCGAAGAGTCGGACACGACTGAGCGACTGAACTGAACTGAACTGGAGGGGAATCATGAACTGATGAGTGGTTGCAGGAGATTCTCTCAAGGATGTGTCCTATCCCAAAAACCTTTAGGTCCTAGGAATTGAGTCAGTGACATGCATGTTGGCAAGTGTTTTAATCTAACCAAACCTCAGTTTCCCCATCTGAAAAACAGTGTGTCTGGGTTGCATCATGATGAGGATCAAATGAGCTTTGACAGCCCAAGGCTATAGTGACATGTAAGATGTCACTAACATAGTTTCTCAGTAAATATGGGTGGCTATTAAATGATCAAAGTCAGTAGCTGACACCAGTGGCATTACCCCTATATCTACTGAAGTCTCGAGTGCCCAATCTTGCTTCACTGTTCCCTAAATCAACAGTCAGACTGGAACACACACACAAGCACTCACCTCCTCCCATTCTGAGGAAACTTTCAGTTTAGACAGCAGACCTGCTTCCTCCATCCGGCTAACTTTTACCTTTTTTAAGTGTGAACTCGAAGATCATCTCTTTTAAGTTCTTATGACCTACTTGCCCTGCTTGGGCTAGACTTTGCCTGAGCTAGCATCCCTATAGGTCTCTAATGGTCTGTTTTTTTGCTTGTCTTTCCCATCAGGCTGAGCTCCTAGGGGCCAGGGATGGTGTTTAGTGTATCCTCAGGGTAGAAGAGTTTAATGGTAAAGAAAAGACTGCGTGCTTTGATATTGAACACATCTGGGTGAGAGTCCTGGTCTGGTCTTAACTAAGGGCAGGAACTTGGTCTCCTTGCCAGTAATTTGAATCTCGGTTTTCTTATCTGTAAATGGGAATAAAGTGAGGGTAAAACACTCAGAGCTCTTGAGAGGATTAAATAAAGAAGGGATGTGGGAGTTTGGAAGAGAACCAGGTACACAGGAGGGCTTCCCTGATGTCTCTGCAGTGAAGAATTCACCTGGCAATGCAGGAGACTCGGGTTCTGTCTGTGAGTCGAAGATCCCATGGGGAAGGAAATGGCAACCCACTCCAGTATTCTTGCCTGGAGAATCCCGTGGGAAAGGGGCCTGGCAGGCTACAGTTCATGGGGTGGCAAAGCGTCAGACATGACTTAGCAACTGAGCATAGGTACACAGTAAACATCCAATAGATTTAGCTATTGTGGTTGTGATTATGGCTCATGTGTGCCCAACACAGCAGTAGCTTAGAGTGTGGGTGACTGAACGGACGGAGAAGAGACTGAACAAATAGACATTCGCCTGTCCCCTGGCTGGCTGGGCTGAACTCATCATGACCTTCTGTGGTGGGCCCCAGGTACTCTGTCTCCCTGCAGTGGAAAGTATACTGTATTAGGGGTCAAGGAGCAAGGCAAGCCCCTTAAGGGCAGGGAAGTGGGGTACCAAGGGGCCAAGACTTTATTGGGGTCCCACCAGCACTGCTCTGGAACACCGCACAGGAGGCCCAGGAGGGCGGTCCTTGTTGGGGAGCCCTGGCAGGTCTCGGGCACAGCCTGGGTCCCATCCGCTCTTGTGCAATCCTCACTCCCAGGGTGACTGTTGCTTCTGGAGTTTGTTTAAGGAAAGTGGCGGAGGGAGCATGAGCTTTGGAGCCGCTCGGCGGCCGCTGTGGCTGCGCAAGCAGATACACAACAAAGCAGCCCATTGAAGGCCAGAACCACCGAGTCCCATAAACAGCCTTCAGCAGGGACACCTTGTCCCACATTTACAGAAATGCACCCCGGGCTCTATTTAAAGACCTACACACTGGAATAAGCACGAGTCGGTTTATTTCTGATTGTCCACACGGCCCCCTGGGATTCTCCCTGAAGAATCACTGCACATCCCTATTGACCCTACCCATCCCCAGCCATTTCAGCTTCTCTGATTCTTTTCACTAAAATGAACAAACAATCTAGCCTATTCATTAAAAATTTTTTTTCTTTCTGAAACATAGTTTAGCCAGATCCCTCTTAGAGGGCTGAGCTTGGACCGAAGATAGATGTTTAATAATTTAGTTATTTTGATGTTACTGAGTAGCAGAAACCAGGCATTTTTTTTGGGGGGGGGTGGTGGTGGGGAGGGGCCTGGAGGAGGCACAGGGTATAAAATATAGGTCAACTGCAAACTCGGATCCCATGATGATTGTTCTCTGGGCAGAAAGAACTTTAAAAATGCAAACAGAAGACAAATGAGACCAAGGGCCCAGACTACCCCGCTTCTATCCAGCCACTCACAGGGAAGGTGCTGAGGATGGGAAGGGCACTGCCGGGTGTCAAGCTCTGAGCTTGGAGTGTGTGTGTTTCACACTCACCCTAGGTGTTACTACAGGGAGGGACGGGAGAGCTCTGGGGTCAGGCAGATGGAGGTTGAAATCCTGGCTCCACCAGGGAAGCTTCTTGCCTATCTGTGCCTCAGTTTCCTCACCTGTAAAAGAGGATAAGAAAAGAACCAACTCACAAGGTTGTGGCAAAGATGACATGAAGTGATATTTACAGAGCAGTTAGAATAGTAGTGCCTGGTCCATGTTAAATACCATTGACTTAAAAAATCGTCACAACCTAAAAGTTGAGAGTTATGTTTTATTCAGTGGGAGAAAACATCTCAAATGACCCTGGGAAAACTGCTCCAAGCAGGCAAGAGAAGGAGCCAGGTTGTATAAGACCTTACAACAAAGGGCAGGTGGTCTGAACATCAAAAGATTATTGTTAATTAAACAAAAGCTGGTATCCCAAGTTAAGGAATTCAGTGCCTTTTTATGCATGCAGAGATATAAGAATCTGGGCTCGTTGAAATCATTAGTTTCATATGCATCTCAGCTGTGGGGCCAGCTATCATATGCATCTCAGTTCCTCAGGGTTCACTGTAGGTAGAGGCTGTAGTCAGACGGCTGTCAGATCATACTTATTCTCCTTCCTGAGTGCCCTTACGGCTCAGGAAATCACATTTGGAGGGCTGGAGTTGCTGATGACTGTGACACCCTTTTTTACTGACATGGCAAGAAATACTCCATTTCTCAATACTCAATCATTATTATTCTCATATTAGAGACGAGGAGGGCTTCCCAGGTGGCACTAGTAGTAAAGAACCCCCCTGCCAATGCAGGAAATGCAAGAGATGCAGGTTCAATCCCTGGGTTGGGAAGATCCCCTGGAGATCAGGGCAACCCACTTCAGAGTTCTTGCCTGGAGAATCCCATGGACAGAGGAGCTTGGTGGGCTACAGTCCATAGCGTCGCAAAGAGTCGGACATGACTGAGTGACTTAGCATGCACAGAGACAAGGAATTAAGTCTTGCAGAGACCATACGAGTTGCTCAAGGTCATACAGCTAGCTGGTGGTGGAAACGGGTCTCAGGCCCTAATCAGCTTGATCCAGAGCTGGTGGACTTGCCCTCACCCTTCACTGCCAAGCAAAGGAAGGGGATTCCAGCTAAGTCTTGAGCTGAAGAGGCTGAGGGGCCCCTTGCCTACCCTTTCCCGTGCCCACAACCTATGGGGGCCCAGAGAAAGAAGGTTGAGTCCAGGATTCTAGGACATTTAAATACTGACATTTAGCCAGTGCTTCCTACTGCTTCTATTCAACACAAATACAGCTTTTGCCATGTGCCAGCTCTTTTCCAAGCACTTTACAGGTATTTTACTCTTTTAGTTCTTATAATTCTCCCCTATGAGGTGGCTGCTGTTAATAGCAGTAGTAGTATTTTTCAAAGAAAATAATTTATGATAAAACCATTGAAACTTTCCTTAAAATGTCAAGCTTGTAATCACTTGAATGGGACAGTTAAGAACAGTTGCCTCCACCCCCATCTTCATCCACATATTTCATGGTACAAACAAAACTGGATGGAGCTTCAGGCTCCTGACCTCCAGGTAAGCACTCCTGCAAGCAACGCCATTCCAGTCCTAGGTCCACCACCAGCAGTCATCTGGGTGAGGGATTCTGGACTGGCCCCAGCCTTAAATGAAGTGCCCCTAGGCCCAGGCAGAATTTAGCAGCCATCTAGTCCAGAGCTCTGGCTTCATTTCCAAGGATATGAAACTGGAAAGAATGAAGAGCATTGTAGCATACCTGTAAAAGGGCGGTCCAGTGCTGAAGATCAGGATTCCACATCCTAGGACCGTGTTGTTCACAAGTAAGATCCTGAACCTGAGCACTGAAGAACTGATGCTTTCGAACTGTGGTGCTGGAGAAGACTCCTGAGAGTCCTTTGGACAGCAAGGAGTTCAAACCTGTCAATCCTAAAGGAAATTAATCTTGAATATTCATTGGAAGGACTGTTGCTGAAGCTGAAGCTCCAAAACTTAGTCCACCTGATTCGAAGAGCTGGCTCATTGGAAAAGACTCTGATGCTGGGAAAGATTGAGGGCAAGAGGAGAAGGAGGTGACAGAGGATGAGATGGTCAGATAGCATCACCAACTCAATGGACATGAATTTGAGAATACTCCGGGAGATAGTGGAGGACAGAGGAGCCTAGCATGCTGCAATCCATGGGGTTGCAAAGATTCACAGCCTGGGATTTAAACCCAGGTCTGGCTCCAGAATCCATGCTCTTACTTATCATGTCAAATGCTTTATATTAAAAAACATTTAATACTGCAGCTTGCCCCTCACTCCAACTCTCAGCACCCCATTGCTTAATCCTTTACCATTTTTCCTTTCCCAATAGAACTTGTCCCCCTCTAACTTAACATATACTTTACTTAATTGATTATGGTTTATTAATGAATGAATGAATATAAGGACCACTAGGAATTTGTTTTGTGTGCTGATGTATGCCAGGCACTTAGAGCAGTGCTGACACATAGTAGGTACTCACTAAATGACAAATAAATCATTAAATAAAGAAACAAGGGATTCATGGGGGTCATGTTGTATTAGGTACATTAAGTAATTTGTTCAAGTACTCATTTGGCTGAATGGTGAGACAGGATTCAAACCCAGATCTGACTTCATAATGTTCTTCTTTTTTTTCTTTTTTAGTAAACTTGTGAATCTGATACATGATCATTATTTAAAACGTTTTATGTCTTTATTTTGTCGCATCGAGTCTCAGTTGTGGAACATAGGATCTTCGTTGCATCGTGGAGATCCTCCGTTGGGGGGGCACAGTCTCTCCGGTTGTGGCTTGGAGGCTCCAGAGTGCGCAAGCTTCAGTAGCTGTGACATGTGGGCTTAGTTGCCCTGCAGCATGTGGGATCTTCGTTCCCTGACCAGGGACTGAACCTGTGCCCCCTTATTGCAAGGTGGATTCTTAACCATGGGACCACCAGTGAAGTCCTTATAATGTTCTTCTTAATTATGGGTTTTTTCTTAAGAAATTATGTGTTTAGCCATTTTATAATATATATATATATATATATATATATATATATATACATTTTTTAAAATCAACAAAGCTCTGAGAGACTTTGAAAGCTGCTTTGGACCTAGAAGAATATGCCCCATATGAAAGTCACACTAAATCAATAGGAGTGTAAATGAGACCAACAAAATTGTGGCTTTGCCTCTAATAGGGACTAGGATGCTTTTTAAAGAAAAATCAAAATTCCTGCAATACAGGAAATCTGGGTTCTATTCTTGGGCCAGGAAGATGGCTTGGAGAAGGAAATAGCAACTCATTCTAGTATTCTTGCGTGGAGAATCCCATGGACAGAGGAGCCTGGCAGGCTACAGTCCATGGGGTCGCAAGAATCATATACGACTTAATGACTAAACCACAAAACTCCAAGTTTTTTCAGAAAAATCCCGTGTGTGTGTGTCCCTGCTGCACTGGTGCAGTGACAGACTGAGCTGGGCAATGGGAAAGCACGGTTCCTGCCCTTGGGGAACTTAGTCTGGTGGAGGCACTGAAAAGTCGTGCTGAGTGACTGTGGTGCGTGGTGTATAGAAGCTTAAGGATGAGATACTTGGGAACACAAAGATTTGAGAGCTCACAGAAAGCTTCAGGGAAGTCACCCAGAAGAGGGAAGGGGCCAGTAGAACCAGTTCCTCTTGTGTCCAAAGTCCTTGTGTGTGTGTGTGTGTCTGTACATGCATACATACTCAGTTGTGTCTGACTCTTTGTGACTCCATGGACCGTAGCTCGCCAGACTCCTCTGTCCATGGGATTTCACAGGCAAGAATATTGGAGTGGATTTCCATTTCTTTCTCCAGGGGATCTTTCCCGACCCAGGGATCGAACTCATGTCTCCTGTATTGACAGGCAGATTCTTTACCACTGAGCCACCTGGGAAGCCCACTCACCCCCCCATAGGAATGCATTAAAGACAACTATCTTTCCCTAAGTAGGGATTTCTGGAGACATGATGCTAAGGCAAAGATGATCAGTTCAGTGATGAAGTGAGCAGGGCCTGTTTCAACATCTCCAAAGCTGACTTAAACCTTCGGACTAGAGCTCCTTCTTCAGGACCTCTAACCCTCCTGCGCTGGTCTCCCTGTCCTCTCGCCATCTGTCCTCCTGGAGCCACGTAAGCTCCGGGGGCAGCATCAGGGCTGAGCACCCTGCTCCCTGCCAGCTCCGAGGGGAGCCACCTATTTGACCAGATTGCACCTTGGGATTAGCTCCTGCTGCTTCACATATCAGGCTTCCAGGGACCACGGCGCAGAGCTTAAGCACTTCCTTTTTCAAAACTGGAAGATTTCTGGCAACCTTGGGGTAGGATTTTTCTATTTTGTCTCCTATTTTTCTTTAATAGCAAAGGGCTGAAAAATGCAGAAAACCCTGTGCTCAGCAAAAACCTCCCTCTATAAGGAAATAGCAGGAAACCGCGTTCCAGGATGAACACCAGTTTAGGTGTTTTTTGGAGGCTCTGGCTTGGTTACATAATGCCTGATGGCCCAGCCCAGGCAAGCTGGCACCCCTGAAGTTTGGCAAAGCCCACCTTTGCTTTGTGAGCCCCTTGCCCTGAGCTGCTCAGGTCCTTGGGAAAGCACACACTCTCTCTGTGATTAACAGTTCTCTGTTTAATGCTGACTCCTCCCGTGCCCCCTTCTCCTCTGCCCTCCTGGCTCAGTTTTCATGGAAAAAACAACAGTTTCCATGATGAGCTCAGAGTACAGGCAGGAACTGAACCTGTCTGGGCTTTTTGCTTCCTCACTGGAGGGGTGCGGATTAAGTGACCTGTGGTTTTTGCTTGGAGCCAACATTCCATGATTCTATGGTTTTTCTCGCAGAGAAAAGCTTCTCCCTATTCTTGAGTCTGCAGACCGTGACTGAGGGGGAAGGCTTCCAGGCAGAGCCATGGAGTTCCCTCCTCCTTGGCTGTGACTAATCCTGTCCTCTCCCCACCCAGCAACAACACACAGATACACACAGGGTCTTAAGCAAGCATGCATCTTGTGGACTGCCTTCTTTCTTTCATTCATCTGCCCACCCATTCATCCCTCCATCCATACATTTATTTGCTTATTCATTCATTTGTTCCATGACTGCTCATTAAGTGCCCACTGTGTCCGGTAGACACAGAGGTAATCAGATCCCCTCCTTGCCTTTGAAGTCACAGACTGGTAGGGGAGGGGCGGCATGTAGACCAGTCAGGTCATGTTTAGTGAAAGGCTGAGTGCAGGGGTTGGATGAGGGGGCTGTGAGGAGAAGTGCCCACAAGCGTCCTGGTCATATCACTTCCTCCTCAATTTATGCTTGCTCACACTGGACCCAGAGTGTATACATATAACCGTGAAGTGCCCTAAACACTTTAGAGATGATATCTCCATCCTGTGCTTAGGAGAGCTGGCCAAGGTTCAGGACGTGCATGCAAGTGGGGAAGTCGGAATCAAACTCAGGACCCCCTGAGTGTTGTTAAGTTGATGATTCTTATCTTAATGACAGCTAGCAAGGTTCAGGACTCTGAAATAAGACAGGGTGGAAAAAAGCATTCAGGCTTCACTGTAGAATTCCAGAGCCAAGAATTGTCATCTACTTCAGCCTCCTCTTGGCAGGCGAGGAAACTGAGGCATAGATTGGACAAGTCATCCATCCATTGTCCGCAGCTTGGAAGAGGCTGAGCTGGGAGAATGCCCAGGTCTCCTGACTCCAAGCTGTTCTCCAGTGGCCCTGGTTCAGCCCACTGCTGTAACTGCTTACACCCCCGCTTCCTAGAACTTTTGCTGGGAGGTCCTGCATCAGACTGGCTGGCCACAGCAAATGCT
Source organism: Budorcas taxicolor (assembly GCF_023091745.1). Taxonomy (NCBI): domain Eukaryota; kingdom Metazoa; phylum Chordata; class Mammalia; order Artiodactyla; family Bovidae; genus Budorcas; species Budorcas taxicolor. The sequence goes on along the minus strand of NC_068930.1, from coordinate 23,084,298 downwards.
GCTGTGCTAGCAAACAGGGGTGAGCTCATCCCCTGGGGTGGTGTGGCAGGATGGTGGTGGTAGCCTGGGCCTCGGCTGCCATCTGAAATCATGGATGAAAATAGCTCGCCTGCGGTCTATTGATACCCAATACTCTATCATCAGATTGGGGAAGTCAATTAAAAGTGTCTGGTTTCCCTCCTCGGGGGCCTGGGAATTGCACAAAGGCCAGAGACCAGTGGCCAAGGGGAAGAGAGCCTTAACCCTCCTTATTCAACACTAGAGCCAGAGGCCGCACCTAGTTGGTCTGCAGGAAGCATCAGGCAGCTCCCAGGGACTGGCAAAGAGGAACCAGCTCTCCAGCCTGAAGAAAGGCTCAGACTCAGGTTGCATGAACATCTGGCCCTCCTGGAAAATACACAGGAAACAGCTCAGGATGGGAGGGCCCTGGGATCGCCCTGGAACTTCCTGTGGCCAGTAGAGTCAAGGCCAGGAGACCAGGCTGGTATGAGATGGGAGCGACTGTGGCTGATTCCAAATGGGACCTCAGGGATCCTGGTTAATGTTCAGACCAGGGCAGAGGTATGAGTGTCCAGGAGAATGCAAGCTCCTCTCCTGTCACCCATGAAACACAGAAATGTGGACCTCCTTCTCTCCAGCTTGATGCTGACCTGGACCAGCCAACATGAGACAGAAGCCAGGCTTGCCAAGCCCTACTCTGGCTAAAGTCAAGCCATGCACCTTCCCCAAGACAGCTTGGCCTCTGTGGGTTATACTTTGGTATAGTTCTGTCTCATTACCCAGCCAGCTCCTCTTCCATCTTTGTCCCCATTCTGCTTCCTCTTTTCAAGCCCCCAGGTTACAACTTTCCTTGGGTGGATGATGAAAACTAGGATACCATGCTGGACCATTAGTTGTCCAAGTTGAAGATCCAATATCCAAATCACCTTCGAGGGCTTCTTAAAAATAATGTTGGGTCCCTTCCCCAGAGTTTCTCACTCACTAGGTCTGAGATGGATCCTGAGAACATGCATTTTGAACAAATTCCTGAGTGATGCTATGGGTCCTGGGACCACACTTAGGGTCATACAGTACTAAGTAATGACGAGATGAGGAAGGGAGCAACCTTAGCTGACACAACCAGGGAAGACCTCCCTGAGGACGTGACATGGACTTGGAACTTGAAGGACAAGGAAGAGCCAGATGTGCAAAGGTCTGTTTTTCAGTCACTCAGTTGTGTCCAACTCTTTGCAACCCCATGGACTGCAGCATGCCAGGCTTCCCTGTCCTTCACTATGTCCCAGGGTTTATTCAAGTTCATGTCCATTGAGTCGGTGATGCCATCTAAACGTCTCATCTTCTGCTGCCCTCTTCTCCTTTTGCCTTCGATCTTTCCTAGCATCAGAATCTTTTCCAATGACTCGGCTCTTCACATCAGGTGGCCAAAGTATTGGAGCTTCAGTTTTGGCATCAGTTCTTCCGGTGAACATTCAAGTTAATTTCCTTTAGGAATGAGTGGTTTGATCTCCTTGCAGTCCAAGGGACTCTCTTGAGTCTTCTTCAGGACCACAATTCAAAGGCATCAGTTCTTCAGTGTTCAGTCTTCTTTATGATCCAACTCTCACATCTGTACATGACTACTGGAAAAACCATAACTTTGACTATATGAACCTTTGTAGGCAAAGTACTGTCTTTGCTTTTTAATATACTGTCTAGGTTTGTCATAGCTTTTCTTCCAAGGAACAAGCGTCTTTTAATTTCTTTTAATTTCACTGCAGTCACCGTCCGCAGTGATTTTGGAGCCCAGGAATATAAAACCTGTCACTGCTTTCACTTTTCCCCCTTCTGTTTGCCAGGAGGTGATGGGACTGGATGCCATGATCTTAGTTTTTTGAATGTTGAGTTTTAAGCCAGCTTTTTGACTCTCCTTTTTCATCCTCATTAAGAGGCTCTTTAGTTCCTCTTCACTTTCTGCCTTTCTGCAAAGGTCTAGGGGTTTCTAAACTCTTCTGTGCCACAGGTGCTGGGACAGTCTGGTGAAGCCGATGGACCCCTTCCCCAAATGATGTTTTTAGACACATAAAACAATATACACAGAGTTACAGAGGAAAACAATTAAACTGAAATTGGCCTCAATCCACAGACTCTTCTGATTAAGAACCCTTAAAGAAGGAGTGTTTGGGAGAAGAGGGAACAGCAAGTTCAAAGACCCTGCGGTCCCTGAGGTGTAAATGAGCTTGGCAAGTTGAAGCCCAGGCCAAGGGACTGAACACAGGGGTCTGAGGAGTAAACCCAGGGGCCTGGGGTTGTGGGGGCGGGAGTGGAGGTGTGGGGATGTGGTAGGTTTTCATCCATATTCCCCCCTGTGCTGGAAGACATCAGGGCTTAAAACAGAGTGGTGATCAGATTCATGTTCTACAAGATCACTTTGGCTGCTGGATGGAGGATGGTATGTTGAGGAGACAAGAAGGCAGGCAGGAGACCTGTGAAGGCTGTTGCCAGCCCCCAGGTAGTGCACAGAGAGGGTACCGGGTGGGGGGCTCGGGGGCGGGGGGCGGGGGACAGCTTGGGGAGTCGAGGGGGATTGGGGAGGCACACTTGAGTGAAACGTTTGTATGTTGGCCACCGGGCAGAGGCAAGGCAGGACAGGGAGTGGGGGTTTGAGCCTAGTGCTGACTGTTCCTAATTCACCACGCGGTCTTAGGCCAGTTGCTTCCCCTCCCCGTCCTCAGGCCCTAGTGGGGAAGGGGGAGGATGGACCAAACTCTAGTGCCCGTCTATAAGGGTTGAGTGCAGGACTGGCGAACCCTCCGGCTAAGAAGTGCTGTTTGCCCGGGGAGGGTGATGCCCGCGGTGGCGGCGCCCCGGTGGCTGCCCAGCCTGGCCTGCGGGCTGCTCTCCGGGCGGAGGGGGCGGCGCGGCGGCGGGGAAGGCGGCAGCCAGGTGGCGGAGCGACGAGGCGGCGAGGCGCCTCCGTCTGGCTGCCAGCGGCGGCTCGCGCGGTCCAGCAGCGCCCGCCCAGGGCAGCGAGGCCCCGAGGGAGGCTCCCGCGGCCGCGCGGGGGCGAGACCAGCGCCCTCCTCCTCAGTCTCTGCCGCCGCCGCCTTCTTCTACTTCTCCTCCTGCTCCTCTGGGCAGAGCCTTTGGAAAAAAGGGACGGGCAGAGCGGCAGACGGCAGCTGGCCGGCTCCGCGCCGCCCACCCGGGCAGCGAGCACTCAAGAGGAAAAACTACCACTTCTCAGCCCTGGCTCCCACCCACCCCCATCCCTCCTCGCTAGGTCCCGGGCCCCATGCCTGGAGGAGGGGGCTCCCCCCACCCGCTAGATGCCCGAAAGGGAAATGTTCCTCCAATTTCACTGCCACAGCCCATCATTTCCTCCCTCAGATCTTTGAATTGCAGTCTGGAGATTGCTTCTGGGAGACTCGGTCCTTTAGTCAATCAACAAACTTTATTGAAAAAACCAATCCTTGTTGGCCCAGAGCTGGGCTCTGTTTGCTACAGAAAGTAAGATCCAGGCACTGCCCTGGAAGGGCACCGGTCTAACGGTGGAGACAGAAATGCCTGCTAACGTGAATTGAGCACCTATTTATTGTTTGCCAGGTTTTGAAGGTAGGTGGTCGTATCCTCATTTACAGATAAGAAGACAGATACCAACGGTACAGGATAGACTAAGATAATGGGTAAAATTACATCTACAATACAGTATATAACCCCAAAGAAGTGAATCTCTTAGGATATACAAACCTCGCTTACGAAACCCACTGGAGTGGCTACAATTAAAAAGACTGAAAATTGTCAGGGGTGAGGAACAACTTGAATTTTCAAACGCCATTGGTAGGAGGTCAGTTGGAACAAACATTTTAGAAAATGCTTGGCGGCGTCCGTTAAAGCTAAACCTGATGCAGCAATCCCACTCCCAACTGCACCTGGTACGTATGTCCACCCAAAGCGTGTTCAAGAATATTTCTAGAAGTTTTATTCACAGGACTTCACTGGTGGTCCAGTGGTTGCGAATCCATCTTGCAGTGTAGGGGGCTTGGGTTCTATCCGTGGTCAGGGACCTGGGATCCCACATGCCTCAGAGCACCTAGGCCCCTGAGGCACAACTAGAGAATCTGTGTACTGAAGTGAAAGATTCTGTGTGCCACAACTAAGACCTGAAACAGCCAAATAAATAAATAGAAGCTTTATTCATATACAATAGCTCCAAACTGGAAATAACCCAAATGTCCAGCAACAAGAAGAAGGGTGAATTCATTGTGGTATAGGCACATGATGGAATATTATGCAGCAATGAAAAAGAATGACCTAATGCTGCAGACTGCAACACAGATGGGTCTCACAGATAATAGTTGGTGAAAAAAGCATACTGTTAATTCCATTTACATGAAGTTTCAGGGCTAATTTAAGGTGATAAAGGTCAGAATAGTGGCTACCTTAAGAGGTTACTGACTAGAGGGACACAAGGAACTTTGTGAGTGCCGGACATGCTCTAAATCTTGATCTGGACAATGGTTACACCAGTGTAAACATGTGTAGAAACTAACCAAGTTCCACACTAAATATCTGTGCACTTTACTTTTTGGAAGTTATTGTTGTTCAGTCAGTTAGTCATGTCTGACTGCAACCCCATGGACTGCAGCACGTCAGACTTCCTTGTCCTTCACTATCTCCCAGAGCATCCATTGAGTCAGCGAGGCCATTCAACCATCTTGTCCTCTGTCATCCCCTTCTCCTCCTGCCCTCAGTCTTTCCCAGCATCATGGTCTTTTCCAGTGTGCTGGCTCTTCGCATCAGGTGGCCAAAATATTGGAGCTTCAGCTTCAGCATCAGTCTTTCCAATGAATATTCAGGACTGATTTCCTTTAGGATTGACTAGTTGGAACTCCTTGCAGTCCAAGGAACTCTCAAGAGTCTTCTCCAACACCACAGTTCAAAAGCACTAATTCTTTGTTGCTCAGCCTTCTTTATGGTCCAACTCATACCCATACATGACTACTGAAAAAATCATAGCTTTGACTATATGGACCTTTGTTGGCAAAGTAATGTCTCTGCTTTTTAATATGCTGTCATATCTCAATACAAACAAAGCAAAACAAAGAACTCCTGCCTATCAGGAAGGAAAAGCTAGGAAGTACAAAGTTTGATAGGCAAAGAATGCAAATTGGTAATTCACGGAATAAGAAATCCTAAGAGCTAACAAGTAATTGAACAGATGCTCTGGAATTCCCTGGCAGTCCAGTGGCTAAGACTTCACCTTCCAATGCAGAGGGTAAAGTTCAATTCCTGGCTGGGGAGCTAATATCCCACATTCTTTGCCGCCAAAAAATCAAAACATAAAGCAGAAGCAATATTGTGGCAAATTCAATAAAATCTTTTAAAAATGGTTCATATTAAAAAAAATCTTAAAAAGGAAAAGATGCTCAGTCTCAGTAATAAGATGAATATACATTGAAACATGATATCACTTGACACCCATCAGAATGGCAAAGATCAGCAAAGCAAATAGGTATTCAGCACTGGCCAGGATGTGGGGAGATGCGGGCTGGAGCACTGCTGAAGGGCAGGCAGGTAACTAGTTGGCTCAGGTGGTGAGAAAATAGTCAAGCCAGCAGAGCTGAGTGATATAAAGTAAGTGCACGCCTTGGGACCCAGATATCCAACTCAGTGCTTGTACGGATCAGCGAGGGAACTGGAAGGATGACATATTGCCTGTGGCAGCATTTATGGGAGGGCTGGATTGGAGTTGATCAAAGGGAGGGATAGGGACCTCCCTGGTGATCTAGTGGGTAAAACTCTGAGCTCCCAATGCAGGGGGGCTGAGTTCGATCCCTGACTGGGGAACTAGAGCCCGCATACCACAACTGAGAGCCCGAATGCAGCAATCAAGATCGGTGTGCTGCTTCTGAGACCCAGTGCAGCCAAATAAATATTTCTTTTAAAGGGAAGGATAAGTAAAGTGATGGGGACACACTATGAATGCTGCTCAGTAATTAGAAATAGCAAACTTCTCATTGAAGAGTATCCATAGTGGAGCTCCCAAAATAAGATCAAGTGAAAAGGTAAGAAACAACTAGACTTACAGCAAGGTACATGAGCTAATGCCCCACTGCCCACCACATACACAACAGCTCTGCTCATTTGATGAGAATTTGTTCATAGTTAAGGGAATATGCTAAATATCAGAGTGGGTGCTTATGGGGGAGGGAGAGTAAAGGTTGGGAATGAAGAAGAAAAATAAAATATGACCCAGTCATTCTACTTCGAGAGAGAAATGAAAGTATATGTTCACATCAAGTTTTCTACATACATGTTCACGTTATTTGTAATAGACCCAAACTGGGAACCACTCCAATGTCCATCAACAGATACATGGTTGAGCAAATTGTACTATAACTACAATAGACTGCTTCCCAACAATTAAAGAGGAGCAACCACGATACACACAACGGTATGAATGACTTGCAAAATAATTACGCAGAATGAAAGAGTCCAGACAGTATGATTCTATTTATATACATTTCTAGAAAACACAAACTAATCTGTAGGAACAGAAAGCTGATGAGTGGTTGCCCCCAGAGTGGGGGATAGGAGGAGGGGAGTGGTGGTGGGAGAGATGACCAGAGGGCACGAAGAAACTCGTAGAGGTGATGGATTTGTTCACTACCTGGGTTATGGTGGTGGGTTCTTCAAGTGTATGAACATGCCCAAACTCATCAAATTGCGCACTTTAAATATTATTCTATGTCAACTGAAGCTATAAAAAGAAACAAGAAAGAGCTTTGCACTAACTAATGGTGATCATATATTTTCAGCTAAAGGATATTGTTAACCACCTTGCAGTGCTTGAAATTAAAAGCTAAAACAACAACAAATGCAAATAAAGCAAAAAAAAAAAAGAAAAAAGAAAAGCTTAGATGGTTGAAATGGCCCAGGCCTAACAGCTGGGATGCTGACTGCAAGACTGTAACCATTAGTCTCTGTGGCTCAGGGCTTGCACTAGTTCAAGGTGCTCTACAAGCAACTGTATTGGTGAGGAAAGTAGAGGCAACCACATTCACCCAACCTTTAGGGGTCATCTCTGGGAAGGAACCCAGGCACTCAGAGATGGAGTGCAAGGCCATGACCTCTAGGCCCTCCCCATCAAGTCAGAGAGAGATTCTTAGACAGATGATCTCAATGCTGAGTGAAGTCAGGGAAAGCTTCCTGTAAGAGGTGATGCTTGAGTTCCAAAAAGTGTTTGGCCCAGAGTCAACATTCAGCAAATATTATTTATTTGTTTTTCACTATTCCCCGTGATTTTAGAGAGAGTAGAGTAGGGAGGAAGATGGCATTCCAAACAGAGGGAAGTACACCATCCAGGGGAGGTAAGCATGTTGGGGATTCATAGATGATTTGGTTTGGCTGTGACTGGGCAGTGGGGAAAAGTACCAGAGAAGTCTTCTTGGGGCTGGTTGACATCCCTCTGAAAGCAAGCCCCTACCTGGACATGGGGGCATGGGATAGCTCAGAATGGGTGTGATGGAGGGGTTAACGAGCATTTGGTGCTCCCCCCAGCTATGCAGTTTGGCCTGGAGCTTTGCACGGCTGATCAGGAATCTTAAGAGTAATCTTGGCGGCTGCCCCCAGCCGTGCCCAGTGCCGTCTAATCTGCAGATGGCTTTAATACATCCAGAAGTGGTTTCTTCATTGAGTCCCTCACTTTCCTGACACTTAGTAGAAAATCAATAAGCGTTGGGTCCTGTCTCCTTCCTTTCTCCAAATTCTTGCAGACTGTGCCCAATACCTACCCAGGAGGCCACTTGACCAGAAAGTAGAAAGACAAGCCTGGGTTGGGCCAGGTGGACCCTGAGTCTAGAAAGTGTTAGTCGCTCAGAGGTGTCCAGCTCTTTGTGACCCCATCGACTGTAGCTTGCCAGGCTCCTCTGTCCATGGGATTCTCCAGGCAAGAATACTGGAATGGGTAACCATTCCCTTTTCCAGAGGATCTTCCTTACCCAGGGTTTGAACCTGGATCTCCTGTATTGTAGGCAAATTCTTTACCGTTTGAGCCATTAGGGAACCCTGGCTAGTCTAGAGAGGGTCAGGCAAAGGCTATAGGGACCAGTAGCCTGTCAGCCGGGTGGAGAGAGAGAGGGCCGTTTCTGATTCTCTGCCGTGAAAAAGCCCCATTGTGGGGTCTTCGGGGGAGAATATATTTATTTTGTTTCCTGAGCTGTGTGAACAGGGCACTGTGCTGCCTGGGTTGAGAGGCTTCTGTGTGGCTGGGGAGGGATCACACCCCCCTCCTGGGTGGTGTGCTATGAAAAGGCTTCATTCAGCCGGGCCTGGCGGCCCACCGGCAGCCCAGGCTCCTGCACTGTCCCTGGGGGCGGCCTGGCTTCCCTCCCTCTCTCCCTGAGGTACGGGCTTGGGGTTGGGTGTGGGTGTGGAGCTGCCAGGTCAGGCCCAGTCCCCACGGGGGCCCGTCACCCTCAGGTTTGGTCCCTCAACTGCACACCTCGGTGTGGAGCTGACCGAAGGAGAGGGCCTGGGACCCAAGAGCCATTTGGTCTCTGTCTCGACTTGAGATGTAACTCACGTTGAGAGAAGTTTCACACATGCAGTCATAGAGAGTTGCTGAGGCCGACCTTCACCATACAACTTTAAATCCTTGTTCACTGCTAGGCCATGTTGCCAAGTTGGGGGTTGGGGGGGGGGGCGGGCTCTGAATGTTTATATAATTTCTATGATTATTTTGTGAATAGCATGATTATGTTGCTTTATGTTGGGTGTGTGTGTGTGTGTGTGTGTGTGTGTGTGTGTGTGTGTGTGAAGAGTGTTAATTTGTTCACAGGAAATGCTTTAAACACACCTCAATTTTTGGAGCCCTGTTTGGCATCTTTCTATTTTTCGGTACACTGGGAGACTCAGTCCCTGGAAGTGGATCAAGATCGTCTGGACCTCTGAGGGCCCTTGGCAAAGACAGCCTGCCTCCTGAGCACGTCTGGATGCGAGGGGTGAGGTGAGCGGGCAGGATGCCCGAGTCCTGGGCAGCCACGGGAGCTGTGGGTGGAAGGACTGCCTCCTGGCCAGCCGTCCCTGTGAGCGGGCAGAGAGGCCAGGGAGAGGTCCTTCTGAGAAACTGACTGGCTTCCCAGGTGATCAGGCTCCTGGCGGGGAAGAGGGAGTTCAAGTCCTTGTGGGGCTGTTCTCTGTCTGCCTCTCCCACTGTGCTAGGCTCCCAGGCCAAGCATGGGCTCTCTCTCACTGGACATGCTCCCCACCCAGCTCAGACCCCCACCCCAGTTCTCTACTGCCATTCTGGGCTCACACCACCCGCCTGGCTCCACCAGCAGAAGCTATCTTACTCAAAGTTTGAGGAGGAGAACCCAGAACCCCCAGCTGCCGTGGGGTCTAGCTCAGTGAGTGGGTGGCTCGCTGTCACTATCCTGCCTGTCACACTGGCCCTCTGTCTTCTAGTTCCAGCTCTGTCTCTGCCTCACTGAATGAGCATGGGAGGTCACCGAGCCTTGGTCTTCTCATCTGCACAGGGGAAGGATTGCATTGGTTGGTTGCTGAGGGCCCTCAAAGCTCCAATTTTCTGACAGTCTGGAAATCTGGATGCAGGTATACTGCAATCAGAGTGGAAGTATCTTTACATGAGTACATGGGAGGTCATGCCTGGATGCTAGCCACTCCGCATGCCGCAACACTCCCCAGAGGGGTTTTCTCCTGGACATTTGCCTCCATGTTAAAGATGTTTGACTGGGGCTTCCCTGGTGGCTCAGTGGATAAGAATCCAGCTGCCAATGCAGGAGACATGGGTTCGATCCCTGATCCAGGAAGATCCCACATGCCACAGAGCAGGTAAGCCCATGTACCACAACTATTGAGTCTTATTTTAGAGCCCGGGAACTGCAACTGCTGAGCCCCGGTGCTGCAACCACTGAGGCCCGTGTGCCTAAAGCCTGTTCTCCACAACAAGAGAAGCCATCGCAATGAGAAGCCCACGCATCCAACTAGAGAGTAGCCCATGCTCACTGCAAGTAGAGAAAAACCCTCGCAGCAACGAAGACCCAGCACAGCCAAAAATAAACAAATAAAATGAAACTATAAACAAAGATGTCTAGCTAATATACAGCCCCCCTCATCCCTCCCTCTTTTTGCAGACAATCATAGAGAATGGCTGGATGCTGGTGTCAGGAGCGGAAGTTGGGGAGAGAGGCAATGAGGTCAAGGAGGGAGGGAGTTGGGAGTGGGCTGCACTGGAGGGGTGACTGCTCAGCCCCGGGGAGCCCTGAACTCTCAGCTGCCTGATCTAAACAGGGTCTAATTTCAGGTTATGGCCCATTGAGCCCCTGGAGAGGTTCCCTTCCCAGAGGAGCAGGAGGACTGTTGGCTCTCCCGCAAGACTTCTGATGGGGAGGCATCTCTGTGGCCCTGCACATGCTCTCAGTCTTGGACTTGTACTCAAGGGTGAAAAGAAGGTGAGGGAAGCATCTGGCTGGGCATGGCTCAAACGCCTGAGGGATCCATATACCAGCAACTCCAGCTGAGATGTGACATCACCCTGAACTTGCCGGAGTGGGATCTGGCTTATCTGACACACGACGTAGTCATCCCAGAGGAAGCTGGGATGTTCTCAAAGGATGAAGGATGGATTCACAGATAGATGGATGGATAACATTAAGCTTAGCTGAGAGAAATCTCTAATGACTTTATTTGGATGACTCGTTTATTTAAGAGAGGAAAACTGAATTTCATCTCAATGTTTTGAGCCTGATAGACTAAGAGAATGAGTCTGAAAGGGAGGGCTGCTGGTCAGGGTTGTGGAAAAGAGATGGATATTCAGCTTGCAGAGTGGGGATCAGGCTTGATCAGAGATCTATTGGGTTTGAAGCAGCAGAACAAGAGCCAAGTGGAACAAGGGGTTCTTGTCAAGGTGGGAATGTAGATTTGGAAATTTCATACATAGAGATGATAGCCGATAGTTTGTGAATGAGTCAGTCCTCAAAAGAGAGACATTATGGCAAAATGTAAAGAATGGGGAACCCTCGGAAGCTTGAATTAATATCCTTTGGTTTATAAATGTGCAAACTGGGCTCCAGAATTTGTCATTCATTCACCTAGCAATCCATCCATCTATCCATCCAACCATCCATCCACTCAACAAATATATTTATCCAGAAGCTATAATGTATAAGGTAATATTCCTGATAATGTTCATGGTTAAGGGCCTGACAAGGGATAGTGTCAGCAAGTGGGCAGCAGAGACAGAAGGATATGAAAACCAAGGAAGGTTTTCTTGAAAACCTTCATATGAAAGCCAATAGCATCCAATCTCATGGATGCTATCTCATCCTATCTCATTCTATCTCTTTCTTCCTCAAAGAGCAGGAAAGTTAAAGAAAACAAGTTGGACTTGCTCTCTGGTGGATCCTGGGAGAGAGTTTTGGTAAACTGTTGGCAAGGAGGAGTCACGAATGAAGGAGTTAAGGAGAGACTGTCTATGCTTCTGGAAGATGGACGGAAATGATGTTTATCTTCTGCATCGTGCTTTTCAGTGGTGAAGCACTACATCTGTGCAACCAGCACATTCCCCCATTACAGATGTATTGTCTGAAATGTCTAAATAGGATTCCATCGGGACAGGGTTCCCTGATATAGAGCAGATGCTCTATTGCCTACCAACAGTCATTTACTAGCGAAAGTATGTGCTTTGGAAAAGCCCTGTGCCAGACAGCAGAAGACCAGGTTTTGAGTCCTGGCTTTGATGCCTGTCAACCAACCAGATTATGTTGGCCAGATCATTCAATATGAGCTTTTTATCCATACACCAACGAAGTTACTTCCTACCCCTTATCTGGTATTGCTGTTCACTTTGGACTCTCCCCAGATGTATTACTTGCAAATTGTGGCTGCTAAATAAATACATTTGTTGTGTCGATGGATGGGAGGATAGATGGCCAGGTGGATGAGTTACAAATTCTGGAGCTCAGTTTGCACGTTTAGAAACCAAGGGACATCAATTCAAGCTTTCTGAGAGTCCTTCCATCTCCAATCATCTATGATCATCTATGATTATGCTTTTTATTAAAATCACAAGCAGAATTCTTCCAAAGTTGTTTAGAGCTAGCACACGTTAAGCCAGTTAATGTTGTAGTTAAGCTGCCAGTTAAGCTGCTGTAGATTATCCCAGTGAATCTCCTTGAGGCCAGAGACTGGACCATCTATTATCATGCTCCAAAGCCTTGCATCTATATCAGAGATAGAATCTTAGAAGATCTATACTAAGCGTTCACTGAAGGAAAAAGGAATCACTTCCAACTATACTCTAATTCTCTAGAGACACTCAAGGATACGTAGCATGTGGTTGGGGCCTCCCTCGTGGCTCAGATGGTAAAGAATCTGTCTGCAACGCAGGAGACCTGGGTTTGATCCGTGGGTTGGGAAGATTTCCCTGTAGGAGGGCAACTCACTCCAGTATTCTTGCCTGGAGAACCTACGTGGATTCCTGGGCAGGCTACAGTCCATGGGGTTGCAAAGAGTCAGACACTACTGAGTGACTAACACTTTCACTTCAGCATGTGGTTCTCATGGTAGACAACACGCCATAGTGTTTGCAAGCAACTCAAAGATGTCCTTTCATGACAACACATGTCCCTGTAGCCCGTTTCTGGTGAACCACCCATATGTGGCTTCGCAGCTTCAGGTTTGAGCTTGTCTCTTTCCTGATAGCTCAGTTGGTAAAGAATCCACCTGCGATGCAGGAGACCCTGGTTTGATTCCTGGGTTGGGAAGATCTGCTGGAGAAGGGATAGGCTATCCACTCCAGTATTCTTGGGCTTCCCTTGTGGCTTTGCTGGTAAAGAATCCGCCTGCAAGGTGGGAGACCTGGGTTCGATCCCTGGGTTGGGAAGTTTCCCCTGGAGAAGGGAAAGGCTATCCACTCCAGTATCCTGGCCTGGAGAATTCCATGGACTGTATAGTCCGTGGGGTCGCAAAGAGTCGGGCATGACTGAGTGACTTTCACTTTCTACATCCGTCAGTCCATCAACTCAGAATCCAGATCATCATCACAGAATTCCAGTCACAGCGTGAAAGGGAAGCTGATGGTTTGGAAAGCATCCAGAGGCAGGTGGCCAGGAGGGTGAAGGGTCTGGAAATGCCTGAAAATGAGGAGCGATGAAAAGAACTAAGGGTATTCATCCAGAAGAGAAGATGACATGGCACCCTCGGCCAACAGCGCTGTCCAAGCTCACTGGGACTAGAGTTTGTACTTTTTTCTCTGCATGGGCCTCCTGAGAACAAATCTGAGACTGGTGAATGGGAGTAACAGGGAGGCTGATTTCAGCTCATTCTAAGAACCTCAGGAGGTTTTTTTCAGCCAGTTTATAAGAACATAGAATTGACTGCCCAGGGAAGCAGAGTTGGCTGACAATTGCCAAGGACGGAGGAACACAGCCTGCCGTAACCTGGGTGGTTACATCAGGTGACTTCTCAGACTTCTTTCAGTGTGGAGATTCCAGGATCCCAAAGAATTTCAAAGTGGAGTAAAGAGAAATCTCTTTGCTTTGTCGATTTAGAAATCGTCTGCTGGTCTTAGCTGTGGTTCCTCTCATACCTGGCTCATCTCCTCTAAACACATTTCTCTACTCAGCAGTTCGGGTCTCCCAGCTGAAATGATGATAAACCTCTTTTCTCTCTCTCTCTCTTTTTTTAAAGGATCTTTTTCTTTTCTAAATAAAGAACTTAGGAAGTCTCAGGAAGACTGGACCTACGTGGAGAAATTCCACAAGAAATAATTAACCAAACAAACAGTAAACCTCCAAGCCATAATTATATAGCAGAGAAGTGCACACCTCCCAAATTCAGGTTGTCCGGCTGTCCAGAGCACAGAACTTTTGTCTGTCTTTAATATCTGGTGGATTTGCCTGACCCAAGATTGGACTTCTTAAATTTGGTTCTGCGCATGGGTAGGTGGGAAACCCCTCTGAAGCTTACACCTCCTGAAGATCGATAGAGAGGGAGAAACTTGGTTTCTATGGCAACTAGGGGGTCCCAATCATAAGTCCCAATCATAAACAACCATTTTTTCTGCCTGGAGCCAAGTCTTTGAAAAGTGACTCAGCCTGAGGTTTGCACATTGGGGACCTCCTATCTGGTGGTTGGTGATGTCAGTGGAGAGATTTTCATGGAATTATTCAGAGTATGTCCCACAAAATAGAAATTAACCTATCAGCTGCAGGGCCTAAAATAAAAACTGATTTGCAACCACTTTGTGACAACACCATTGCCAACCAGAAGTAGCCTTTGGCTCCCCGACCCAGGGCTCAGTTGGAATTTTTTTCACAGTAGCATAAACTCTCAGAGCCAGCATGGCTCTTCGGGATTGTCCAACCCCCTCATTTTACAGATGAGGTTTGGTTTGAAGCTAAGTTCCAAGCAGGATTTGCATCCAACAGGAAAGCATTAACATTTTCCAGAAGCCGCCCTTGCCTCTCTGGTGAAGGCTACTTTAGCACAAAAGTCCACGTCTTGTTTCAATTAGCTTGCATGCTCTGGGCACAATTACTGGAAAATGGGGAGCTGGGCGGAGGAAGTGATGTCACTGGAGACCCCGGTAAAAACCTGGTGATGTGTTGACAGTCACTGAGGCCCTCACTAATGTGATTGGTGATGGAGACAGGAGTGAGGCTGCTGTTCCTGGAGAAGCTGGTTCTGGGTGGCAGCTACTGGTCCTCAGGGGCCATTATGGGAGAGGCACCTGAGTGTCAGGCCTCAGGTAGGGGAGGGAGTGTGTCCACCGTGCTGAGTACCAGATACAAGAGCGCCACCTACTGTCTGAGGAGATCAAGTGGATCTCTGCATCCACTGTGGGCAAAGGTGTAGTTAAATATGCTGGGCGGCTTCTCCAGGGCTCTGAACTGTTTGAGGAGGACCCTTTTCTCCAGCTGTTTTCCCCAACACCCTCCCTCTCTGCCAACCTTGGTTCCTCCACCTGCTGCATCTCGCAGGGGAGCTGGGTTTCACCACACTGACCAGGGCTCACAGAGGATGGGGCTCCAGTTCCCTGGATCATGGGCTTTCTATGAACTCACAGAAGCCCCTGCCTCATGGGTTTCTCTTCTGAGCATGTGTGTGTGTGTGTGTGTGTGTGTGTGTGGTGTGTCTTGGGGAAGGGAGGGTGGAATGAGGGAGTTGGTGCTGTTGTGCTGACAATGCAAGTCTGTTCTGCAGCCCGGAGGAAAAAATTAGTACAAACTAGAAGAAAGAAAATTTTGGCGTTTCCAAGAATACTTAAATAATTGCTGCTGTTCTGGCCCTGAGATTGTTGGTTTGTTTGAGTAATAGCCCTGGCCTGAGTCCTTAACACCACTCTGGCTCCCAGAGGCCAGGCTGGCTCTGTCACGCCGGCAAGGATTTCCCCAGAATGTGCGACGCTCAGAGGGACTCCGTGGTGACACGAAGGAGCCAAACACCGGGCTATAAGGAGAGATGGTGAAGATGACATGTCACTGTCCAGGGACACTTCTCGGGGCTCACAGTTCATAGCATTTCAGACATGTTGAGGCTTTCATGGGGCTTCTTCAGTTCCACTCCAGGCCCCTCCTCCATGGGAAGGTTGGCTCCATGCCTGCATCCCTTCTGGGTCAGAGGACACCTACTGGGTGTCTCAGGGTCCCTGGGACCCTGGGACCCCCCTAGTCATCTCCACTCTGCCCCCTGCCCACCCCAGTCCCGGGAGCATCCTCAGGGCTGTCTCCTCCCAGGGGTCCTGCAGGGGCCTCCTCTTTCAGCTTTTGCCTTTAAAAAGGGGCTGATCATCCATCCATCCCCACCCACTCCCCGGGATGCCCTGAAAGGGTCCATTCAGCATCAGACACAGCATCCCTGTTCATTTCCAATCCCTTGGTTCCCAGCTTGGAAGCTGCGAACCAGTCTCCCAGGCCAGGAAAATCCTGCTCAGGTAGGACTACTCCTAGATCTTTCCAGACTTCCACCTGGATGGCAGCTTTGGAGCTCAAGAGCCAGACATGTTAATTTATTCTATGGTTCCTCCATGATCCTCTACCTTGGAGTCGTGCTGGATTGGGGTCTCCCTCCCCAATGTGCAAGAGTCACATGTTAAGCTAAAACTCGGGGGAGGGGATTCAGAATAGTCCCTACTTCCCATGTCATCTCGTCCCTGTGGCCTTGCTCTCACTCCATGGCTCCTCCCTGTTCACCCCTGAAGCTGCCCTCCTCCGGGTGGGGTTGTGTCCCTTCAGATGGCAGCTCTTTCTAGTGATGGCTGCAGGGAGGAAAGGCCGGGACCCGTATGTCTTCAGGTTGCTGTGGAAGGAGGCCGTGGCCTTGAAAGTGTATCCTGGGTCCCAGAGCCTTGAGCTTTGGTCCTGAGCTCCCACCCATGGGCCCTTTTGACATGTCAGCTATAGAGCAAAGCCTTCAAACCCGCAGCTTTGGCACTGTTATTTGGGTTCCCATTTCCTAGTCATGCACGCTTAGTAGGCGAGCGTGCTCAGTCGTGTCCGACTCTTGGCAGCCCCATGGACTATATCTTACCAGGCCTTTGTCCATGGGATTTTCCAGGCAAGAATATTGGAGTGGGCTGCCATTTCTTTCTCCAGTGCCACCTTAGGAAAGGACTTAATTCCCCCAACTTTAGTTTTCTTGTCTGTAAAAGGGGGTTAGCAGTACAATCCACAGTCCCTTTTCTGAAACCCTGTGGGTCAGATATGCTCCAGGACTCCGAATTTTTCAGCTTCATTTATGTAACATGGTGCATCTATCCTACATGACATAATACCCCACTGGGGTCTGAAATACCTTGTAATCAAACACATTAGTGTTTCTGCAACTGAATTTTGAACATTCACACTACATGAAATAAAGACCATAAATGGTCTGTGTCTGTTCAGTTCAAATTTTGTTACCAAACAATTAAAAAAAAAAATTCTTGTCCAATTTTCAGAACTTTGAAAGGTTGGGGTTGCAGATAAGGGTCAGGCTACCCTGTGTCTCCATAGATAATGGCATACAGCAGAAAGAGGTGAAGAAATAAATGTTCATGATCTGATGCCAGACCCAACCCAGCTGTGAGCTTTGGGATAAGACAAGTCTCGTGACAAGGTCAAGGGGGATGGGTGAAGGAGAACCATTCGGGAGTGCTGTGCTTCTGCCCGAGTGTCTGAGCCATTGAGTCCAACTCCACAGATCCTGAGCCTCAGCCATCACAGGGCCCTGAGCCTTTTCCTGGCATCTGACTTAATCCACCTCCAGGGCTGGACCTTTCTCGGGTGGATCCTCAGCGAAGACCTCTGCCATACCGGTGACCAGTAGGACCAGAACGACTACCACATGATCGTCCTGAGGCCCTGGGCTCCCCGACCATTATGGGCTGCTGCCTGC
The DNA here is from genome assembly GCF_023091745.1 of Budorcas taxicolor. Lineage (NCBI taxonomy): Eukaryota > Metazoa > Chordata > Mammalia > Artiodactyla > Bovidae > Budorcas > Budorcas taxicolor. The sequence goes on along the minus strand of NC_068930.1, from coordinate 23,066,922 downwards.
GACAGCTGCAGCTGTTCTCCACCTGCATGGCCTTCTCGCTGGGGGCCAGCGTGGGCACCTGGAAGGGGGCCATAGGTAACTGGTCCATGTTCATCTGGTGCTTCTGCTTCGTCCTGACCCTCCTCATCCTCATAGTTGAGTTATGCGGGCTGGAGGGCCACTTCCCCTTCTCCTGGGACAACTTTCTCACCACCTGCAACTGCTACTCCGCCCTCCTCTGCCTCTCGGCCTCCATCATCTACCCCGTCATCTACATTCAGTTCTTGTCCAACAGCCATGACTGGGACCGCCCCATCATCTCCACTGCATTCTCCTGCATCGCCTTTGTGGCTTATGCCATGGACGTGACCTGGACTAGGGCCCAGCCCAACATGATCACAGGCTATATGGCCACCGTGCCAGGCCTGCTTAAGGGGCTGGAGACCATCGTGGCCTGTGTCATCTTTGTCTTCCTCAGCAACACCTCCCTGTACCTGCACCAGCCGGCCCTGGAGTGGTGCGTGGCCGTGTACTCCATCTGCTTCGTCTTGTCATCCGTGGCCATCCTGGTGAACCTGGGCAAATGCGACAACAGGCTGCCCATCCCCTTCTCCATTTTCCAGGTTGTGCTGACCCTGCTCTCCGTCCTCCTCTACACCACTGCTCTGCTCCTCTGGCCGCTCTACCAGTTCAACGAGGAGTTGGGCAGGCCGCTCCAGCGGTCCAGTGACGTGAACTGCAGCAGTGGAGTCCCCACCTCTGTGTGCATCTGGGACCAACAACTGGCTGTGGTTAGTTTGACAGCCATCAACCTGCTGATTTATGTGACTGACCTGGTGTTCTCTGCCCACCTGAATTTTAACAGAGGCTGAGGCTTTGCGCAAGGGCTCCCAATTCCTCCCTTGTCTCACCTCAAGTTCATTACCAAGCTCTGGTGTCCTCTTTCTGGCTCTCCTCTCTCCCTTCTCACATCCTTCTGCACTCATCTCACTCCCTTTCCCATTTCCTTCCCACCTTCTGCTCTATCTCCTTCCTGTTTTCTTTGGTTGCCCACATCCTGTTTTGCCTTTTACTCCTGCAGCTCTCTTATCTTTTCTATATTTTATGCTTTTTGCTCCTTTTCTGGTCATCCTTGGTTTTCCCGTCTCCTGTGTCCTGACCACCTCTACCCATTTTCCTTCTTCTGATCCATCAGGACCTGAGACTCCTTCCTTCTCTGCCCACCACCCGTCCTGCCTCCTAAGGTGCTGACTCCACAGCACACAGCCCTCTGTGCAGCTGTTCACACCCTGGGCCTCCGGAGGGGCCTTGTTGCCAAAGCAAGTCTGTCCCTCTTGTATATGTGTGATGGGTTTGGGAATGGGGGTGTGTAGCTAGGCATTGGGTCCTCTTTCTTTGTGTACAGTGTGTCTCCCATTTAAGTTAAAAAAAAAAAAAAATCTCTGGAAGTCAGTAATTTCCAGTGGGAGGAGTCTTGAAGCAGAGACCCTGGTCCCTAGGCCCCAGCTGGTGGTTGGCCCCATCTGACATTGGCTCCAGAATTTTTCTAAGCTTACTGAAAACCCACTGTCTGCAGAGGCCATCTTAAAGGAAACAAAGGCTGAATGTCTCCCCATCCCAACTACTCTCTGGGGAATTGAAGCAGGAGCTGGTGAAGAACCCCAGAGTCTTGAAGATAGCTGTCTGCAGTGTTGGTGAGGGGCAGCGATGTGGCCCTCCTACCTCAGTGATCAAAACAGCAGGTCCTGCCTCTGCAGCATGGCCCTGCCAGCCTTAAAGCTGATGTTAGCCTGCCTGGGACTTTTTGTTTTCTTTTTCTGACAGGACCTGTTCTTACAGGTGAAATTTCGTTTCTATTTTTCTGGGGAAGGTGGGTTGACTGAGTGGGGATTTCAGCTGCTGTAGTCAAGTGAATTGCAGTACTTGAGTGTGTGTGCACACACGTCAGTGGCTTTTTGCCACTGCGTTCTGCTTTTCTGAGACTCAGGCATAAAGTGACCTATATAAATGTAGAAAAAAATATGTATGGTTTCTTTTAATTACCTGGAGTATCCAATCCCCATCAGCCCCTGCTGTCAACCATAGAGAGAAATCTTGTCCTTTCTTCCACATCCACAATGTTCTTTTTCAAAAACCTCTAGGATAAAATAAACAAAATGAAAATGAAACCAACAAAATCCACAGGTCCTAATTGCCCAAATTTGACTAGAAATCAGAAAGAGCCTAGGTCTTAAAGGGGCCTTGCCAGTCCTTGGATGACTCTCTTTAAAGGTGTGTTCTTTGTGCATACTGACTGTGTGGTTGTGTGTGTGTGTGTGTGAGTGGGCAGGCATACATTAAGACCAGCAGCCCTTTAAATAACTGGCAAAGTCATCTCAAGCCTTCTTCCTCTCCTGTTCACGGCCACAAAGCCTCAGAGCCCAGCATCCTGGAGTCACCAGGGCCAGAGGAGCCAGGCAAGCAGAGCTCTCGGAGAGGGGAGGGGAAGGACCCCCTCTGCTGCCCCTCACTCCTGTACTGGGATGAAGCGTGTGATCTTCACCCAAAGGCAGGTTGGATGGAGGGGAAGGGCTCCCAGGAGGTGGTCCTCGTGGCAGGAAAATCTTAAGAAGCAGTAAAATAAAATTCTTATTTTAAAACCAGAAAAATTTATTTGGCCAAATACACTTAAAGCTGGGTTAAAAAGTTAAACAGATTTCTTTTTTGCAGGACTTCTTAGGACTAAAAGAGATCTATAGCAGTAAGTGATTCCCAGACTTATGTGATCAGGGAGCTGTTTTTTTCCATGCAACATCATGGACTAGTATTCCATGGGATACTCTTTGGGAACCATCAGTCACATCCCCCTCCCCTCAGACTGGTTCACCAGCTTGACCAGAAAGGCTCGCACCTCACCTCCCACAGCGGGCCATCTTACTTTCCAGCAGCTTTCATTCCTTAGGGGGTGCGAAGTCCACTTGCCCTGCTCTCTGGACTTGCCCAGGGAATTTCAGTCTCTGCTCAGCTGGAGAGTTCTCTGAAAAGCCCTCAAGAGTCCTTGGCTCTCCTCTGCTCACCTGCTCTATACAGAATGTCTTTGCATTGATTCGGGTGCTTGTTCAGGGCAGGAATTGGGTTTTGCTGTGGGATCTGCAGTGCCTGGCACACAGTGAACATGCAGTAAATAGTTGTTTAGAAGAGAGAGGCATAGAGCCTCCCTGGATGGCTCACACAACCACAACAGTGCCTCCATCTCCAGAACTTCCACATTCCTGTCTGCTTCGTTGTCAAGCCATGGCCTTTCCTAGGGTTTATTATTAGCAAAGGAGACAGGGGCCCTGATGGCAGGAAGCTGGCTGGGGCTCAGGGTGCTGGCCCTTCCGCCCTGGGGGCCTCTCAGCAAATAGTCCCTTGGAAACAGGGCAACTGTCCCTGAGGAGGGGGCGGGCTGGGAGGGGCCTCACTCCCCCCACACTGGACGCTGGAGGAGCCCCTGTGTGAGCAGGATTGCAGCCCTGGCTGGCGGGACTGTCTTGGGCAGGTGACCTGGGCAATTCCATGGTCTCCAAGGTCCCTGCCACTCTGGCCACGTGTCCCTGTCACAGCCCTGAAGCCCGTTCAGGCCCCTGTTCTCCTGTCTCAGTTCCAGTCCAGGCCCCTCCTCCATGGGAAGGTTGGCTCCATGCCTGCATCCTTTCTGGGTCAAAAGACCCCTACTGGGCTGCCTCAGGGCCCCTGGGACCCTGGAATCCCTGCCCCCCCTGCCCCACTGTCATCTCCACTCTGACCACCCAACCCAGTCCCGGGAGCATTCTCAGGACTGTCTCCTCCCAGGGGTCCTGCAGGGGCCTCCTCTTTCAGCTCCTGCCCTTAAACGGGAGCCGATCATCTGTCCATCCCCACCCCCTCCCTGGATGCCCTGAAAGGCCCCCATTAGCATCAGACACAGCATCCTTGTTCATTTCCAATCCCTTGGTTCCCAGCTTGGAAGCTGCGAACCAGTCTCCCAGGCCAGGAAAATCCTCACTCAGGAAGGACTACTTTCTAGACTTTTCTGGCCTCTTACCTGGATGGCAGCTTTGAAGCGAAAAAAATCAAACATGATGTCGTCAGCTTATTCTGTGGTTCCTCATGATACCATCCCAGAGTCATGCTGGGTGAGGGTCTCCTTTCCCCAGTGGGGAAGAGTCACAAGTTAAGGCAAAATGATGGTGGTGGGGGATTCAGAACACTTCCTACTTCCCATGTTATCTGGTCCCCATGGCCTTGCTCTCACCCCATGGCTCCTCCCTGTTCACCCCTGGAGCTTCTCTCCTCCGGGGGGGCTGTGTCCCTCAGACGGCAGCTCCTGCTAGTGATGCTGCATGGAGGACAGGCCGGGACACGCGTGTCTTCAGGTTGCTGTGGAAGGAGGCCGAGGGCCGTGAGGGTGGATCCTGGGTCCCAGAGCCCCAAGCCTTGGTCCTGGCCTCCAACCCATGGACCCCGCTGACATGTGGGCTGTAGAGCAAAGTGCTCAAACCCACAGCTTTAGCTGTGTTTTCTGATTCCCTCTTCCTGGTCATGCATGGATCAAATGAAAGCATTTGATTCCTTGAGCCTTAGTTTTCTCATCTATAAAATGGGGTTAGCAGTATAATCCACAGTCTCTTTTCTGAAACCCTTGGGTCAGATATGCTCCAGAATTCAGAATTTTTCAGTTTCAGACAAGTGACATGGAGCATCTATTCTATATGACACAATATCCCCCTAGGGTCTCGAAGTTCCTTGTAATCAAATACATTAGTGTTTCTACACTTGCACTTTTGAGCACTCAATAATACATAAAATAAATGAAGATCATAAATTATCCCAGATCTGTTCAGGTCAAATTTTGCTACCGAATGAATTTTTAAAAATTCTTGTTCAGTTTTCAGAGGATTGAAGGTTTGGGGTTGCAGATAAGGATCATCCTAACTTGTGTCTCTATAGATAATGGGACACAGCACAAACAGATGTAAAAAATGTTCATGGTTGAGGCCTGACCCAGCCCAACTGTGAGGTTTGGGATAAGACAAGTCTCCTGACAAGGCCAAGGGCGATGGGTGGAGAGAACCATTTGGAGCGGCTGTTCTGTTACCCAAGTGTCTGAGCCTTCCAACTCCACAGATCCTGAGCCTCAGCCCTCACGGGGCCGTGAGCCTTTTCCAGGCATCTGACACAATCCACCTCCAGAACTGGATCTTTCTCTGGTGGGTCCTCAGGGAAGACCACTGCTTTACTGGTGACCGTGACCTGCCTGACCATCACAGCCTCATGTCCACCCGGTGGACATCCCCAGATGGTGATGCCGTGTTTGGCGTGTGCTGCTGCCTCCACCTGCCGCAGCTCTTCTCCACCTGCATGGCCTTCTCGCTTGTGGCTGACATGGGCTTTGGGAGAGGGGCCATAGGTAACTGGGCCATGTCCTTCTGGTGCGTCTGTTTCGCCATGACCTTCATCATTACCGTAGTTGAGTATTGCAGGCGCTGGTCCAGCTTTCCTTTCTTCTGGCACAACATCTCTGTCACCTACGCCTGCTACGCTGCCCTCATCTGCCTCTCGGCCTCCATCATCTACTCCATCACCTATGTCCAGTTCATGCCTTACGGTCCTTACCGGGACCGGGCAATCGCCGCCACTGCTTTCTCCTGCATCGCGTCTGTGCTGTATGTCATAGAAGTGACCGGGATGTGGTACTGGTATGATCTCGAGCAGATCTTCTTCTATAAGAATACCATGTCAGCCCTGCTGAAGGTGCTGGAGACCTCCGTGGCTGGTGTCATCTTCGCCTTCCTCAGCAGCACCTCCCTGTACCTGCACCAGCCGGCCCTGGAGTGGTGTGTGGCCGTGTACTCCATCTGCTTCATCCTGGCAGCTGTGGTCCTCCTGCTGGGCCTGGCTGAATGGAAATACATGCTGCCCAGGCCCTTCTCCATTTTCCAGCTAGTGCTCACCCTGCTCTCCGTCCTCCTCTACATCAGCGCTCTGGTCCTCTGGCCACTCTACCAGTTCAGCGAGGAGTTCGGCGGGCAGCCCCAGAGGCCCAGCGATGGGGACTGCGAGGACGAGCTCACCTACGACATGTGCGCCTGGGACCAGCGTCTGGCTGTGGCCGTCCTGACAGCCATCAACCTGCTGGTTTATGTGGCCGACCTGGTGTACTGGGTCCGCCAGGTCTCTGTAGGGACTGAGGACCAGCCTGGGGACTCCTGATCCTCTGCTCATAGGAGGTATCCTCACTGAGCTCTGACGTCCTCTGATGCCCTCTTCCTGGCTCCCCTCTCCCTCCTCACATCCTTTCCCATGCATCTCACTCTCTTTTCTGCTCCCTCCTGCTGCTCTGTCTCCTTCCTGGTTTCTTTGATGGTTCATTTTCTGTTATGTCTCTTTCTCTTGCTTCTTTCATCTTTCCTTCATTTTCTGCTTTTTGGCCCTTTTCTGATTGTCCTTAGTTTTCTCGTCTCCTATGTCCTGACCACCTCTCCCCATTTTCCTTCTTCTGATCCATCAGGACCTCAGACTCCTTCCTTCTCTGCCCACAGCCTCCTCCCACCTCCTAAGGTGCTGACTCCACAGCACACAGCCCTCTGTGCAGCTGTTTACATGCTGGGCCTCCGGAGGGGCCTCACTGCCAAAGCGTGTCTGTTCCCCTGGCAGTGCCTTACTGGTGTGGTTGGGGGAGTTTACGGGGTGTGGGCAGGTGGGAAGGGATTGAGCTTTGTTTCTCCCAGGGGAGCAACTGTATAGTGCACTTCCCCTTTAAGTTAAAAAAAAGATCTCTGAAGGTCAATAATCTCTAGTGGGCAAGATTCTTGCATGAGATACTCTGGGTTCCTGGACCCCACTTGGTGCTCAGTCCTCCAAGACATTGGCTCCAGAATTTTTGCAGGCTCACTAAACATCTGTTGCTTAGAGGGCATCTTAGAGGAGGCCAGGGGTAAAATGCCTTCCATTCCAAATACTCTCTGGGGAATCGAAAAAAAAGAAAGAGCTGGTGAGGAAACCCAGGGTCTTGAAGACACCTGTCTGCAGTATTTGAGGGGCAGCGATGTGGTCCCCCTGACTCAGTGATCAAAACAGCAGGTCCTGCCTCTGCAGGGAGAAGAGCATGAACGCTGCCAACCTTAATGCTGTAGTTTGTCTGGGTGTTTTGTTTTGTTTTTCCTTTTTTTCCTGCTGGTATAGGGGCCAAAAATTACTGACTGACTCTGTTCTTCAAGAGAAAGTTTCAAATTTTCTTGGGTGGATGGTTTGTAGGGGATGGGGGTTGCTGCTTCCATTGTCAAAGGAACTGTATTGTTGGGTGTGTGGGGACACATACACGTGTTTTTCTGTGTCAGTTGCTTTTTGATGTTGATTCCTGCTGCTCTGGGACTCAGGCATAATTTGAACTATATAAATGTGCACAATTAAAACAAGTTTTTCTGGAGCTTCTTATTCCTATCAGCACTGCTATCAATCATAGAGAATGGTTTTTTCTATCTTCCCATGTCCAAAATAACCTTTTCAACTTCAATAGAAACATGAAAGAAAAGAAAGAAAACAAAACAAAATCCTCATACTCTACTTGCTGCAAATTTGCCTAGAGCTCAGAGGAGTCCCAGTCAATTCCCACCCTCACCCAAACGTAGGTCTCTGGGCGCCCCTCCCACTGATTCCACACCCAGGCCTGGACTAGAGCCTGGGGGTGTGGCCCGGCCTGTGCCACTAGATATTGGGCCCCACCCCAGTGCCCAGTATCCTGTCCCCTAGCTCTTAAAGGGGCCGTGACAGCATCTGGATGCCTCGCTATAAAGGTGTGTGCTTGTGTGCATGCTCAGTGCACATGTGTGTACATGTGTGTGCCCTTGTGCTCCCTTGTATTGAGATCAGCAGGCCTTCACAGTGACTGGTGGCTGTGAAGTCCCCTCAATCTCCTGTCCTCAATTACAAAGTCTCAGAGCCCAGCATCCTGGTGTCACCAGGACCAGAGGGGCTGGCAAGCAGAGCTGCGGGGGAGGGGAGGGGAAGGACCCCCTCTGCTGCCACTCACTCCTGTCCTGGGATGAAGCGTGTGATCTTCACCCATTGTTAGGGGGTGGAGGGGGAGGGCTTCCAGAAGGTCATCCTAATGCAGGCAAATCTTAAGAAGGAATGAAGTAAAATCCATATTTTAAGGCAAGAGAAGAAAAATTTGCAATTAAAATGTTTTTCTGTCCATTGGGGCCTCTTCCTTCCTTGCTAGTGTGCATTGTGCATTAATCTGACCTCCTAAAGAGCAGAAATATCTGCTCCACCATAGAGATCAATTTTTCTAGCTGGAGCCATGGAACTTCTTAGAAGATAACACTGCTTACTTACTCATGACCTTAGTGGGGTCACTAGATGTATTGCTTTTGTTCTGTCTATTTTACAAGATTCTTATTTCTTGAGTCAATGATGAAAAAAAATAAGATAACTAGGCTACTTGAACCCACCTGCAATGCAGGAGACCCTGGTTCGATTCCTATGGCGGGAAGGCCCCCTGGAGGAGGGCATGGCAACCCACTCCAGTAGTCTTGCCTGGAGAATCCCCATGGACAGAGGAGCCTGGAGGGCTGCAGTCCATGAGGTCTCAAAGAGTTGGATACAACTGAGCGACTAAGCATACATAAGCACAGGCTACTTGAAATGAAATATAATATATAGTTCTCTAAGATCCATGATTGTAGTAGTGTGATTCTAGATATGAGAAGAAGAAACAAGTGGAAACCATCTCCTGGAACTGAGAGACTTGTAAGACTTGTAAGACAGGTGGTCCAGAGTCTTTCAGCTACTGTTGCCAGGACAGGGTGAGTAATAGCATGTGAGTGGCCTATCAGTGAAATCCCCAGCTGACCTGGGAATGAGCATTCCTAGCACCCTGGGACAAATTGGTGAAAAATGTCTCCTAAACCTTGGTTGAAATTAAGACAGAAATAGAGGGAGTTGTGTGATAAAGAACGTTGCCGACCACCCAGGTCTACAAGAATCAAGCCAGGACTTCCTTGGTGGTCCAGTGCCTAAGACTCTGCACACCCAACTCAGGGGCCCAGGGTTTGATCCCTGGTTGGGCAACTAGATCCCACATACTGCAACTAGGATCCAGCCTAGCCACATACATAAATAAAAATATATGCTTTTGAAAAAAGAAACAAGTTGTTAGCCACTGTAGTCGCTGATCTACAATCCACCCTGGAAGGAATTCAGGGTGAAAATCACGATAAAGTACTTTGTGCTCTGGGACAAGTGTGAGAACCAGACTTCAGATAGTTAGATATTTTCAGGAGAATTTTTTTTTGAGCCCAGTTTCTTGCATCTTCCCATATTCAGAAAAGCACTAAAACCACTACCCAAGGTATCTGGTCCTCATGAAGAGCAATAACCTATACCAAGCTGTGTGTCCCCAAATCACATACATCCTGCCCTCCTTCTTACTTCTCCAGGACAGGCCTCAGAGCTTCCTGAGAGACTGTCTCCCCAGTTATACTCATCAGGTTGGCTCCAATAAAACTTCTATTTCATTCTTAAGTTGACTATTGACTAATTTTTCATTGATAAACACATGGACACACCCAAGTTTTTGTGCAGGAGTATCATATATCATATAACTATCTTATATTTCCTGAATCAAAAGGAACACAGCCCTGGGACCTCACTTCCTAGGAGGATGGAAATGCCTGTATGCGTTAGTAAAAGAACTGCCCAGGGTGGGCTCACCTGGGGGGCTCACTGTCCAAGACTGGTTGTTATCAGGGTGGCTGCTCCATCCCACCTGTTGGGAGTTAAGTGTCATTTGTCACAATTCCAAGGCTGGTCCAGTCCCCTCACTGTGGAGCTCAAAAGAGAGTGTAAAGCTCCTTTGCTTAGTCCAACCCTCTCGTCATAGAGGAGGAGCAGCTGGACCCCAGGGAGGGCAGCACTTGTCCAGAGTCACCCTGTGTGTGGCAGAGTCAGAGTCAGGACCCAGGTGTCCTGTCCCCAGGCCGGCTGTCTGTCCACGGCCCCACGCTGCCTGTGACAAGTTGTGGCGGCAGCATCCTCCAGGCTGGGATTCTGTCCCGTCCACCCTCCTTCTGCACAAACCTGCCCCGTCCCCTGAGGAGGGCACTCACTGCTGCTGAGTCAGTTTCCTCATCTGCTAGAGGAGGGAGGGGTGCCAGAGACCCTGGTCCTTCCCAACACTGCCTTTCCCTGATCTTTCCTGCTGGGAGTACAACGGGACTGATCCCAAATGGTAGGAGAGGAAATGGAAACCCAGGGTGAGAAAGAGGTAGATCGGGGTCCACAGCTGGGTCCACGGTCACATGTGGTCCTGCCTCCAGGCAAGTGGCCCCAGAGCCCCGGTCTGGTCTCCCTGGAGATGAACCATGAGTTGCATGGAGAGCAGAGCCCAAGAGATCTGGTTTACGGTTTCAGTTCTGCCACAGGATAACTCATGAGCATGGGTGAATCTTGTCACTGATCTGAGCTCCAGTTTCCAGTTTATAAATAGGAAAATTAGGCTAAAATAATGGTTTTTAAGCTATGTCCTCTGGAAACCTTGGTTTCTTGTGAGATGGTGGGGTTGCAAGTAGAGTGTTGGCCCACCCCGCATTTTCTCTAACCAGAGCAATCTGGCTTGAATCAAACTCCCACTCAAGATCTCATTTGAAAATAAGATTGGAAAGATTGGAAGTGATTCATATGCTCATCTTTAGGGTGGTGGTTAATAAACTATGGTGTAGACAGAAGAAGGAATACTAAACAGCTGGGAAAAAATGAGGATGCTCTCAAATAATGATAAGGAAATATCTCCAGTGTATACAGAGTAAAAACAGTAAGATATACAGTATGCTATTTTAAAATATATAATAGGGAGAGAAATACAATAAAAATAAAAATATCTATAGATGATTGGTTTGCTTCAAGAAACACAGAAAGGACCGCCATGAGTTCAGTGGAGCAGATGCCTGGTCTTAATCAGGAAGAGGAACTGAAGAGAGAGTAGATGGAGCCACAGGTAGAAGTGAGGTTTCTCAATCATGGCTTTTAAAAGAATATTTTTATTTTGAACCATATAAATATATTACCTTTTCAAGAAAATAAAATTTAAGTTTGAAAAATATACCAACTGGAGAAGAAGGGTCAGGGAGGGGTGGTTGGCAGATGGTTTCCATGTTCCCTGCAACTTTGATGGACAGGCTGGGGGAGGAGCTGAGAGATGCCCGCACAAGCCTGTCTCTAAAGGCAGAGGGAAGGGAGGTGCCTTGGGTCCAGGGGCTGGGGAGGGGGAGCTGTGGCCCCCAAGCCCACCTGCTGTGACCAGGACTTTCCCAGCCCCTTTGCACACACAGATGATGGAGAAGACCCCCGGTTCCCTTGCTCCCTGCCTGGCCTGGGCTCCTTGTCTCCTGGGACAGCTGTTAGAGGCTCCTTCCTCAGTTGGCCTGCCAGAGCCTCCTCCAGGCAGGGTGACTCTAGCTAATGCCCCCACCCACCAAGACTGTGGCCTGAGCCGTATCCAGAACAGACCTGGGGCACAGATGTACTCATTCTCTGGCTCTGCAGCAGCTTCTTGGAATAATCATGGAGATAGCCTTCCCGAATTTACCTTTGAGTGGAGAGAAGAGGATTTCTTCTCTCCTGGGGCATCAGGCACCTGGTTATCTGCCCTGGGAACCAGTGCAGGATGCCAATCCTGGCTCTTGTCTGTGTGTTTGTCTCCTGTCTCAAGGTGGCTGTAGGGAGGCAGATGAGCTGAGGAGAAGGCAGTGTCTAAGGTCTCCACGCTCTCTCTGGCATTTTCTGGCTGGCTTGTCAACAGGAAGTGGTCTGGCTGAGATGAGGGCACTGCTGCAGGACCTCTGGTTGGGGCACTGCAGTTAGACCAGGACAGACAGGAGCCCAGAGATTATTCCTGGGCCCAAAAGAAGAGGGAAGGGGCTCAGCCTTTCCTGAGGTTCTAGTACCTGCTGAGTTTTGCAGGAAGCCAGACTTGAATTCCAGGCTCTGACAAGGAGAAACTGTGTAACCTTGAGCAAAAGATATAATGTGGTTTTGGGGCCTCAGTTCAAGATCAATAAAATGGGGATGACAATAACTATATCTCTGAAGATGAAAGAGAAATAAGTCACCTAGTCAGATTGTTGTTGCTGAAGAAATGGCTACTCCATTCCTCTTGGATCTAAGGTACGATGCCAAATCCAGGGAGAGTTTAAGATCTTGAACCAAGTATCTAGGTTCAAATCCCAGCTCTGCCACTTCCTCTCTGTGTGATCTTGGCCAGTTGACCTCTCTGTGCCTGTGAAAATGGGGACACTGAGTGCACAGTTCAGGGGCTGCTGGGAGGAACAAATGAATCCACAGCAGAGCTTGACCTGCAGTGAGCACGGCACGTGTGACCTCTTGTAACTCTTGTGTCCACGCAGCCCCGCTGCAGCCCAAGTCCTCAGGGCCCCTTTCTCAGCTGACAGAACCTGTGAGCTGTAACCTGAGGTCTCTTGTGGAGCCAGGCTGGGAGGGTGAGATTCTTTCCTGAATCTGCTTCTGACCAGGGGTTGGGAGGTGATGACGGGAGCTCTGTTCAAGCCCGTCTCCTCACCCCCACTCCAACCAACATCTGTTTCCATAAATCCCTCCAGCACTTTGTCTGGAAGAAGAGTGAGGCTTCCTCAGGCAACAGAGTTCTCAGAAACCATCCATCTGGGCAGCTCACGGGGTGGGGCTCCCTCTGGGCCTCCTCCCCTCCCTGCATTGGCCCTGACAAACCTTAGGACAAATAACACCCTCTCAGCACTACAGCCAAGGGAAGGCAGTCCCCTGGTCCCAGCTGCAGCCCGCCTGCCCCTTGGGCTCCCAGCTGCACTCCATCCCTCAGGCCACCAGGTGACTGCAGTGGTCCACGTCCCTGCTGAGCCAGGGCCAGCTGCCCATCAGCCCAGACCACCGCCCCCAGTAACACTCTCATTGCTAGTCTGGGACCACTCCTAATGCTAATCCCAAGAAGAAAGAGCTTGTGTTTCTTTCTGGGGCTTCAGGAGGAAGGAAGGATTCCAGAATATTCTGTTCCTGGACCCTGCAGAAGCTGGCACAGACCCAGTTCCCTCCATCATCTCAACCTCTTCCCCCAACCACAGGACCCTGGCACCCCTGCTTTCTCCTCTTCCTGCTCCACAAACTTGTTTTAAGCTTTGTTCTTGGTGTCAAGAAGTTGCTCCGTATAGGCAGGTAAGGAAACAGTATTCTGCATCATCAAGCAAATAGGGGGACAGAGTCCCTAGTCCATTTGTAGGAAGCTGTTTTTTTTTGTTGAAACAGGCCTAATATGTTACGTGTATACTATTATGACCTATTGTAAAATAGAATGCAAAACTCTACATTCAGCTTCAAGTAAACCATGAGGCTTCAAACATAAATACTACAATATAGATGCACCAGGTAGAGCATTTGCCTCTTTCACTCATGAGTATATTCCCAGCACTGAACTGGGCTGACACAAGCAGGTATTTGTTGAATGAATATGACTTCATACTATAGCCTTATGAATATTACTTTACAGCCTCACAATCCAGGTTGAATCTCCTGACCAGGTTACATTCTGTTCTTTCTGTCTTTAGTGGAATGTTACAGAATCACTGGGTTTTGCGTTATCTCATTTAATCTCCTAACAACATCATGGTCGTGTATAATGGACATCTCTGTGAAGGAGAATCACTGAGAATGGGAACTCCCCCCATATTTAGTCTTGGGGGGAGACTGGGCCGGAACTTCAATAAGAAACATAAAAGGGCAGGTAAATAATTAACCTGACACAACTGGGCTTGGACACACACCTAAGGAGCAGGAGACAAACAGACACAGGTCAGATCATCTCCTTCTGCGGGGCCTGCAGTAGCATCCAGTGTGCTTCCAATGGCCACAGTGCCTGGACCAGCTGCCCTTGGCTGTGCCCTGGCTGCCCAGCTCCTGCCTTCCTGGTCTGAGCCTATGTCTGAGCCTGGTCCCACCCAAATAATTCTGAAAGCTAACCAGCAGCTCTCTAGTACAGTTGTTCTCTGCTTAAGTTGCCAGAGATGTTCTCTGCAGGTCTAATCAAGAGCCCATCATGTCTAAAAGCAGGTGCTAATTATCTTCATTTTCTGGATGCTGCTGCTGCTGCTAAGTCGCTTCAGTCATGTCCGACTCTGTGGGACCCCATAGATGGCAGCCCACCAGGCTCCCCCGTCCCTGGGATTCTCCAGGCAAGAACACTGGAGTGGGTTGCCATTCCCTTCTCCAATGCATGAAAGTGAAAAGTGAAAGTGAAGTCACTCAGTCCTGTCCGACTCCTAGCGACCCCATGGACTGTAGCCTACCAGGCTCCTCTGTCCATGGGATTTTCCAGGCAAGAGTACTGGAGTGGGGTGCCATTGCCTTCTCCGTCTGGATGATGAAACTGAGGCTTTGAGTGGCATTGACTGAGCACAGGACTGCTATGTGCCAGGCTGAGCTCTGGTCTCAGTTCAGGGTTGGGAGTCATGTAGACATATCAGTGGGAAGGCCCTGAGATGACCAAGAAGAATTGGGAGTTCTCAGTGGCTGGAGGGAGGGAGGCAAAGAGGCAGGAGAGGTAGAAAGGGGTGTGAGCTTGCAGGGCTTTGGAAGTGATATTTTGGGATGTGTGTTTCATCCTGAGGGAGCAGAGAGAAGCCTGACAAAATTTCTTAGTTAAGTTCACTCCAAAGCAGACATTGAGGTAAAGAATGGAAACAGAGTGGTTAGCAGGAAGCTTATGGCAGAGCAGGTAAGGGGATGGATGGATCTGGACCAGGTGGTGACTCTAGAGATGAAGAAGAGAGGATGGATTCACAAGTATTTTGTGAAGAGCGTCTGTGAAGGTGCAGCCATTGACTGAATGAGAAAGATGAGGAAGGATCAGCGTGTTTTGGGGCCGGGAGGTTCAAGAGGTGGGATTGGACATGTTGAGTGTGAGGTGCCATGCATGATTCAGAGAGAGCACTCAGGAGGTAGCTGGATAAGACTCTAGCACTCAGCAGAGATCAGCTCTGGAGGCAGGAATTGCAGAGTTGCCATCATTCAGCCTATTTACTTCATTCAGCATCTTCTTAAATGTCACATCCACGGAGCAGTCTTAGCCACTCCCCACATTCCAATAACTGCCTCTTCACCTGTTTTCCCCTTGTCATTATATTTATTACCAGATAATATGCTATTATGGATTGGTTTGCATATTATCCATCTAGGTAAGTAGGATTCGTGAGGGAAGAAACTATAGGTTCCGTTCTCTGCTCTCTGTCCAGGGCCTAGAACACTTAAAGCCATCTGACTGGATAAGGACTAGAAGGTGCCCGGAGAAGAGGTGGTCGAGCCTGGAGTCCTGAGGACCTGAGACCCTAGGACAATGGGAGAGGAGGAGGAGGAGGGAGAAAAGGAGGGATGGGAGGCTGAGGAGCAGGGGGACCATCACTCCAGAGAACAGGTCCTGACGCAGGTGAATTGTGGAGAGAGATCCATTTCTTAATGAACTTCCTCCCTCTAGAAGCGCACGAGCCGGGCCTCAGGTGCAGGTGGAGGAATAGCACGTGTACCTGGAGGGGCCTCAAGGAAACGAGGAGGCAGGAGCCCAGGCCGCCTCCCTGAGCTCCGGCTGGCTCCCCCTTTCTTAGCCTCCCTTCCCAGAGCCCTGAGTGGGTGGTGCCCAGAGGGAGGGGCGGGGCGCAGGGAGCACCTGGGACAGAGCCTGAGATGTCAAGGGAGCAGAAGGGAGAGGTGAGGTTACAGCTGCCCCTGGGGCATCGAGTGTCAGTAATCATGGTCCCTCCCCTCATCAAGACCAGCTGAATGTTTGCTCTCAAATATTTCATAAATCTGCCCCTGCCCTCCACCCCTGAAGCATCTTTTCTCAAGGTCCATCATCACATACTTGGACTGTGGAATCAACCTCCAAACTGGCCACCCAGCTTCTTGGCCAGCTGCCATTCCATTTTCCTCCTACAGCCAGAGTGTCCGTTCCAGAGTGGGCCTCTGATGGATCAGTCCCTCCTTAGAGAATGTCAGTGAGGCCTCATCACTTGCAGCTAAGATCCTACTTGTGTCTCTGGTGTCCAGGTCCACCTACACTGAGCCCTGTCTGCTGCTCCTGCAACACCTCACTTCCTCCCACCTCACCTGTTGTGCTCACTTGACACCCAGGAGCTGCCCACGTCAGATTACTTCACAGAAGTGTCACTCTGGAAGCAATCGGAGATCGAGTTGGTGGAATCAAGGAAGACCTCCTGGAGGAGGTGATAAGAGAAAGGACGCAGAGACTTAAACACACAGAGTTGAGAGAAGATGAGCACATGAAGACAGATGGAATTAAGCGGGGGCTACAAGACAAGGGGCCTCCAGAAGCTAAAGGAGGCAAGGACGGACCCTCTTATCCTTGTCACTCTGGTGTCCATCTTCCCTCTTCCTTCTCTGTCCTTCTGGCACCTCCTCCTTCCTTCCTCTGTCCCGGCCATGACCTTCCCGGCTCCCTGTCTTCCAGTCCACACTCCTGGCTGCTGGGCAGGCAGGGCTCAGCCACATCCAGGCTGTGATCTCTCTGGGGCACCATGTCCAGGCTCACAGATGAGAGTGGAGGAGGGGCTGCTGGGAGACTCAGGTAAAGCTGCTGCTTTCCAGGTGGGGGAACAGAGGCCCAGAGAGGGCACAGGCCTGACCCAGGGTCACACAGCAGGAACCTCATCCTCTCCTTCCCCAAGTCCTCCCTCTGTGCTATTAAATGGATCTAAAGAGATGGGAATACCAGACAACCTGACCTGCCTCTTGAGAAACCTATATGCAAGTCAGGAAACAACAGTTAGAACTGGACATGGAACAACAGACTGGTTCCAAATAGGAAAAGGAGTACGTCAAGGCTGTATATTGTCACCCTGCTTATTTAACCTCTATGCAGAGTACATCATGAGAAATGCTGGGCTGGAAGAAGCACAAGCTGGAATCAAGATTGCCGGGAGAAATATCAATAACCTCAGATATGCAGATGACACCACCCTTATGGCAGAAAGTGAAGAGGAGCTAAAAAGCCTCTTGATGAAAGTGAAAGAGGAGAGTGAAAAAGTTGGCTTGAAGCTCAACATTCAGAAAACCAAGATCATGGCATCTGGGCCCATCACTTCATGGGAAATAGATAGGGAAACAGTGGAAACAGTGTCAGACTTTATTTTTTGGGGGCTCCAAAATTACTGCAGATGGTGATTATAGCCATGAAATTAAAAGACGCTTACTCCTTGGAAGGAAAGTTATGACCAACCTAGATAGCATATTCAAAAGCAGAGACATTACTTTGCCAACAAAGGTCCGTCTAGTCAAGGCTATGGTTTTTCCAGTGGTCATGTATGGATGTGAGAGTTGAACTGTAAAGAAAGCTGAGTGCCGAAGAATTGATGCTTTTGAATTTTGGTGTTGGAGAAGACTCTTGAGAGTCCCTTGGACTGCAAGGAGATCCAACCAGTCCATTCTAAAAGAGATCAGCCTGGCATTTCTTTGGAAGGAATGATGCTGAAGCTGAAACTCCAATACTTTGGGCACCTCATGCCAAGAGTTGACTCATTGGAAAAGACTCTGATGCTGGGAGGGATTGGGGGCAGGAGGAGAAGGGGATGACAGAAGATGAGATGGCTGGATGGCATCACCGACTCGATGGACATGAGTTTGAGTGAACTCCGGGAGTTGGTGATGGACAGGGAGGCCTGGCGTGCTGCGATTCATGGGGTCGCGAAGGGTCGGACACAACTGAGTGACTGAACTGAACTTAAAGTTGTCTTTTAGCCTTAGATATAAATTGCAGGGTCATTTTGTTGAGGTAAGTTGGGAACAGCTTTGGGGACAGATACCCCCTCCCTCCCTCACAGCAGTGCCCCTCTCCACCCTGGCAGTGCCCACTGAGAGGCCCGCAGGCTCCAGGGCTCCACTGGCAACTGGGGGTCAAGGAGCTTTGTGATGCCAGGGAGGTTCTCAGGTTTGCTCTGTGTTTCTCTTTCAGCCTCAGCTTGTCCCAGGGTCTATTATCAGCAAAGGTGGTATAATAATCCCCTGATGGCAGGAAGCTGGCTTGGGCTCAGGGTGCTGGCCCTTCAGCCCTGGGGGCCTCTCAGCAAATAGTCCCTTGGAAGCAGGGCAACTGTCCCTGAGGAGGGGACGGGCTGGGATGGGCCTCACTCCCCCCACACTGGACCCTGGAGGAGCCCCTGTGTGAACAGGACTGCAGCCCTGGCTGGCGGGACTGTCTTGGGCAGGTGACCTGGGCAATTCCATGGTCTCCAGGGTCCCTGCCACTCTGGCCACGTGTCCCCATCACAGCCCTGAAACCCCTTCAGGGCCCTGTTCTCCTGTCTCAGTTCCAGTCCAGGCCCCTCCTCCATGGGAAGCTTGGCTCCATGCCTGCATCTCTTCTGGGTCAGAAGACCCCTACTGGGCTGCCTCAGGGCCCCTGGGACCCTGGAATCTGCACCACCCACCCAGTCATCTCCAGTCTGTCACCCCAGCCCCCACTCCAGTCCTGGTTGCCTTCTCAGGGCTGTCTCCTCCTAGGGTCCAGCAGGTGCCTCTTCTTTCAGCTCCTGCCCTTAAAAGCGGGCCAGTCATCCGTCCATCCCCACCCCCTCCCTGGGATGCCCTGAAAGACTTCACATCAGAATCAGATATCGCATCCTTGTTCATTTCCAATCCCTTCTTCCCAGCTTGGAAGCTGCTAAGCAATCTCCCAGGCCAGGAGAATCCTCACTCAGGTAGGACTGCTGCTGCTGCTGCTAAGCTGTTTCAGTTGTGTCCGACTCTGTGCGACCCCATAGATGGCAGCTCACCAGGCTTCCCTGTCCCTGGGATTCTCCAGGCAAGAACACTGGAGTGGGTTACTTCTAGATATTTCCAGACTCACATCTGGATGACAGTTTTGGAGCTTAAAAGCTAAACATTATGTTAGTTTATTCTGTGCTTCCTCCAGGACGCTCCACCTTGGAGTCATGCTGGGTTGGCGTCTCCCTGCCCCACTGGGGAAGAGTCACATGGGAAGGCAACATGCGGGGGAGGGGACTCAGAGCGGTTCCTGTTTTCCATGTCATCTTGTCCCCACATCCCCAGGGCCTTGCTCTCACCCCATGGCTCCTCCCTGTTAAGCTCTGAAGCTGCCCTCGTCTGGGTGGAGCTGTGTCCCCTCGATGGCAACTCTTTCTAGTGATGGCTCCTGGGAGGACAGGCCAGGACACATGTGTCTCCAGGTTGCTGTGGAAGGAGGCCATGGCCCAGAAGGTGTGTCCTAGGTCTCAGAGCCACGAGCTTTGGTCCTGGGCTCCCACCCACGGCCTGGCTGACCTGCTGAACTGTAGAGCAAAGCACTCAAACCTACAGCTTTGGCATTTTCATCTGGATTCCCACTCCTATCTACGGGGCAACCTCAGGGAAATACTTAACCACCCAGCTTCAGTTTTGTCATCTGTAAAATGTGGTTAGCGGTACAATCCAATATCCCATTTCTGAAACCTTTGGGTCTGCTCCGGAATTCAGAATTTTTCAGCTCCAGATAGGTGACATGGTGCATCTACTGTGTATGATGTCACACTCACTGGGGTCTGAAAGCACCTTGTAATCAGATACATTAGTGTTTCTGCAACTGAACTTCTGAACATAAATTGTCTCATGTTTGTTCAGGTCAAAATTTGTTACCAAATCAATTTTTTCAAAATTCTTTTTTCAATTTTCATAGCCTTGAAGGGTTGGGATTGCAGATAAGGACCAGCCTAACTTCTGTCTCCCTAGATAAAGGTACATAGCTCAGAGAGATAAAATATTCATGGTTTGAGGCCAGACCAAACATGGCTATAAGGTTTGGGATAGGACAAGTCTCCTGACAAGGCCAAGGCTGATGGGTGGGGAGAAACATTCTGGAGCGGCTGTGCTGTTACCCGAGTGTCTGGGCCATTGGTTCCAACTCCACAGATCCTGAGCCTCAGCCCTCAGAGGGCCCTGAGCCTTTTCCAGGCGTCTTGACTCCAGAGCTGGATCTTTTTCTGGTGGGTGTCAGCAAAGACCACTGCCATATCGATGACCTAGGCCTGCACAACCATCAGGAGCTCCACATGACCATCCCCAGGCATGGGCTCTCTGACCATCATCATGGGCTACTTTCTCCGCCTGCTGCAGCTGCTCTCCACCTGCGTGGCCTTCTCCCTGGTGGCTGGTGTGAGCACTTTGCAGGCGGCTGCAGGTAACTGGTCCATATTTATCTGGTGCTTCTGCTTCATCGTGACCCTCATCATCCTCATAGTCGAGTTGTGTGGGCTTCAGTCCCGCCTCCACCTCTCCTGGGACGGCTTTCTCATCACCAGCGCCTCCTGTGCCACCTCCTTATGCCTCTCAGGCTCCATCGTCTTTGCCACCGCCTGCATCCAGTTGCTGCCTCACAGCCCCTTTGGCGACCACGCCATTGCGGTCACTACCTTTTCCAGCCTTGCATCTGTGGCTTATGCCACTGAAGTGGTCTGGACCTGTGCCCGGTCTGGAGAGTTCTCCTGCTCTGTGCTCACCTTGCCAGGCCTGCTTCACAGGCTGGAGATCTTCGTGGCCTGCGTCATCTTCGCCTTCATCAGCAGCCCCCACCTGTACATGCACCAGCTGGCCCTGGAGTGGTGCGTGGCTGTGTACTCCATCTGCTTCCTCCTGTCAGCCGTGACCCTCCTGCTGAACTGGTACAACTGGGACAACAGGCTGCCCGTCTCCGTCCCCCTTGTGCATTTGGGGCTGACCCTGCTCTCGGCCCTCCTCTATGCCTCTGCTATGGTCCTCTGGCCACTCTACCAGTTCAACAGGGAGTTCGGCGGGCAGCCCCAGAGGTCCAGTGACGTGAGCTGCCATGACAAACTCACCTCCTATATATGCACCTGGGACCAGCGACTGGCTGTGGCTGTCCTGACTGCCATCAACCTGCTGATTTATGTGGTTGACCTGGTGGACTTGGCCCGCCGCTTTTTTTATCAGCTTCTGAGGCTCTGCGCCAGGTCCCCCGATTCCCTATTATTGTTAGTGGAGGCATCTTCACCAAGCTCAGTCGTCCTCTGATGTTCTCTTCCTGGCTCCCTCTCTCCGTTCTCACATCCTTTCCCACTCATCTTGCTCTTTCCTGTTCCCTTCCCTCCTTCTTCTCTGTCTCCGTTCTGTCTCGTGTGGTTGCCCATAATTCTGTTTTGCCTGTTTCTTGTGTTGTTCCGTCTTTTCTGCATTTTCTGCTTTTTGTCCCTTTTCTGGTCATCCTTGTTTTCTCATCTCCTATGTGCTGATCACCTCTCTCAATCTTCCTTCTTCTGATCCATCAGGACCTGAGACTCCTTCCTCCTCTGCCCACTGCCCCTTCCCGCCTCCTAAGGTGCTGACTCCACAGCACACAGCCCTCTGTGCAGCTGTTCACACCCTGGGCCTTGGGAGGCTCTGGTTGTCTGTCGCCCTGGCTGTGTCTTAGTTGGAACAGATATGCAGAGTGGGGTGAGTGCAGGTAGCTAGGGATTGGACCCCAATTTCCCAGTGGAGGGGGTTGTAGAGTATTATTGTTGTTCAGTCTCTCAGTTGTGTCCGACTCTTTGCGACCCCCGTGGACTGCAGCACACCATGCTTCCCTGTCCTTCACCATCTCCCAGAGCTTGCTCAAATGCATGTCTATTAAGTCAGTGATGCCATCTAACCATCTCATCCGCTAACCCTTCTCCTCCTGCCTTCAATCTTTCCCATCATCAGGGTCTTTTCTAATGAGTTGGCTTCTTTTTAAGTTAAAACAAAATCTCTGGAGGTTAATAATTCCCAGTGGGTGGGAGTCTTGAAGCAGAGACCTTGGGTCCCTGGGCCCCATCTGGTGCTCAGCCCCACCTGAGATTGGCTCCAGAATTTTTGCAGGTTCACTAAACACCCACAGCCTAGAGGGCTTCTTAGAGGAAGTTGTGATGAATTTCATCCCAATTACTTTCTGGACTTTGAAGTAGGGGCTGGCAGAGAACCCCAGGGTCTTGAAGACACCTGTCTGCAGTGTTGGTGAGGGGCAGCGATGTGGCTCTCCTGCCTCAGCGATCAAAACAGCAGATCCTGCCTCTGCAGGGAGAAGAGTGTGGCCCCTGCAGCCTTAAAGGTGATGTTAGCCTGGATTTTTTTTTTTTTTTTCCTGATCAGGAAGGCAAAAATTAGTGAATATCCTTATTCCTAAAGGGGAAGTTTCTTTTCATTCTTTTTCCCAGCGGGGTTACTTCAGAAGGTGGCAATTGCTTCTGCCGTAGTAAAAGGAATTGCATCCCTGACTGATGCTCACAGAAGTATGATTCTATGTGTCAGTGGCTTTCTCTGCTGCTTCCTGCTTCTCTGGGAGTCATGAATAAGATGGTCTATATGAATGTATAAGTATGTATATCTTATTCCCAGGAGCTTCTGGTTCCCATCAACCCCCTGCTGTCAATCATGGAGAAAATCTCGTCCCTTCTCCACAATCACAATGTACTTTTTTAACCTCAATGTTAAGATAAAGGAAAACAAAACAAAACAATGCCTCCTCCCCTCCTCACCAATCAAGAGACCCTAATTAACCCAAATTTATCTAGAGCTCAGAAGAGGCCTAGAAGATTTCCCTTCTCACCCACCCAGCCCTGGGTGGGGTCCCTGGTGGGGTCCCTCCCACTGTCTTCCCACCCTCACCTGACCTAGACCTTAGGGAGTGGACCATCCCTAGAAAACTAGTTTGAGCCCCACCCCAGTGACCAATATCCCATCAGATAACTCTTAAAAGGCTCCTGCCAGCTCCTCTTTAATAGTTTATGCCAGGGACTTCCCTGGTGGTCCGCTTGTTGAGACTCCTGGCTTCCCCTGCAGGGGGAGTGGGTTCTATAGTTGGTCCGCGCACTAAGGTCCCACCTGCCATTCAGCGCAGGCAAAAACATTTTTTTAAAAAAAGTTGTGTGCCTGTGTGCATGCGCAGCGTGTTTCCCTGGGTATGAGCATGCGTGTCCGTGTGCAGGCTGGCATTGGCACCAGCCGCCCTTTGTATAACTGTGGTGAGGAAGTCACCCCAAACCTTCTTCCTCTCCTATTCTCAGCCACAAAGCCTCAGAGCCCAGCACAGTAGCTTCACCAGGGCCAGAGGGGCCAGGCAAGCAGAGCTGTGGAGGAGGGGAGGGGAAGGACGCCCACTGCTGCCCCTCACTCCTGTACTGGGATGAAGTCATGTGATCTTCATCCAGGGGCAGGTGGGATGAATGGGGAGGGCTCCCAGGAGGTGGTCCCTATGGTGGGGAAATCTTAAGAAGGACTAAAAATAGTTCATATTTAAGGCAAGATGAAAAATTTCAGGATAAAATTGTTCTCTGTCCATTTGAGCCTCCTCCCTCCCCTCTAGAGTGCACTGAGTATCTGCAGTATGTGTTAACCAACCTCTCTGCTCAGCCATAAAGGTGAATTTTCCTTCTTCTGGCCCCAGTCATATAACTCTTTAGACGATTAACACAACTTATGACCTTATTGGAGAAGACGATGGCACCCCACTCCAGTACGCTCGCCTGGAAAATTCCATGGATGGAGGAGCCTGGTGGGCTGCAGCCCATGGGGTCGCTAAGAGTCGGACACGACTGAGCGACTTCACTTTCGCTTTTCCCTTTCATGCATTGGAGAAGGCAATGGCAACCCACTCCAGCGTTCTTGCCTGGAGAATCCCAGGGACGGGGGAGCCTGGTGGGCTGCCATCTATGGGGTCACATGGAGTTGGACACGACTGAAGTGACTTATCAGTAGCAGCAGCATGACCTTATTAATGTCACAGCTGTATTATTTGTATTCTGCCTATTTTACAAGATTATTGTTTCTTGCATCGCCAAATGTGTGATTGAGCCTCTGGTAAAATATAACGTTGACTTGAAATGATTGACCTGATGTATGGTCTATAAGATCCTTGAATGTAATAGTGTGACTCTAGATATGGGAAGAAGCAACAGGAAGGAACCATTTCCTGGAGCTGACACTCTTGTAAGACAGGTGGTCCAGAGGATTAAGGCTACTGTTACCAGGACTAGGTGAGTAATAGCACTTGAGCGACCAGGAATAGACATTCCTAGTGACCTGTGACAAAATGGTCATAAAATGTTTCCTAAATCCTGGTCAAAATTAAGATAAAAAGGGAGAGGACTGTGAAATAAAAAATGTCGCCCACTGTTCAGTTCTACAAGAATCAAGTAATTAGCCACCATAGTCCCTGGCTTACAATCCACCCTGGAAGGAATTTAGGTCGAACATCAGGATGAGACACTGTGATCTATAAAACTGGACCTCAGATAGCAAGAGTTTTTCAAGAGAAATTTTTATGAACAGTTTCTTGCATCTTCCCATACTTAGAAAAGCACTAAAACCGTTAACTAAGGGATCTATTCCTCATGAAGAGCAGTAACATTCTACCACAACTATGTGCTTGGTTGCATGTACCCCTTCTCTGAAATCACATACATACTGGCCTCCTCCCTTACCTCTTCAGAACAGTTTTCATAGCTTCCAGAAAGAGTCTTGCTCAGGTCATATTCCTCGTTGTTGCTGTTTAGTCGCAGAGTCATATCCGACTTTTTCGACCCCATGAACTTTGGCCCTCCAAGTTCCTCTGTTCATGGGATTTTCCAGGTGAGAATACTGAAGTGGGTTGCCATTTCCTTCTCTAGGGGATCTTCCCAACCCCGGGATGGAACCTGCGCCTTCTGCATTGGCAGGTGGATTCTTTACCGCTGAGCTTAAATAAAAAACTCCATTTCTTTCTTAGATTGACTAATGATTCATTTTTCATCAAGAAAAGCAAGCATGCATAGACCTCCCCAGGCTTCCCTGATGGCTTAGTGGAATCCCAGAGTAAGAGAGAGGAGCAGATCTGGGGTCCACGTTTGGGTTCACAGTCACATGTCGTCCTGCCTCCAGTCCAGTGGCCCCACTTCTGGCTGTGGTCTGGTCCCCTTAGGGATGAACCATGAGGAGTATGGAGAGCAGAACCCAAGAAATCTGGTTTCTAGTTCTAGTTCTGCCACCATGTAACAGATGAGTCTTGTCCCTGATCTGAGTTTCAGTTTCCCATTTATAAGATGAGCAGTTTGGGCTAAAATCATTGTTTTTGAGCTGTGCTCTCCACAGCCCTTGGTTTCTGGTGAGGTGGTGGGGGTTGAAAATAGAGTGTTTTTCTCACTCACCACTTTCTCTAAACCAGAGCAGCCTGGTGAGAATCAAGTTTCCACTGAAGATCTCACTTGAAAATAAGATTGGAAAGATTGGAAACAACTCACAGGGTCATGTTGAAGATGCTGGTTAATAAACCAAGGTGTAGACAGAAGAGGGAATACTATACAGCTGGAAAAAACAAGGATGCTCTCAAAATAATGATAAAGAAAAATTTCCAGGATACCCTAAGTGAAAATAGTACAGAAAATGCTTTATGTTCTTTTTTAATGTCAAGAGAGTGGGAGAAATAGAAAATATATCTGCATGGACTTGCTCTGTATCTTGGAGCACTGGAAGGGCTCCCATGAGTGCAGTGGAGCAGTCGCGACCTGGCACCGATGAGAGAGGGCAGCGGAGGGGAGAGGGCGTAGACCACACGTGGAAGCGAGGTTTCTCAATATGGGGCTTTTTGGAGCATTTCGATTTTGAAACATGTAAGTAAATTACCTTGAAGAAAACAAAATTTCAGTTTGAAAAATAGACCAAGTGGAGAAGAGTCAGAGGAGGGATGGTTGGCAAATGGTCTGCATGTTCCCTGCAGCCTTGATGGACAGGCTGGGGGAGGAGAGATGCCTGCATGGGCCTGTGTCCAAAGGCAGAGGGGAGGGAGGTGCCTTGGGTCCAGGGGTCTGGGGAGGGGGAGCTATGTCCCTGAGGCCCACGTGTTGGTCCCCAGGGCCTGCCCCAGCCCTTTAGCAGAAACAGTTGATGGAGAAGCCCTCTGGTGCCCTAGCCTCAGGCCCTTCTCTTGCTCCTTGCCTGGCCTGGGCTCCCTGTTTCCCGGGACAGCAGCCCTACCAGCCTCCTCTACGCAGGGTTTCCCAGCTGACGCTCCCCCAGACTGTGGTCTGAGCCACATCCAGAACAGAGCCTCGTGGCACAGATGTTCCCATTCTCTGGCTCTGACCAGGTTCTTGGAAAAATCACAGAGTCAGCATTTCTCAATTCTCCTATGAGTGGAGAGAAGAGGGACCCCTCTCTCCTGCAGTCTCAGGCACCTGGCTGTCCACCCTGGTTGGGGTGGCAGTACTGGCTGCCAATGCATGTGGCCCTTGTCTGTGTGTCTGTCTCCTCTCAAAGGTCCCCGTAGAGAGGCTGGTGGGTGGAAAGAGGATAGTTATGTTCCATTAGCCCCTGCCTAGAATCTCCACACTTTCTCTGGCATTTTCTGGCTGGCTTTCCAACAGAAAATGGTCTGGTTGTTGCAGAACCTCTGGTGGGTCCAGCCAGAGCAGGACACACAAGAGCCAGGAAATGATTCCTGGACCTGAGAAAAGTGGGAAGGGGCTCTGCATTTCCTGAGGTTCTATTACCTGCTGAGCTTTGCGGGGAGACAGACCTGTATTCAAATCCAGGCTCTGTCAGGGAGTAACTGTGACTTTGTTTAAATTACATAACATACTCTCTGAGCCTCAGTTCCATCATCTATAAAATGGGGATGACAATAATAATCTCCCTGAAGATAAAATGAATAAATGTAACAAGTCACCAAACCAAATGGTTAGTATGAAAAAATATCGGTTACTCCCTTCCTTTGGGTATAAATTGCAAGGTGAATGCCAAGCAGAATTTAAGATCCTAAACCCCCATGACTGGGCTCAAATCCCAGCTCTGCCACTTAAACCTGTGTGATCTTGGCCAGTTGACCTTTCTGTGCCTGTGAAAATGGGGAGAGTGAGGACACAGTTCATTGGCTGCTGGGAGGAACAAATGAATCAGAGCAGAGCTTGACCTGCAGTGAGCATGGCACGTGTGACCTCTTGTAACTGCTGTGTCCTCAGCAGCCCCGCTGCAGCCCAAGGCCTCGGGGCCCCTTTCTTAGCAGACAGAACCTATGAGCTGTAACCTGAGGTCTTTTCTGGAACCAGACTGGGAGGGTGAGGATTCATCGCAGTTGGTCTTTTCAGGGTCTGCATCTAACCAAGGGTGGGGAGGTGGGGTGGGGAGCTCAATTCAAGCCCATGCTCTCACCTCCACTCCAACCAGTGTGTGTTTCCATAGATCCCCCCGATGTTTTGTCTGGAGGAAGAGTAAGCTTCCTCAGGCCACAAAGCTCTCCAAAACAATCCATCTGGACAACCAGGCTGCTCATGGGGTGGGGGTCCCTCAGGGCTCCTCCCCTCCCTACATTGACCCCAACAAGCCTTAGGGCCAATGACATGCTCTTAGCACGACTGCCAAGGGAAGTCACTCCCCTGGTCCCAGCTGCAGCCCGCCTGCCCCTCGGGCTTCTGGCTGTCCACTGCTGCCAGCAGCATGCCATCCCTCAGGCCACCAGGTGACTGCAGTGGTCCATGTCCATGCTGAGCCGGGGCCAGCTGCCCGTCAGCCCAGACCACTGCCCCCAGTTACACTCTTGAGACTAGTCTGGGACCACTCCTTATGCAAATCCCTTAAAACAAAAAGAGCTTGTTCTTTCTGGTGCTTTGGGCAGAAAGAAGCACTACCAGAATATTCTATTCCTTGAATCTGTCAGAGGCCAACACAGTCCGAGATCCTTCCATCATCTCTTATTCTCTGCCCCCCTCCCACAGGGCCCTGATACCCCAGCTTTCTCCTCCACCCACCCCAAATTCAGTTAAAGCTTTGTTCTAATGTAAACCAGACTTTCTCAAATACAGGCACATAAACACACCGTTTTCTGTATCTTTAAGCAAATGGGGCAGCACAAGCACCAGTCCTTTCGTAGGAAGTTATAACTTTGTATTGAAACATGACTGACATGTTATGGGTAGATTATTATGGCTCTGTTTGGATGGATGGATCACAGGTGAGTCTTCCTTCAAGGCTGCCTTTCATCAGGCCCCTCTCTGTGCCCAGCCCCTGACATCATTGTCTCTGAGCCTCACACTAACCTGGAAGGGTTATTATTATCCCTTGTCTACACATCAGACTGGTTCCAAATAGGAAAAGGAGTATATCAAGGCTGTATATTGTCACCCTGCTTATTTAACTTCTGTGCAGAGTACATCATGAGAAACGCTGGGCTGGAAGAAACACAAGCTGGAATCAAGATTGCCGGGAGAAATATCGATAACCTCAGATATGCAAATAACACCACCCTTATGGCAGAAGGTGAAGAGGAGCTAAAAAGCCTCTTGATGAAAGTGAAAGAGGAGAGTGAAAAAGTTGGCTTAGAGCTCAACATTCAGAAAACGAAGATCATGGCATCTGGTCCCATCACTTAATGGGAAATAGATGGGGAAACAGTTGAAACAGTGTCAGACTTTATTTTGGGGGGCTCCAAAATCACTGGAGATGGTGACTGCAGCCATGAAATTAAAAGACGCTTTCTCCTTGGAAGAAAAGTTATGACCAACCGAGATAGCATATTCAAAAGCAGAGACATTACTTTGCCGACTAAGGTCCGTCTAGTCAAGGCTATGGTTTTTCCTGTGGTCATGTATGTATGTGAGAGCTGAACTGTGAAGAAGGCTGAGCGACGAAGAATTGATGCTTTTGAACTGTGGTGTTGGAGAAGACTCTTGAGAGTCCCTTGGACTGCAAGGAGATCCAACCAGTCCATTGTACAGTAGATCAATCCTGGGTGTTCTTTGGAAGGAATGACGCTAAAGCTGAAACTCCAGTACTTTGGCCACCTTATGCGAAGAGTTGACTCATTGGAAAAGACTCTGATGCTGGGAGGGATTGGGGGCAGGAGGAGAAAGGGATGACCGAGGATGAGATGTCTGGATGGCATCACGGACTCGATGGACATGAGTCTGAATGAATTCTGGGAGATGGTGATGAACAGGGAGGCCTGGCGTGCTGCGATTCATGGGGTCCCAAAGAGTCGGACACGGCTGAGCGACTGAACTGAACTGAACACATCAGGAACAAGAGCGTCAGTGGGGCTAGAGCCCAGGACCTCCCAGCCCGGGAACCACTGAGGGGGCCTGGCCTCCAGCCTCTGCCAGCCAGGTCCTGCCCTTCCTGTGGCTGCACCTCGGACCAGGCTACTGTGGCTTCCAAACAGCAGGGGAGCCTCAGCCTGGTCGCTGTCTTCCAGCCTTTCCTTCCCTTACAGGACAGATGCTAACTCACATAGAGAGGATTCTTATTGCAAATCCACCCCTCATTCCATAGACTCCAGTGAGTCCTGGTGCAGTTAGACCGAACCACTAGGTCCTACCGGCTTTCCTGTGGCCTGAGCTCTTCCTCCAGACGGCGGGTCCTGGGTGGGGGTCCGTCAGGCAGAATAATTCCAGCCTCCACTGAGGACCCCACGGAGGGCAGAGCTGGGACTGACTGGCAGGGCAGAATCTGTACCCCTCTCCCTCTGTCCCAGCCCCAAATCTCAGGGGATGGGAATCCTGGCTCCTCTCCTTTCAAGGAAGCCTGATCCTTTGGAAGGAACTTGGGCTGGGAGTCAGGGAGCCTGGGGTCACCTTCCAGGCCAGGCTGCACCACTGCTCTGGCTGCCCTAAGCCTCAGCTCACGGTGAGTGAGGGCATCTAGAGGGTCCTGGAGCTAGCCCTCACATCTGCTAGAGTGACTCTCAGGCTGATTCCACCTGCAAGTCAGCCTTAGAGAGATGGTTCAAGGGCTCTACCTGGTGGCCACTCACAGCCAGACAGGCAGCCCCACCCAGCAGTTTCCAACGTTCATAAAAATCTTAACTGAGGAGGTCAGGACCCTGACTCTGGGAGAAGTGCAGGAGAGAACCCTGAGAATTCAGTCTGCCCGCCCTCTCACACCTGGTTCCCGGGTGTCAGTGGTGGGAATGGGAGCCGCTGTCAGTGTAAAATTGTCTGAGAAGCACTGGCATTGCTGTCAGATGGGACTAGATTCCAATCCCTTGAGTTCTTCACTCAGCCCTGTAGTGGGCTGCTTAGGACTCGTCCTGCAGGGCTGTGTCCTCTCTCTGCATGAATAGGCAGCTAAGGTAGATGGGGGTGAGGCTGGACCAGTGAGAAGAGCCCCCTGGTGGTGCTCAGCCCTTAGGCCAATGGCTCATCCGTGGCTGCACATCTCAATGGCCTGATGTGGGCAGTGCTTCTCAAAGTGTGGTCCCTGGACCAGCAGCAAGGCATCAACAGGAAATTTTGGGGAATGCAGATTCCTAGGTTCCCCCACCAAGACCTGCTGAATTAGAAACTGGATGGGCCCAGCAGCCCCCAGGTGATGCTGAACCTGGTGCAGTGAGAGAACGCCGTGCTGTGCTCACGTACCAGGGGATGCTGAGAAGACACCTTATGCGATTTGAATGTCATATGCATCGGAATCACCTCTGGAGGTCAAAACACTAACCAGGGCCTGCCACACCCCCACTCCCCCACCCCAGTGATTCTTGACCTTGTAGCAGAGGGCAGCGGCTCTCCTAGACTGGCCTGTGGTCTACAGAATAGTCATCAGTTATTGTCACTTGGTGGTTGCTTGAGCTATGACAGGCATGGTGCTGTGGGCTCTGTATGGATCATCTCACAAGAACCCTGTGAGTTGTTAGATTCTCTTGCTTCACAAATGGAGAAACTGAGGCACAGAGAGGTTGAGTAACTCAGCCTAGGTTACACAGCTACTACATGGCAGGTTTCCAAACTGGTTACCTCAGACTCCAGAGTCCACCACCTTTTCTTCCTCATTTTACAAATGAGAGGGATGAGGTGCTGAAGGTCACCAGGGGGCACCCATCACTCCTCTCGCACCTTTGCCTGAAAGCTCCCCAGTGCTGGGACACCCATATCAAGATGGGCTGAATCGACCTCTGAGCTGGGGGTCGCCCCCAGGAAATAATGCCTCCCTCCTGGGCATGGACACAGCTGGAAAAGGGAGGGGGAGCCAGGGGTATTAATGAAGTCACCAGGGCTACTCCTGGACCCACAGGATTCAAGGTGTTAAGGAAATTGACACTCACCCCCATCCCAACTCAATTGTTCATTGCCCTCTCAGTGCTGGGCAGTGTCCAGTGACATCCAGCTCAGAGAGAAGAAATGAAAAGACAAGAGGAGGATCTGGAGAAGTAGAGAGCATATGTGGAGGTGGTTTAGTTGCTAAGTCGTGTTCTACTCTTGCAACCCCATGGACTGTAGCCTGCCAGGCTCCTCTGTCCATGGGATTCTCCAGGCAAGAATACTGGAGTGGGTTGCCATTTCCTCCTCCAGAAGATCTTCCTGACCCAGGAATCAAACCCGGGTCTCCTGCCTTGAAGGCAGATTCTTTACCAACTGAGCTACAAGGGAAGTTGAGAGCATATGGAGCCATTTTAATGCTAAAAATGCACTTTTCAAAAGCAAGAGAGTTGCTGTCCTGAAAAGACAAAGGCCTCAAGTCCTTGGGGAGGTGCTGCACTCCACCAGGCAGGCAGTCCTCACTGCTACTGAATTCTCCTGGAGATTCAGTAGAGCTCCATGGTTGCTCTGGCGTCTTCTGCTGAGTTATCCTGTAGACACAGGACTGAGAGGGGACAGGGGGCTGAATCCCGGCCCATGCGACCCGGGCCTTCCCTGCTCACATCTTGAGTCCAGGGCTGAAGTGGGTCAGGGGTGAGTCTCCCAGGCCCCTGAGACCCTGGACTCGGCAGGTGTGTGGAGCAGGGCAGGCTTCACCCATGAGCCCAGGGCCCAGGCATGGCCAGGCAAGGAATCCAGGTCCTGAGGCCAGGTGTGCCCTCCAGGGGCTCCCATCTGCTGGGTGGGGGCGGGGCGCTGCAGACTTGGCCTCAGACCCAGAGGGGCTGGATTAGGTCTCACAGGAGCCCAGGGGCTAGGCAATGGGGACAGAGATGTTTCTAGAGTGCTCCTTGCTCAGCACATTGAGAACAGGGCTCTTCAGTGAATCCAGGAGCTAATACTTTGTCCTGGGTCCCTGGTGCCACAAGCCCTGCATAGGGACCTCTGGTATTTGGGAGATACACAAACTCAGGTCCATCCCCTGCCTCCTGCACATGCTGGCTTCCCAGACAAGCCCCCCAACTCCTCAGACAGGGGCTTGGGCTCTCCCCTCCCCAGGCCCCCTTCTTCACTAAGACACACCTACATCCTCCACTCAGATCTGGTGTCCTGTCTGCCCCGCCCTCCATCCCTGCTCAGGACACCTGCACTCCCCTCTGTGGACACTCCCCCCAGATGTGCTAATGGTCAGGTCATGGGCCTCCTCCTCTTCATCCAAGAGTTTCTCAAGGATGAACCGGACCTTGTTTACCTGGATCCTCAGCCTCTGATCTAGAGCAGATGATTCATAAACATCCACTGAACTGGAAGGGCCTACATGTGGCTATATCTCCTAATGTCCAGCCTGCCTCCCTGGGCCCTTCCATCCAAATGAGCTCCCAGCTACCAGCACACACTTGCCCCCACCTGGGGCTTTGAGGGCCTGCTTATCCAATGACTCTGAACTCAAGATCCCTCCCTCTCTTTTTGGAATGCCCCTGGTTGCATACTGCAACTTTCCTACCTGGGGGGACATCCCAGAGGCTTCTCTGTGAGTAAATGTTAGTTCTCTGGTTACATCTCATCAGTACTTTCCCATTGAGTCCCAAATATTCAATGTGGTGCCCAAGGCTGTGAATGCCTGTCCCTGCCAGATTCTGCACCACCTTCCGCCCCCCACCCACTCACGTCTCTCTATCTTTCTCTCCCATAAGCATTGCTCAGACTGCTTGCATCTGACAGGATCCAGACTGTGTGCTTTTTATGAGAATCTAATGCCTGATTATCCGAAGTGGAGCTGAGGTAGTGATGCTAACACTGGAGAGTGGCTGTCACCGCCTCCCATCACCCCCAGTGGCACTGTCTATTCGTAAGAAAACAAGCTCAGGGCTCCCACTGCTTCTGCATTATGCTGAGTTGTATAATTATTTCTCTATGTATCACAATGCAATAATTATAGAAAGAAAGTGCGCAATAAACGCAATGTACTTCAATCATCCCGAAACCACCGCCTTCCCTCCTGTATGTGGAAAAATCATCTTCCACATAACAGGTCGCTGGTGCCAAAAAGTTTAGGGACTGATGCTCCAGAGGACTCTCTTCTCTATCTGGGGACCTCTGGCATTTGGGAGATCCATAAGGGGAGCCCTGCATATGAGCCCAGGACTCTGCTCATCCACACGTGAGGGAAAGGTGGTGCAGGAATAACCTGACTTACTCCTCCAAGGCCACTTTCTGCCCTGAGCTCTGTGGATCCACTGATGTCCTGGGATGGGTCAGGAGGTCTATAGAGCCCTGATAGTGAGTGAAACATTTCCAGGGTGTGTGGATGCATATTTCTGGGATAGTCATATTCTCAAAGAGATTTTTGTGTCAGAAAAGGTTAAGAGTTTTCAAGGGGCTCTATCATACCTTCCAGAGAAGTAGAGTGGATGTGAGAGTTGGACTGTGAAGAAGGCTGAGCGCCAAAGAACTGATGCTTTTGAACTGTGGTGTTGGAGAAGACTCTTGAGAGTCCCTTGGACTGCAAGGAGATCCAATGAGTCCATTCTAAAGGAGATCAACCCTGGGATTTCTTTGGAAGGAATGATGCTAAAGCTGAAACTCCAGTACTTTGGCCACCTCATGTGAATAGTTGACTCATTGGAAAAGTCTTTGATGCTGGGAGGGATTGGGGGCAGGAGGAGAAGGGGACGACAGAGGATGAGATGGCTGGATGGCATCACTGACTCGATGGACGCGAGTCTGAGTGAACTCCGGGAGTTGGTGATGGACAGGGAGGCCTGGCGTGCTGCGATTCATGGGGTCACAAAGAGTCGGACACGACTGAGCGACTGAACTGAACTGAACTGAATATTGCTGAACCAAACCAAGTAAGTGAGGATGCGTGGATCTGAGAATCTCTCTGTGTTTTCCATCTGGAATAGTGACTTCTCTCGGCATCAGGAGAAGCTCATTCAGAAAAACCTTGCAGCCTCTCTCAGCATTTAATTTCCCCAGATTGTCTCCTTCTCAAACCACAGTGTCATAGCATCCCTGAGTGGAGAGACCACATTAGGATTTCAGTTCAGCTCTCTACCTTATAACCCAGCCCTGATCTCGTCACTTTGTTCATAGTAATGCTTCTTAAGGTACACTTGACTTCACGCTCCAGCGTGTCCAGCTCTAAGTGAGTGACCACACCATCATGTCTATCTGTGTCATTGAGGCCTTTTTTTGCATAGTTCTTCTGTGTATTCTTGCCACCTCTTCTTAATCTCTTCGGCTTATCTTAGATCTTACCATTTTTGTCCGTTATTGTGCCCATCCTTGCATGAAATGCTCCCTTGATCTCTCCAATTTTCTTGAAAGAAATCTCTAGTCTTTGCATTCCATTGTTTTCCTCTGTTTCTTCACATTGTGCATTTCAGAAGACCTTTTTATTGTTCCTTGTTATTCCCTAGAACTCTGCATTCAGTTGGATGTATCTCTTCCTTTCTCCTTTGCCTTTTGCTTCTCTTCTTTCCTCAGCTCTTTGTAAAGTCTCCTCAGACAACCACTTTGCCTTCTTGCATTTCTTTTTCTTTCAGATGATTTTGGTCACTTCCCCCTGTACAGTGTTATGAACTTCCATGCATAGTTCTTCAGGCACTCTGTCTATCAGGTCTAATCCCTTGAATCCATTCATCACCTGCACTGTATAATCGTAAGGGATTTGATTTAGGTCATACCCGAATGGCCTCATGGTTTCCCCTACTTTTCTTCAATCTGAGCCTGAATTTTTCCGATAAGGAGCTGATGATATGAGCCCCAGTCAGCTTCAGGTCTTGTTTGCATAGAGCTTCTGTATCTTCAGCTGCAAAGAACATAATCAATCTGATTTCAGTATTGACCATTTGGTGGTGTTCATATGTAGAGTCATCTCTTGTGTTGTTGGAAAATGGTGTTTGCTATGACCAGCCTGTTTTCTTGACAAAACTGTAAGCCTTTGCCCTGCTTCATTTTGTACTCCAAGGCCAAAATGCCTTGGCCTCTTGTTCTGGGTGTCTCTTGACTTCCTATCTCTTTCACATTCCAATCCTCTATGATGAAAAGGGCATCTTCTTTTGGTGTTAGTTCTAGAAGGTGTTGTTCATGGAACTTGTCAACTTCAATTTCTTCAGTATCAAGGCCTGGGGCATAGACTTGGATTACTGTGATGTTGAATGGCTTGCCTTGGAAAAGATCATTCTGTTGTTTTTGAGATTGCACCCAAGTACTGTATTTTGGACTCTTCTGTAAGTTAGTAAGATAAACTAAAACATCTTAAGAATTTTGGTTGATTTTTAATTGTGTTGTCTATTATTAGGTTGTAGAATTTCTGTCTATTTTCTAGATATTAGAGATGAATAACACAATTTTTGTCATATTTAAAAAAATTTCCAGAAATGCTTGCCTACCTCCTACTCAAGAGCATGGTGATCACATCGGTCCCAGGACCCCTTGCCATATCCTGTGTCCCCCAGTGTCTGAGACTCACAGGGGAGGATCCACTGATCTAGAGAAGAGGGGTCAGTCCAAACACCCACAGGAGCCAGGAGGGGAGGAAATAAGTAAAGGGGATGGAGAGGACTAGAGCCCTTGGAGAGGACCAGCTACACCTGTTGGAGCTGGTAGAAAAGCAAGATGCTGT
The DNA here is from genome assembly GCF_023091745.1 of Budorcas taxicolor. Classification (NCBI taxonomy): domain Eukaryota; kingdom Metazoa; phylum Chordata; class Mammalia; order Artiodactyla; family Bovidae; genus Budorcas; species Budorcas taxicolor. Next base: position 23,031,192 of record NC_068930.1, on the reverse strand, counting down.
GTGTATGACATGGTCTCATGTTTGAAAAACAGGAAAGAAGAAAGATACAGATATGCTTTACGACTATGTGTGCATGTCTGTACACACATGTCTACATATGACGTCAGAGCATGTGAAAGGCGTTGAAGGCTCTAATGAGGTTTAGGACGTGGATGCTCCCTGGATGGAGGCATGGATGCTCCTGTGAGCAGGCAGGCAGCCTGGCCATGCCCAAGAGGGAAAACTGGGACACGTGAGGTCATCATTTGTTGTTCAGTCGCTCAGTCATGTCCAGCTCTTTGTGACTCCATGGACTGCACCACGCCAGGCTTTCCTGTCCTTCACTATCTCCTGGAGCTTGCTCAAATGCCTATCCATTGAGTCGGTGAGTTGTCCCCTTCTCCTGACTTCCATCTTTCCCAGCATCAGGGTCTTTTCTAATGAGACAACTCTTTGCATCAGGTGGCCAAAGTATCGGAGCTTCAGCTTTAGCATCAGTCCTTCCAATGAATATTCAGAATTGATTTCCTTTAGGATTGACTGGTTTAATTTCCTTGCAGTCCAAGGAACTCTCAAGAGTCTTCTCCAACACCACAGTTCAAAAGCATCAATTCTTCAGCATTCAGCCTGCATTATGGTCCAACTCTCACATCCGTACATGACTACTGGAAAAACCATCAGTTCAGTCGCTCAGTCGTGTCTGACTCTTGCGACCCCATGGACTTCAGCACGGCAGGCTTCCCCATCCATCACCAACTCCCAGAGCTTGCTCAAATCATGTCCATCGAGTCAGTGATGCCACCCAACCATCTCATCCTCTGTCATCCCCATCTCTTCCTGCCTTCAATCTTTCCCAGCATCAGGGTCTTTTCGGATGAATCAGTTCTTCGTATCAGGTGGCCAGAGTACTGGAGTTTCAGCTTCAGCCTCAGTCCTTCCATGGAAAAACCATAACTTTGACTACATGGACCTTTGTTGGCAAAATAATGTCTCTGCTTTTTAATACACTGTCTAGGTTTGTCATAGCTTTTCTTCCAAGGAGCCAACATCTTTTAATTTTGTGGCTGCAGTCACCATCTACAGTGATTTTGGAGCCCAAGAAAATAAAATGTCTTTCAAGTTAGTTCTTTTAAAATAGTTCTGCTTTGTGTCAATTATACATGAGAAGAAGAAAATATAGAAAATACTAAGCTAAGATGAGAGTGAAAGTCAGTATAAATGGCATAGCAGCTGATTTTATCAGACTTGTAAAGAATCTGGAAAACTGGATTTTCATATGCAATGAAAAAACCGTGCATCTACCAAACACTTCAGGAAGAAATAAAACTGATTCTACACCATTTCTTCCTGAAAACACTATGAAGGAAAACCAAACAAATCCCTGGGCCACTGCCAGGACATACACGTTTGCAAGCCCTGATCTGGAACAAATCAAGCTTGCATGTGCTTATGCCCAGAGTGGGGCCAGGGCCATATGGGTTCTCTCTGAGGGGGAGGGGAAGTGGAACAGGTAGCTGGCATGCCAGCTACGGTTCCAGTGTATTCAAGTGCCAGGTCCTCTATAAGCCATTCATACAGCTTCATTCATTAAATTGACATAGTAGGTATTAAGCCCATTGCACACATGAGAAAACTGAGGCTCTGTAAGGTAACTTACCAGTTTCCTCCACACCCCACAGCCTCCCTGTAACTCTGAGTTTCCATCTCACCTCCTCCTTCCTTCTTTTGTCCTGACCTTGACCTTCCTGGCTCGCCATCTTCCAGTCCACACACCTGGCTGCTGGGCAGGCAGGGCTCAGCCACATCCAGACTGTTCTCTGACAGAGGCACCATGTCCAGGCTCACAGATTAGAGTGGAGGAGGGTCTGTTGGGGAGGCTCAGACAAACCTCCTGTTTTCCAGGTGGGGGGACTGAGGCCCAGAGAGGGCCTTACACAGCTAGAAATCCCATGCCTCTCCTTCTCCAATGCCTCCCTCTGTGCCATTAAATGGATCCAAAGCCTCCCCGTCAGCATCAGACACAGCATCTTTGTTCATTTCCAATCTCTTCTTCCCAGCTTGGAAGCTGCTCACCAGTCTCCCAGGCCAGGAAAATCCTCGTTTAGGTAAGAGTACTTCTAGATCTTTCCAGGCTCACACCTGGATGGCAGCTTTGGAACTTAACAGCCTTCCTCTGTGAGGCTCCACCTTGAATCATGCTGGGTTGAGGTTTCCCGGCCCCAGTGGGGAAAAGTCACGTGTGAAGGCAAAATTGAGAGCAGGGATTCAAATAGTTCCTACTTCCTGTGTCACCTTGTCCCTGTGGCCTTGCTCTCACCACATGGCTCCTCCCTGTTCACCCTGGAGCTGCCCTCCTCCGGGTGGGGCTGTGTCCCCTCAGATGGCAGCTCCTTCTAGAGATGCTGCAGGGAGGCCAGGCCGGGACACGGGTGTCTTCAGGTTGCTGTGGAAGGAGGCCGTGATCCTGAAGGTGTGTCCTGGGTCCCAGAGCACCAAGATATTGTCCTGGGCTCCCACCTGCGGGCCTGCTGACATGCTGGGCTGTAGAGGAAAGTGCTCATACCCACAGCTTTGGGATTTTTATCTGGGGTTCTCTTTTCCTAGGGTTTAGACCTTAGAGAAGACATTTAAGTCCCCCAGCCTTAGTTTTCTCATCAATAAATGGGGTTAGCAGTGCAATCCACAGTTCTTTTATTTTTCAATCCTTGGGGTTAGATAAGCTCCAGAATTCAAGATTTTTCAGCTCCAGAATTCAAGATTTTTCAGCTCCAGACAGATGATACGGTGTATCTACTCTACATGACATCACACTCCACTGGGGTCTGAGAGCACCTTGTAATCATACGCATGAGTGTTTCTAAAACTGAACCCTTTGAACATTCACGCTAAGGGAAATAAATAGAGATAATAAATTCTCTAATATCTGTTCAGGTATAATTTTACTACCAAATAATTTTTTTAAAATGTGTTTTCAATGTTCAGAGACTTCAAGGGATGGCTTTGCAGATAAGGACCATCCTACACTGTGTTTCTGAAGATAATGCCACACAGTTCAGAGAGATCCAAAATGTTGGTAGATTGCGGCCAGAGAGCCAGCTGTGAGGTTTGGGATGAAACAAGTCTTCTGACAAGGCCAAGGCTGATGGGTGGGGGGAACCATTCTGGAGTGACCGTGCTGTTACCCACGCATCTGAGCCATTGGTTCCAACTCCACAGATCCTGAACCTCAGCCGTCACAGGGGCCTGAGTCTTCTCCAGGTGTCTGACTTAACCCTCCTCCAGAGTTGGATCTTTCTCTGATGGGTCATCAGTGAAGACCACTGCCACACTGGTGACTGTGACCTGCCAGATTTCACACCACCATGCCCACCAGGGCGACATCCCCAGAAAAGGATGAATGGGGCAAGGTGTGCTGCCTCCTCCACCTGCCGCAGCTCTGCTCCCCCGGCATGGCCTTCTCCCTGCTGGCCGACATGGGCATCTGGAGAGGAGTCATAGGTGACTGGTCCATGTCCATCTGGTGCGTCTGTTTTGCTGTGACCCTCATCATCTCCATTGTTGAGTTCTGTGATCTCCCATCCTGGTTTTCTTTCTACTGGTACGACTTCCCCGTTACCTAAGCCCGCTACGCCACCCTCGTCTGCCTCTCAGCCTCCATCATCTACTCCACTGCATATGTCTGGTTCCTGCCTTATGGTCCTTCCCAGGACCGGGCCATCACCGCCACTACCTTCTCCTGCATCACATCTGTGTTTATGCCTTGGATGTGGCCTTCGCGTGGAACTGGTATGATCTCGATGGTATCATCTGCTACGTGCACACCGTGCCAGGCCTGCTGAAGGTGCTGGTGTCATCTTTGCCTTCATCAGTAGCCCCTCCCTGGACCTGCACCCTGCTGTGCACCACACGGCCCTGGTGTGGTGTGTGGCCGTGCACTCCATCTACTTCATCCTGGGAGCTGTGGTCCTCCTGTTGAAACTGAGTGAACGGGAATGTAGACTGTGCATCCTGTACCCCATTTTCCAGCTTGTGCTCACCTTGTTCTCTATCCTCCTCTACATCAGCACTGTGATTCTCTGGCCTCTCTACTAGTTCAATGAGGAGTTCGGGGGGCAGTCCCAGCGGTCCAGTGTTGTGAGCTGCAGTGATGAGCTCGCCTACGACATGTGCCTCTAGGATCACCTACTGCCTGTGCCCGTCCTGACAGCCATCAGCCTGCTGATGTGCATGGTCGACCTGGGGTATTGGGCCCACCAGGTTTCTGTAGGGACTGAGGATGTCTCCAGTGCTCCTGATTCTTCCCAGTCCTATCATCCTATGACTTCCTCTTCCTGGCTCCCCTCTCTCCCTTCTCACATCCTTCTCCATTCATCTCACTCTCTTTATGTTTCCTTCCCTCCTTCTGCTGTGTCTCCTTCTTCTTTTGTTGCCCACATCCTGTTTTGCCTCTTTCTGTTGCTTCTCTCATCTTTTCTATATTTTCTGTTTTTTGCCCCTCTTTCATTCATCCTTGGCTTTCTCATCTCCTGTGTCCTGACCACCTCTCCCCATCTTCCTTCTTCTGATCCATCAGGACCTGAGACTCCTTCCTTCTCTGTCCACCACCCCCTCCCACCTCCTAAGGTGCTCACTCCACAGCACACAGCCCTCTGTGCAGCTGTTCACACCCTGAGCCTCCAGAGGGGCCTCATTGACAAAGCATGTCTGTACACCCTGGTGGTGTCTTAGTTGGTGGTATTGGGGGGTGGGAGTTGGAAGTGTGAGGATGGGTAGCTAGGGAATGGACTCCTCTTTATCCATTCCTCCACTGATGAACATTTAGGCTGTGTCCATGTCTTGGCTATTGCAAACAGCACTGCAATGAACATCGGGGTGCATGTATCTTTCCAGATAATGTTTTTCTCCAGATATATGCCTATGAGTGTGATTGGAGGGGAATATGGTAGCTCTATTTTTAGTTGTTTAAGGAACCTCCATACTGTCCTCTGGGTTTCCCTGATGGCTCAGACAGTAAAGAATCCACCTGAAATGCAGGAGACCTGGGTTTGATCCCTGGGTTGAGAAGATCCTCTGGAAAAGGGAACGGCTACCCACTCCAGAACTCTTGCCTAGAGAATCTCGTGGACAGAGGCGCCTGGCAGGCTACAGTCCATGGGGTTGCAAAGAGTCAGACAAGGCTGAGCAACTATCATATACTATTCTCCATAGTGGATGTACCAATGTACATTCCCACCAACTGTGTAGGAGGGCTCCCTTCTCTCCACACCTTCTCCAGCATCTATTGTTTGTGTGGATTTTTTGATGATAGTCATTCTGGCTGGTGAGAAGTGATATCATTGTTTTGATTTGCATTTCTCTAATAAATAACAATGTTGAACATCTTTTCATGTACCTATTGCTATCTGTATGTCTTGAAGAAATGTCTTATGTTTCCTGCCCATTTTTTGAGTGGATTGTTTGCTTTGATGCTGCTAAATGTCACAAGCTTTTTGTAAATTTTGGAGACTAATCCCTTATTGGTCATGTCATTTGCAAATATTTTCTCCCAATCTGTGGGTTGTCTTTTCATTTTGTTTATTGTTTCCTTTGCCTGCAGAAGCTTTAGAGTTTAAGCAGGTCCCATTTATTTTTGTTTTTATTTCCATTATTCCTAGAGACAGATCAAAAAAGATATTGCTGTGATTTATGTCAGGCAAGGCAACCTACAGATTCAATGCAATCCCTATCAAATTACCAATGGAATTTTTATAGAACTAGAACAAAAAATCTCAAAATCTGTATGGAGACACAAAAGACCCTGGATAGCCAAAGCAATCTTGAGAAAGAAAAGTGGAGCTGGGAGAATCAGGTTCCTTGAATTCAGAGTATACTATAAAACTACAATCATCAAAACAGTATGATACTCGCACAAAAATAGAAATTATGGATCCATGGAAAGAACAGAAAACTGAGAAATAAGTCCATGAATCTATAGACCCAGTGACTGAACTGGGTCTCTTATATCTCTTGCATTGACAGGCAGGTTCTTTACCACTCGCACCATCTGGGAAACCCTATGGACAATTAATCTATGACAAAGGAGGCAAGACTACCCGTTGTTGGAAAGACAGTCTCTTCAACAAATGGTGCTGGAAAAACTGGACAGCTACATGTAAAAAATGAAATTAGATCATATTTAAACTGCATACACAAAAATAAGCTCAATATGGATTAAGGACCTAAATGTGAGACTGGACACTATAAAACTCAGAGAGGAAAACATAGGCAGAACACATTCCAACTAGCTATGTTTTCTGTACTTTCCTTTTTTTTTTTTTTTTTTTACAAAATTATTCATTCTTGCATTAACAAATGTGTGATTGAGCCTCCAATAAAAATAATAATGACCAGGTGACTTGAAATGATTGACTTGATGTATAGCTTGTAAGATCCATGATTGTAATAGTGTAACTCTAGATATGGGAAGAAGGAACAGGACGGAATCATTACCTGGAGCTGACAGACTAGTAAGGCAGGTGGCCTAGAGGCTTTTGGCTACTGGTAACAGAAACTGAGTAATAGCACACTGAGTGGCCTGTATAAAAAATCCTCTCCCTTCCTGGGAATGAGCATTCCTAGGACCCAGGGACAAATTGGTCAAAAGTGTCTCCCAAGCCTTGCTTGAAATTTAGAGGGGAATGGCCTTAGGATTGTGTAATAAAGAGTGTTCAAACCACCCAGTTCTACAAGAATCAAGTCATTAGCTACTGCCATCACTGACCCAGAATCCACCCTGGAAGGAATTCACGACAAAGACCATGATAAGGCAATTTGTCCTCTGGGAAAACTGGCAGAACCAGCCTTCAGATACTTAGACATTTCCAGTAGAAATGTTTACAGACCCAATTTCTTACATCTTGCCATACTATAAAAGCACTAAAACCATTAACTATGGTATCTGGTCTTTTTGAAGATCAATAACTTTGTCAAGAATTGTGCTTGGTTGCATGATTCAGCTTCCCTGAATCACATACATAGTGGCCCCCATTTACCTCTTTGGCACAGTTCTTACAGCTTCCTGAAAGAATGTCTTGCTGGTTATAATTTTTATATTGCCTTGAATAAAATTTTTCATTTCTTTCTTAATTGATTTTCACTTATTTTTTCATAGATATGAGCAAGTGTGCATTTATAAATATTTCCATAAGTTAAGTGAAGGAAATTCATATTCTTCTATTTTCATGAATTAAATTGAACATAGTTCTGTGACCTCACTTCCCAGGAGGATGGAGATGCCTCTGTGCTTTAGTGAAAGATCTGTTGTCCAGGTGGGCTCACCTGAGGGACTCACTGTCCAAGTCTTGTGGTTCTTGAGGGTGGCTGCTCCATCCCTTCTGTTGGGGAGTTAAGGGTCATTTGTCACAATTCCAAGGCTGGTCAAGTCCCTTCACTGTGGAGCTCAAAAGAGAGTAGAAAGGTCCTCTGCTTAGTTGAAACTGCTCGTCATAGAAGTGGTGCAGCTGGATCCCAGGGAGTGGCAGGAAGTGTCCTGAGTCACCCTGTGTGTGGCAGAGTCAGAGTCAGGACCCAGGTGTCCTCCTTTCCAGGCTGTCTGTCTGTCCACAGCCCCATGCTGTTTGTTATAAGTGTAGCAGCAGCATCCTCCAGGCTGGGATTCTGCCCCGTTCACCCTCGTTCTGTACAAACCTGGCCCAGCCCCCTGAAGAGGGTACTCACTGCTGCTGAGTCAGTTTCCTTATCTGCTGGATGGGGGAGGGGTGCCAGAGACCCCTCGTCCTTCCCAGCCGCCCTATTCCTGGGACTGCTGGACTTTCCAGTCCTGGAGACTCAGACATGGAGATGGAAGCTGGCTCTCTCCCCTCTGTCCACCCTCTCTGCTTGCTTCCTCTTGGCTGCTGGGTCTTGTTTATTGGTCACATCCTTCCTGATTACACAGACCTCCTTCCCCACGACCTCTGCTTGGTGGGGAACATGTTTCTTCTTCATAACAAGAGTTTCCTCAGTCACTTCCCAGTGGTCCAATTTTCCAGTGATTCTTGTCAAAAACACAAACTGCTTCCAGGTGCCCCCACAGTCTGAGGTCTCCTAGATTCCCTTGTTTCTGCACATTCTTAACTTTCCACTTCTTCAGAGTCCATCTCAGCAGCCATTTGTAGGAAAACATTGCTTTTGTGGGGTTTCTAGGTGGTTCAATAGTAAAGAATCTACTTGCCAATGCAGGAGGTGCGGGAGACGCTTTCTTGATCCCTGGATCAGGAAGATCCCCTGGAGAAGGAAATGGCAACCCACTCCAGTATTCTTTCCTGGGAAATCCCATGGACAGAGGAGCCTGGAAGGCTATAGTCCATGGGGTCACAAAAAGTCAGACATGACTGAGTGACTGAGCATGCATGCATGCATTACTGGTGTATTGAAGCAAGGCCTGATACGTTATTGTTATGTTATCATGGCCCTATTATACAGAAGAATGCAAAACTCTGCACTCAGTTTCAATTAATTAAGATAAACACTAAAATCTAGAACCAACATGTGCGTGTATTCCCAGTGCTAAGAAGAGGGTTTGACACATGACAGACGTTTCCCAGTCCCAAGTCCTGAGGACTTGAGACCCTCAGATGATGGAGAGAAGGAAGAGGAGAAAAGGAGGGAGAGAAGGAGGGAGGAGAGTCTGAGCAGCAGGAGGACCATCACTCCAGAGAAGGTTTCCTGAAGCAGGTGAAGAGGGTAAACATGTCTTGAGTTTCCCACATGCTGCTCAGTGGTGAACTGGTGAGAATGGTTTCCATGAAGAGGTGGGAACAGAAGGCAGAGAGGGGGTTAGAGCAGATGAGAGGAGGGAAGATGCAGAGTCGGGTGTAGATCATGCTCAGGATGCTTGTGGAGAAAGAGTGCAAAGGACAATGGCTGGGCAGGTGTAGGACCAAGGGCTTGCTTTTGCTTTGTTTTACACTGCAAGATGCTACAACATGGTTTGCACATGACATGAACCATATATATTGATTGAATTCCATTTCCTCATTCTAGAAATCAAACCCTTTTTATTGGCAGAATCTGACCAGTAACTGAATATTTTTGGTTCATGGCCTTGCCCCTGGACCTGAGTGTAAAAGAAAGGGGAAACTAGATTTCAAATGATTTTCCACCAGACTTTCAAACTCATTGGTAACTTTTTTCCTAATGCCAAATTCTGTAGACTCAGTGTTTGTTTCCCTCCAAAATCCATATGTTGAAGCCTAAATCACCAATGTGTTGGATTTGGAGGTGGGGCTTCTAGGAGGTAATTAGGTCATGAGGCTGGGGCCTGTGTGAATGGGATTAGCACCCTTATGAGAAGAAACAGGACAGATGATCTCTCTCTCCATCATGTGAGGACATAGCCTCATACAGTGGGAAGACTGCAAACCAGGAAGAGAGCCCTTACCAGATTTCAGCTCTCAGGAACTTCAATCTTGAACTTCCTAGTTTCCAGAACTCTGAGAAGTAAATGTCTGTTGTTTAAGCTGCCCAGTCTATGGAGTTCTGTTACAGCAGCTCAACTGGAAAACACAGGGTCCTGGCAATATATCAGGAAGTACAGTTTGTTGAGTTGGAGTGTTTCTTCCAATCAAAGCCGATGGGGCAGACATAATAGATCTGGGAAGAAAATTGTCATCTTCCTGAAGGACCCAGAAACAACTGGCCCACCAAGTATCTCCAGGCCTAGTGCCCTCCCCCACCCTCACCAGCAGTTATTCCCCTCCTCCTCCATCAAAGCCATGGTGCATCTTTATTCAAGGCTGCCTTTCACTGGGCCTCCTCTCTGCCCAGCCCTTCATATCATTGTCTCTGACCCTCATACTAACCCTGAGAGGGTTATTATTATTCCCAGTCTACACATCAGGAACCAGAACCTCAGTGAGGCTACAGCTCAGGACCTCCCAGCCCGGGAACCACTGAGCAGGTCCTGGCCTTCAGCCTCTGCCAGCCAGGTCCTGCCCTTCCTGCGGCTGCACCTCAGGCCAGGCTCCTGGGGCTTCCAAACAGCAGGGGAGCATCCGTCGTGATCACTGTTTTCCAGACTTATCCTTCCTTTAGAGGATAGGTGCTAACTCACATAAAGATAATTTTTATTAAAATCTACCCCTCCTTCTGTAGACTCCAGTGAGTCCTGGGTGTAGTTAGGCTGAACCACCAGCATTGCCAGCTCCCCCTTGGTCCCAGCTCTTCCTCCAGACAGAGGGTGTTGGATTGGGATCCCTCAAGCAGAATGAGTCCAGCCTCCACTGAGGACCCCTCGGGGGCAGAGCTAGAACTGGCTGGCAGGATGGAGTCTGCACCCCTTTCTCTCTGTCCTAGCCCTAAACTCTGGGAGATGGGAGGATGATGAAGAGGTGAGGATGCCCTTGAGCAAGGGTCGAATTCAGGACCCTAAACAAGGTCCCCACCAGTGTCCCCAGGCCACCTGGTAACAGAGACCAGTGATTCTACCAGGTGCCACAGCACACCCCCTGAATTCAGGATGCTGGGCCAGGCTAGCGTTTGCCTTTTACTCCCGTTTCTCAGCAAAGCCACTCAAACCTTCTTATCCCCCAGCAGGAAAAGCATGTGTTCTTTTCATACAGAGGAGAAATTGTGCCCCAAGTGAGTAAGTTTCTTGGCTGCGGAGCCTGGCCCAGACAGCAGCACACTGGACAGGAAGCGGGCGGCGTTCGTATCACTCCTGGGACCAGACTGGCTGGATCCTCACCTTCAGAGACAGTGATGCTGTCCTGATAGGGCTGGGCGCTGGGGAGCAGGGTGGTGGGACGCATGCCTGGAGACAGCAGGTGAAGGTGGAAAATCCTGTCCCTGAATAGAAGGTCTTTCTCCATCGGGTGGGGTTGGGGGCAGAGGAAGGCGGGGAGGAGGGGTGGCTACAGCGTGTGAGAGGGGCTGGCGCTCTTCCCAATCCCCTCACTCCTCTAGCTAACAGGTCTGAGTCACAGGTGCCCCAAGGGAGCTCAGCAGGCATGGCCACTGTAGACAGTCCTTTCAGACCACCCACCAGATTTCCCTTGTTTCCTTCAGGGTTAGGTGGCACAAAGGGATCACGTCCCTGTCTTCTAGTCCATTTTGCCAGAGCCTCGGGAACGTACAGGTCTTTCCAAAGACAGCCCTGGGCTGGAGGACACGTGGGATCCCCCTGGCTCAGCTGAGTTCTGGTTTCCTTCCCACCTTTTCCTCATTTGTTAAGAATCCACTGTGAATGGGTTTGGGGGACATGGGCAGAGAAGGGACAAGGAGGCCAGGGTGTTGGGGTGGCTGGTGGAGCAGAGGCGAAATGCAATCCAGATAAAGGCAAAACATTGAAGAAACTGGGGACATTTAACCTAGAAAGTCAAATATCCAGGGCTGAGACAGAAACATGAGGATGAAGTGAAGAGTGGGGACAGGTCACCATGTGGAAGCGACATGGGATTTGTACTGGGTGGATGCTTCAGTGGGGAAAGTCCTGTGTGTATAAACCAGGAACCCAACCCTCTGAGCAGTGCTTTCCAGGCAGGGACTCCTCTGTCCTTGGGCACATCCAGGCCAGGGTCCATTGCCCTGGTGAAAGGAGTCAGGTGGCAGGGGGGAGGTGGGCTAGGGCTCAGGGCTCAACCTGGTGTCCTGTGGTCCAGACACAGCCCTGAACATGTTCCCGTGGGCCAGCGTTTCTTCACAGGCACCATCAGCTGGGCTGAGAGGCACCTGCCCAGTGCAGCCTGCATTCTCAGTGCTAGCAAGCATCAGGCTGGGGTCACTGGCTTGTTCCTGGATCAGCCGCTTAGGCATTCAGAGTTGTGAGCCCTGGAGCAGAAGCCCTGACCACACTCATCACCCTTCCCTTCTCTAGGTTCACCGGCAGGCCCACCTGGTCATCATTATTTTTATTGGAGCCTCAATCTCACAAATTACATTTGTTAATGTAAGAAACAACAATATTGTCAAACAGGCAGAGTACAAATAAAATAGCTTGTGAAATTAATAAGCTCATAAGTAAATAGTGTTATCTTCTAAGGAGTCACATGGCTGGGGCCAGAAGAAGAAAATTCCATCTTTAGGTGGAGCAGGTATTTCTCTCCTTGGGGAGGTCAGGCTAACACATACTCACTGCACTCAGATGCTCACTGCACTCTAGAGGAGAGGGAGGAGGCCCAAAATGGCAGAGAAGAAAAATTATGTTGAAATGTTTCCTGTCTTGCCTTGAAATACAATTTTGATTTCATTCCTTCTTAAAATTTGCCTGCCATGCGCACCACCTCCTGGGAGCCCTCTCCACCCACCACACCTTCCCGTGGGTGAAGATCACATGGTTCATCCTGGTACAGGAGTGAGGGGCAGCAGGGCAGGGGATCCTTCCCCTCCCCTCCCTCACAGCTCTGCTAGCCTGGCCCCTCTGGCCCTGATGGCACCAGAATGCTGGGCTCTAAGGCTTTGTGGCTGAGAGCAGGAGAGGAAGAAGGCTTGTGGGGGCTTCCTGTCCTCCAGCTACTGTAAAGGGCTGCTGGTCTGAATTCATCCATGAAGAGGTCGGGGAGGCACGTACACACACACACTGAGCCTACATCCAGGCACCTTTAAAGAAAGCATCCCAGTGCTGGCAGAGGTTTCTAATAGCTAAGGATTTGGGGCTTTGGAGTGGGGCCAAACTGCTAGTTTCCTCCAACAGGCTGAAGCCCTAGCCTCAGCCTGAGGGGGCACGGGGAATCGCTGGGTGCGGTTCACAGAGGGGGGTCTTTTGGGTTAGCATGGAAGTCCAAGTTGACTAGGGTACTTCTGAACTCTAGGCACACTGAGGGCAGTCAGGACCTGTTGATTTTGTTTTGCTTTGTCTTTGTCCTTTATATTAAATTGGGGGGAAAAAAAAGAACATTATGATGTAGAACAGAGACAAGGCTTCTCTCTATGATTGCCAGCAAAGGCTGATAGGAACCAGAAGCTCCAGGGAATTTAACACACACACACAGACACACATATACTTTATATATGTACACACACATTATATAATGCATTATGTAGCTCACATTATGCCTGGGGCCCAGAGCACAAGGAAGCAACAGTAGAAACAACTGACTCACAGAAACACATGTGTGCACCACACACTCAAGCACTTCAGTTTCTTTAACTACAAAAGCAGCAGTTCTCCACCACCTCAGCACACCTGCCCAAAATTTTTGAAAAGAAATGTCCCTGACTAGAAAAGTGAAAAAAAAAAAAAAAAATCAAGGGAACAACAGCATTAAGGCTGCAGTGTCCATGCTCTTCTCCCTGCAGAGGCAGGACAAGCTGTTTTGATCACTGGGGCAGGAGGGCCACATCACTGCCCCTCACCAATACTGCAGTCAGGTGTCTTCAAGACCTTGTGGTTCTTCATCAACTCCTTTTTTGATTCCTCAGAGAAGGCATTCACCCCTTGCTTTCTCTAAGAGTCCTTCTGGGTGATGGGTGTTTAGTGACCCTGAAAAAATTCAAACAATCTCTTGGAAGGATGAGCACCGGATGAGACCTAAGGATCCAGGGTCTCTAAGATTTCCGCCACTGAAAATTGTTGACCTCCAGAGATTTGTTTCTTTTAAGTAAAAGGGAGATGTACCATTCATCCACTGTGAGAATGGGGGTCTAATACCTAACTAACTACCCCAATCACAAATCCACACACACCAACTAAGGCAGCCCTAGGGGGACAGACACTTTGGCAATGAGGCCACTCCAGACGCCCAGGGTGTGAATAGCTGCACAGAGGGCTGTGTGCAGTGGGGTCAGCACCTTAGGATGTGGGAGGGGTGGTGGGCAGAGAAGGAAGGAGTCTCAGGTCCTGATGGATCAGAAGAAGGAAGATGGGGAGAGGTGGTCAGGACACAAGAGATGGGAAAACCAAGGATGACCCAATAAAGGAAAAAAAGCAGAAAATGTAGAAAAGTTGAGAGCAGAAAGAGAAAAAGGCAAAACAGTGTGTGAGCAACCAAAGAAACCAGGAAGGAGACGGAGAAGGGGAGAAGGAAACAGGAAAGAGAGTGAGATGAAGGGCGAAGGATGTGAGGAGGGAGAGAGGGAGACAGGAAGAGGGCATCAGAACTCTGTAAGGACACCTCCTGTGAGCAGAGGGGATCAGGAGACCCTGGGCAGAGCCTTAGTCTCCACAGAGACCTGGCAGGCCCAGTACCCCAGTTCGGTCATGTAAACCAGCAGGTTGATGGTTGTCAGGATGGCCACAGCCAGGCGCTGGTCCCAGGCGCACATGTCGTAGGTGAGCTCGTCCCTGCAGTCCCCATCGCTAGACCGCTGAGGATGCCCGCCGAACTCCTTGTTGAACTGGTAGAGCAGCCAGAAGACCAGAGCACTGATATAGAGGAGGACGGAGAGCAGGCTGAGCACAAGCTGGAAGAGGGGGAAGGGCCCGGGCAGCCTGCATTTCCATTCGCCCAGGTTCAGCAGGATGGCCAGGGCTGCTGGGATGAAGCAGATGGAGTACACGGCCACACACCACTCCAGGGCTGGCTGGTGCAGATACAGGGAGGTGTTGCTGATGAAGGCGAAGATGATGCCGGCCATGAAGGTCTCCAGCACCTTCAGCAGGCCTGGCATGGTGAGCACATAGCAGGAGGTCTTGTAGATCTTACTGCGCTCCCACATTTTGACTACTTCCGTGGCATAAAACACAGACGCGATGCAGGAGAACGCAGTAGCAGCGATGGCCCGGTCCCGGTAAGGACCATAAGGCAGGAACTGGACATAGGTGATGGAGTAGATGATGGAGGCCGAGAGACAGAAGAGGGCAGAGTAGCAGGCGTAGGTGTTAGATAAGTACCAGAAGAAAGGAAACTCCGATGGGAGCCTACGTAACTCAACTGTGAGGATAATGAGGGTCACCGCACAACAGAAGCACCAGATGGACATAAACCAGTTACCTATGTACCCCCTGTGAATGCCCATGTCGGCCACCAGAGAGAAGGACATGCAGGTGGAAAAAATCTGTGGCAGGCGGAGGAACCGGCATGTCATGTCCAAGTCGGCCAGGTATAGAGTTGTTTCTAAGTTGGACATGGTGTCGTGAAGGTCAGGCAGGTCACAGTCACTGGGGTAGCAGGATCTTCCTGAGTAACCACTGTAAAAAGATCCAGTTCTGGAAGTTGATTAAGAGAGATTCAGCTAGAAAGGCTCAGGGACCTGTGACGGCAGAGGCTCAGGGTCTGTGGAGTTAGAACGAATGGCCCAGACGCTTGGGTAACAGCACAGCTGCTCCTGAATGGTTCTCCCCACCCATGGCTGTTGGCCTTGTCAGGATACTTGTCTTATCCCAAACCTCAGAGCTGGGTTGAGTCTGGCCTCAAACCATGAACATTGTGGATCTCTGACTGTGTGCCATTATCTATGGAGACACAGAGAAGGATGGTCCTTATCTGCAATCCAAACCCTTTGAGTCTCTCAAAATTGAAAACAAATTTTTGAAAAATTGTTGGGTAACAAAATTTGACCTGAACAGACATGAGACAATTCATGATATCTATTTAATCCACTTAGTGTGAAATTTCAAAAGTTCAGTTGCAGAAACACTAATGTCTGAAAATAGGGTGCGTTCACACCCCAGTGGGTTGTGATGTCATGTAGAGTAGATGTACCATAGAACCTGTCTGGAGCAGATCTGACTCCAAGGGTTTCAGAAAAGGAACTGTGGGTTTTACTGCTAACCCCATTTTACAGATGAGAAAACTAAGGCTGTGGAATCAAGTTCCTTTCCTAGGTGGCGTGACTAGGAAGTGGGAATCCAGGTAAAATGCCAAAACTGTGGGTGTGAACACTTTGGTCTAAAGCCCAGCATGTCAGCAGGGCCTGTGGGTGGGAGCCCAGGACCAAAGACCAGGGCTCTGGGACCCAGGACACATCTTCAGGGCCACAGCCTCCTTCCACAGCAACCTGAACATGTAGCCAGGACAATCTGAAGTATTGTCAGATACTTCAGACATACCCTGGCCTGTCCTCCCTGAAGCATCACTAGAAGGAGGGGCCATCTGAGGGGACACAGCCCCACCCTGAGGAGGGCAACTTCAGAGGTGAGCAGGGAGGAGCCATGGGGTGAGCGCAAGGCTGTGGGGACAAGATGACATGGGAGTAGGGATTGTTTTGAATCCCCTCCCCCCATTTTGCCTTCACATGTGATTCATCCCCCCTGGGGAGGAGAGGACTCGCCCGCCACAACCCAGCGTGACTCCAAAGTAGAACATCATTGAGGAACCACAGAATAAATTAACATAATTTTGGGCTCTGAAGCTCCAAAGTTGCCATCTATGTAGGAGTCTGGAAAGATCTAGAAGTAGTCCTACCTGTGAGGATTCTCCTGGCTTGGGAGACTGGTTAGCAGTTTCCAAGCTGGAAGAAGGGATTGGAAATGAACAAGGATGCTGTGTCTGATGCTGATGTGAGAGCCTTTCAGGGCATCCAGGGAGGGGGTGGGGATGGATGGATGATCAGCCCCCTTTTAAGGGCAGGAGCTGAAAGGGGAGTCCCCTGCAGGATCCCTGGGAGGGGACAACCCTGAGGATGCTCCTGGGACAGGGTGGTGTGGGGGGCAGAGTGGAGATGACTAGAGGGGATCCCAGGGTCCCGGTGGCCCTGAGGCAGCCCAGTAGGGGTCTTCAAACCCAGAAGGGATGCAGGCATGGAGCCAACCTTCCCATGGAGGAAGGGCCTGGACAGGAACAGAGACAGGAGAACAGGGGCCTGAAGGGGTTTCAGGGCTGTGACAGGGACATGTGGCCAGAGTGGCAGGGACCCTGAAGACCACGGAATTGCCCAAGTCACTGCCTAAGGCAGTCCCGCCCGCCAGGGCTGCAGTCCTGCTCACATGGGCTCCTCCAGTGTCCAGTGTGGGGGGAGTGAGGCCCCTCCCAGCCCGTCCCCTCCTCAGAGACAGCTGCCCTGTTTCCAAGGGACTATTTGCTGAGAGGCCCCCAGGGCGGAAGGGCCAGCACCCTTAGCCCCAGCCAGCTTCCTGCCATCAGGGGATTATTATATCACCTTTGCTGATAATAAACCCTGGGATAAGCTGAGGCTGGAAAGAGAAATACAGAGCAAACCTGAGAACCTCCCTGGCCTCACAAAGCTCCTTGAGCCCCAATTGCCAGTGGAGCCCTGGAGCCTGCGGGCCTCCCGGTGGGCACTGCCAGGGTGGGGAGGGGCACTGGCTGAGAGACAGGCTGGGGTGTCACTCTGTCCCTGAATTTGTTTCCAATTTATTATTAAAATGACCCTGCGATTTGCACCTATGGCTAAATAATAACTTTGGGTCCATTTAACACCACAGAAGCAGAGCTTGGGGAAGGAGAGCCATGGGGTTTCCTTCTGTGTGACCCTGGGTAAGGCCTGTGCCCTCTCAGGGCCTCAGTTCCCCCACCTGTAAAGCAGGAGGTTTACCTGAGTTTCCCAGCAGCCCCTCCTCCTCTCTGTCTGTGAGCACAGACATGGGGCCACTCTCCATGGCACGTGCTACATCAGAGCACAGCCTGGATGTTGCTGAGCCCCGCCTGCCCAGCATCAGGCATGTGGACTGGAAGACAGTGAGCCGGGAAGGGCGTGGCCGGGACAGAAGAAGGAGGAGGAGGTGCCAGAAGGGCATAGAAGGAGGAGGGGAGATGGAGACTCACAGTGACAAGGAGGCTGTGGGGCCTGGAGGAGACACTTTAAAGCTGGATGATCCTGGGCAAGTTTTTCATCGCAGCTTCAGTTTCCTAATTTGTACAATGGGCTTAATACCTGATTTGTGTCAAGAAAATGAATAAAAGCATGTGAAAGGCTCCTCAGAGGGCCTGAAACAAAACACAGTAATGCTAGCTACCTGTACCCCCCCCCCCCCCCCCCCCCCCCCCCCGCCTCACAGAGGACCCAGAAGGTCCTGGCTCCACTCTGGAAACAAGTGCACACAAGCTTGACTTGCTCCAGATTAGGGGCTGCAAACCTGTGTGTCTTGAAGGTGGCCCAGGGATGTGTTTGGTTTCTCTTAAGGGAGTTTTCAGGAAAAGAATGTATCAGTCAGTCAGTCAGTTCAGTTGCTCAATCGTGTCTGACTCTTTGTGACCCCATGAATTGCAGCACCCCAGGCCTCCCTGTCCATCATCATCTCCCGGAGTTCACTCAAACTCACGTCCATCGAGTCGATGATGCCATCCAGCCATCTCATCCTCTGTTGTCCCCTTCTCCTCCTGCCCCCAATCCCTCCCAGCATCAGAGTCTTTTCCAATGAGTCAACTCTTGGCATGAGGTGCCCAAAGTATTGGAGTTTCAGCCTTAGCATCATTCCTTCCAAAAAACACCCAGGACTGATCTCCTTTAGAATGGACTGGTTGGATGTCCTTGCAGTTCAAGGGACTCTCAAGTCTTCTCCAACACCACAGTTCAAAAGCATCAATTCTTTGGCACTTAGCTTTCTTTACAGTCCAACTCACACCCATACATGACTACTGGAAAAACCATAGCCTTGACTAGATGGACCTTTGTTGGCAAAGTAATGTCTCTGCTTTTGAATATGCTATCTAGGTTGGTCATAACTTTTCTTCCAAGGAGTAAGCATCTTTTAATTCCATGGCTGTAATCACCATCTGCAGTAATTTTGGAGCCCCAAAAATAAAGTCTGACGCTGTTTCCACTGTTTCCCCATCTATTTCCCATGAAGTGATGGGACCAGATGCCATGATCTTTGTTTTCTGAATGTTGAGCTTTAAGCCAACTTTTTCACTCTCCTCTTTCACTTTCGTCAAGAGGCTTTTTAGTTCCTCTTCACTTTCTGCCAAAGGGTGGTGTCATCTGCATATCTGAGGTTATTGATATTTCTCTCAGCAATCTTGATTCCAGTTTGTGCTTCTTCCAGTCCAGCGTTTCTCATGATGTACTCTGCATAGAAGTTAAATAAGCAGGGTGACAATATACAGCCTTGACGTACTCCTTTTCCTATTTGGAACCAGTCTGTTGTTCCATGTCCAGTTCTAACTATTGCTTCCTGACCTGCATATAGGTTTCTCAAGAGGCAGGTCAGGCGGTCTGGTATTCCCATCTCTTTCAGAATTTTCCCCAGTTTATTGTGATCCACACAATCAAAGGCTTTGGCATAGTCAATAAAGCAGAAAAGAATGTATACAATGTGTATTATTTTTTCCCTAAGTGTTAGATAGCTGCAATGCTTTTATTTCACAAGAAAATCCACATTTCCAGCTCCTTTTGAAGCCTCAAGTTTCTGTTTGTGTCCTCCAAGAATCTGTTTGCCCAGTCCTGTGGAAGTTCTGTAATCAAATCCCACTGGCCTCCAAAGTCAGATTCACTGGAGGTTCTCAGTCCCTCTGCCAGATCCCCAATCTGTTGTGGGTCCTAGAATTTTCTTAACAGTGTGAGAATTTCTTTGGTATAATTGTTCTTCAGTTTGTGAGTCGTCTGCTTGGCAGCTCTATTGTGGGGCTAATGGCAACCTCCTTCAAGAGGGCTTATGCCACACGCTGTGTGACCCAGGTCTGCTGCAGCCAGAGCCCCTGTCCTCATGGCAGGCCACTGCTCACCCATGCCTCCACAGGAAGTACTCAAACACTCAAAGGCAGGTCTGGTTCAGTCTCTGTGGGCCTCTGGGTCCTGGTGCACACAAGGTTTTGTTTGAGCCCTCTGAGTGTCTCTGGCGGGTATGGAGTTTGATTCTAAACATGATTTCGCCCCTCCTACTGTCTTGTTGGGGCTTCTCCTTTGCCCTTAGACATGGGGTATCTTTTTTTGGGTGGGATTCAACATTCTCCTTTTGATGGTTGTTCAGCAGCGAGTTGCAATTTTGGAGTTCTCGCTGGAGAAGATGAGCACACATTCTTCTATTCTACCATCTTGTATTAGTCTAAAGAATAGCAAGGAGAGATAAGAAAGCCTTCCTCAGTGATCATTGCAAAGAAATACAGGAAAATAATAGAATGGGAAAGACTAGAAATCTCTTCAAGAATTAGAGATACCAAGGGAATATTTCATGCATAGATGGGCACAATAAACAACAGAAATGGACCTAACAGAAGCAGATTTATTAAGAAGAGGTGGCAAGAGGATACACAGATGAACTAAACAAAAAAAAATCTTCATGACCCGGATAACCACAAAGGTGTGACCACTCACCTAGAGCCAGACATCCTGGAGTCCAGAGTCAAGTGGGCCTTAGGAAGGATCACTACGAACAAAGCTAGTGGAGGTGATGGAATTCCAGATGAGCTATTTCAAGTTCTAAAAGATGATTCTGTAAAAGTGCTGCACTCAATATGCCAGCAAATTTGGAAAACTCAGGAGTGGCCACGGGACTGGGAAAGGTCAGTTTTCATTCCAATCTCAAAGAAAGGCAATGTCAAAGAATGCTCAAACTACTGCACAATTGCACTCACCTCACAGGCTAGCAAAGTAATGCTCAAAGTTCTCCAAGCCAGGCTTCAACAGTATGTGAATCAAGAATTTTCAGATGTTCAAGCTGGATTTAGAAAAGGTAGAAGAACCAGAGATCAAATTGCCAACATCTGTTGGATCATCAAAAAAGCAAGAGAGTTCCAGAAAAACATCTACTTCTGTTTCATTGACTACACCAAAGCCTTTAACTGTGTGGATCACAACAAACTGGAAAATTCTTAAAGAGATGGGAATACCAGACCACCTTACCTGCATCTTGAGAAATCTGTATGCAGGTCAAGAAGCAACAGTTAGAACTGGACATTGAACAATGAACTGGTTCCAAATTGGGAAAGGAGTATGTCAAGGCTGTATATTTTCGGCCTGCTTATTTATCTTATATGCAGAGTACATCATGTGAAATGCAGGACTGGATGAAGCACAAGCTGGAATCAAGATTGCTGGGAGAAATATAAATAACCTCAGATATGCAGGTAACACCACCCTTATGTGGTGGTGTGAAAGTGAAGAAAACCAACAGAAAGTGAAGAGGAACTAAAGAGCCTCTTGATGAAAGTGAAAAAGGAGAGTGAAAAAGCTGGCTTAAAACTCAACATTCAAAAAATGAAGATCATGGCATCTGGTACCATCACTTCATGGTGAATAGATGGGGAAACAATGGAAACAGTGACAGCCTTTATTTTCTGGGCTCCAAAATCACTGCAGATTGTGACTGCAGCCATGAAATTAAAAGACGCTTGCTCCCTGGAAGAAAAGCTATGGCCAACCTACACAGTATATTAAAAAGCAGAGACATTACTTTGTCAACAAAGGTCCATCTAGTCAAAGGTATGGGTTTTCCAGTAGTCATGTATGGATGTGAGAGTTGGACTATAAAGAAAGCTGACTGCCAAAGAATGAATGCTTTTGAACTGTGGTGTTGGAGGAGACTCTTGAGAGTCTCTTGGACTACAAGGAGATCAAACCAGTCAATCCTAGAGGAAATCAGTCCTGAATATTCATTGAAAGGACTGATGCTGAAGCTGAAACTCCAATGCTTTGGCCACCTGATGTGAAGAACCAATCATTGGAAAAGACCCTGATGCAGGGAAAGATTGAAGGCAGGAGAAGAAGGGGATGACAAAGGATGTGATCATTGGATGGCATCACCGTCTCGATGGACATGAGTTTGAGCAAGCCCTGGGTGTTGGTGATGAACAGGGAAGCCTGGTGTGCTGCAGTCCATGGAGTCGCAAAGAGACATGACTGAGCGACTGAACTGAACTGAACTTGAAGCCTCAGGAGATCTGCTGTCACTGGGCTGTTTTGCCTTGCGAGGGAGGGGTGGAGCTGAGCAGATGCTCCTTTACTTTATATTGTTTTTCATTCTTATATTTGTTTAGCTTTTTTATATTTTCTTCTTCTCATGTATAACTGACATAAAGCAAGAGTATGATCATCTCCCATGTCCCGGTTTCCCCTCTTTAGGTATGGCTGGACTTCCTGCCTGCTCAGAAGAGTGTGACCCTTTCATCCAGGAAGCATGTATGTTCTCAACTTCTTATACGGCCTTCAGCACATTTCACATGCCCTGAAATCATATGTAGACGTGTGTGTAGATATACAGCTTCCCAAGTGGCTCTAGTGGTAAAGAATCTGCCTGCAATGCAAGAGATGTGGGTTCCATCCCTGAGTTGTGAAGATCCCCTGGAGAAGGGAATGGAAACCTACTCCAGTATTCTTGCCTGGTAAAATTTCATGGACTGAGGAGTCTGGTGAGTTACAGTCCATGTGGTCACAGAGTCCAACAAGACAGTGACTGAGCATACATATGCATACATGTTTGCACACGTTTATGATACATATCTGTAGTTCATTTTGCAGCTTTATAAACATGAGATCATGTCATGCACAGGACATCTTGCTTTTTCACCAGCCCTGACACGTGCAAGTGGTCCTCCCCAGGGGCCTTAATCCTCTTAATTTCCTTCCTTCCTGGCTCCTGTGGGCATTTGGACTGACCACCCTTTTCTAGACCAGTGGATCCTCCCCTTTAAGTCTCAGACTCTGGGGGACACAGGATATGACACGGGGTCCTGGGATCCATGTGACCACCACACACTAGTGCAGAAGGTTAACAATCCTCTTTGTAAATTTTTAAAAATATGAGAAAGATTTTTTTTCCTTTCTGGAAACTTATCTTGGTTTCCTAGGGCTACTGCACCAAGTACAAGTTAGGTGGCTTAAAACAACAGATTTATTCTCTCACAATCCTGGAGGCCCCAAGTCTGAAATTAAGGTGTCAGCAGGGCTGTGCTATCTGTAATGCTCCAATAGGGTCCATCTTTTCCTCCTTCAGCTTCTGGAGGTCCCTTAGCTTGTGGCCACTTAAGTCTATCTCTGTCTCCACCTTCACGTGCTCATCTTCTCTCAACTCTGTGTGTGCAAACCTACGTCCTTTCTTTTATAAAGACACCAGTCACTGGACTGTGGGCTGACCCTCCATCCAGGATGATTTCCATCCCTAAATCCTTAACTAAACATGTCTGCAAAGACCATGCTTCTAAATAGCATCACATCCTGACATTCTGAGTATTCATGAATTTGGGGGAATATTCTGCAAACCCATTAAGGCTCTCTCTCATATCCTTATTCCTGTCCTTATTTCATGGTGTCTTTTTCTAATGTGTTTATTGTATTAAGTGTATTTATTTGCTTTATCTTGGTGTTTGTTCACTGGAGTTCTTATAACTCACAATGGATTGATCCCTCATGTACCTTGTCATTAAACTTTGAGCCCCCTTTTACAGGACCCCCTTTTCCTGGGAGGATCCTGCTGCCTGGGTTGGGAGCTTCACTCAGAATAACCGCACTTGTTCCTGCTCAGGACCCTCCAGGCCAGTCTCCTGTTGGGCACCAATTGTGTTAATTTCCAGGTTGAATTTGCTGGACCTTAGAAATCATGCGTATTTGGGCTCAACACATAAGAAGTAAAGACTTGACATTTTTATTCTCCTGTGGAGACAAAAAAATCCTAACTTCCTTGGAGGTAGATATCAGCCTTGATATTTCCTCTTGCTGAAAGGTAGGTTTTCCTTGTCTACCCTTGTTCCTAGGCTGCAGGCCACGTGGTCCTGGCTTTAGGGAAGAGTCTCAGCTCTAACTCCTTACCTTGCACCACCCCAAAGTCTCTTTTCTGACCCAAGTGGGCATATAGACCAATTCCAGTTGGCTAGGCTCAGTTCTCCACTTCTTTTTGCCTCCCACATCCAATCAATAGTCACATCAGCTCTGCCACTGAAGATTCAGAGACCCTTGAGTAAAGCATCTAATCATACAATTGCTTCCTCTCTTCTGTGCCTTGTTAATTCTAACTTGTCCTTGATCCTAAATCACCTCCTCTAGGAAGACTTCCTGGATCCCACCAGCTCCACCTCTCATTGCTCCCAGACTGATACTTCTTGGCCCTCTGGGAAGCAGCGATTGTGGACAGGTCCATTACAGGGTCCTGCATCTCACCTGAGCATCACAAGTGAGGTGGGGAGTAACATAGGTGTTAGATGGGTCTGAACACTGTAGAAATAAGTTGGACTTTAGCTGTGAGTGATGATGCCTAACTGACATTTTCTATGGTTGAGCCACTTAGTCAGATGCCCACACTGGAAGTGTGCCTCCTTAGGAGAAAAATGAAATGGAGGTCAGTGAAGAAGCAACAGAGTACAGTGGTCATGTGGAGCAACTGGAACATGCGTACGTAACTGTGGGCGTGTAAAAGCTACATTCAAGGGTCTGACAGTTTCTTATACAAAGAAACATAAACTACCCCATGATCCAGCAATATCATATGTAAGAATTTTCTCAACAGAAATGAAAGCTGACTCAATAAGACTTGTATGGGAATGTTGATCACAGCTTTCTTATAACAATCTCACAATGGAAGCAAACAATATGTAAATTAACTGGGGGATAATAAACAGTAATATATTCAAGGGAGGTTTCCCTGGTGACTCATCGGTAAAGAATCCACCTGCAATGCAGGAGATGCGTGCAGGAGGCACGGGTTTGATCCCTGGTCCAGGACTACCCTTTGGAGAAGGAAATGGCAATCCACTCCAATATTCTTGCCCAGGAAATCCCATGGACAGAGGAGCCTGGTGGGCTACAGTCATGGAGGTCACCAAAGAGTCAGACACGAGTAAATGACTAGGCAACAAAGCAACAAACATATTCAAAAGTAGAGTATTACCCACAATACAAACACATGAATCATATATCTACATAAACACGGATGCATCTCAAAAACTATGCTGAGTGAAAGAAGCCAGGCACAAAAGACTATACGTTATAGATTCTGAAATAAGTTAAAGTAATCTATGAGGGCATGTTGCATGGTGTGCTGCAGTCCATGGGGTCGCAAAGAGTCGGACACGACTGAGTGATTGAACTGAACAGAATCTATGAGGGGGGAAAACGTCAGAAGCAGTTCCTTCTTGGGTTGAGGCCATGGATACATGTAGAAAGGTATGAGGAAACCCTCTGAGGTGTTTTTATTGCTTTTAACTGATTGCAACACATAGGTGTTTGCATTTGTCAAAACTCATTGAATGGTGCTCTTAAGATTTGTGCCTGTGCCTGTATATAAAATTTACCTAAAGGAGTAAATAAGAACCATAAGCAAATACTGAACCCCAGTTAATGCTAGCAATGCTGAAGTACTCAGAGCTGAAGTGAAGCATACTTGAAGCTTATTTTAGTGCATTTTAAAAAGATGTATTAGTTGATGGAGAGAGAAATGGGCAAGTAGACAGATATGTGATGGAGTGAGTACATATATTTATTGAAGAACTAGGTAATGAATGTAAGGGTGTTCACTGTATAATTCTTTCAAATTTGAAATTTTTCATTCCCCATATTAACCCCTAGAACACACATTTTGAACAAAATCTAATATATTTGTTTTGGATTGATAACAATGTTAGTCACAGGAGACAAATGTGAGTAAAATGGCTTCTGTGTTTTGCTTTAACAACATCCACTGTACAGAAAGACGTCTCATAGGACTATAACAGGGTCAAATAAAGAGATTTTAGAGTAACTTCATCAAGCTCAGGATTTATTTTTAAACTACTTTTCAAAGCAAGGTAAATACTTATGTTTTTAAAAATTTACCTTTAGTGCTTCTTTAGTAGACAATGAGAGGGTAACAGGCAGGAAGGCTAGGGTCTCCAAACAGAAGAAATAGGGTGCAAGAGTTAGACATTTTTAAATCTCTCTCTTAAGCGAAAGGAGGAAACAAACAAGTGTCAGATTTTTTCCCCTTCTCTATACAAATTTAAAAGGAGGTTTCTTTTAAAATTCTGTGTTGCCGTGATGACACCTGGTTCCATATGAACGTAACTTTTCTCACACCTTGAGCTAACCAATGCATTTTTCTCATGGAAATGTTTTTTCTTTCTTTTCCTTTAAAAAAATATTTATTTTAATTGGAGGCTAATTACTTTACAATATTGTATTGGTTTTGTCATACATTGACATGAATCTGCCACAGGTGTACATGTGTTCCCCATCCTGAACCCCGCTCCTACCTCCCTCCCCATACCATCCCTCCGGGTCATCCCAGTGCACCAGCCCCGAGCATCCTGTATCATGCATCGAACCTGGACTGGTGATTCATTTCACATATGACATTATACATGTTTCAATGTCATTCTCCCAAATCATCCCACCCTCACCCTCTCCCACAGAGTCCAAAAGACTGTTCTATACATCTGTGTCTCTTTTGCTGTCTCACATACAGGGTTATCATTACCATCTTTCTAAATTCCATATATATGTGTTAGTATACTGTATTGGTGTTTTTCTTTCTGGCTTACTTCACTCTGTATAATCGGCTCCAGTTTCATCCACCTCATTAGAACTGATTCAAATGTATTCTTTATAATGGCTGAGTAATACTCCATTGTGTATATGTTCCACAGCTTTCTTACCCATTTGTCTGCTGATGGACATCTAGGTTGCTTCCATGTCCTGGCTATTACAATCAGTGCTGTGATGAACATTGTGGTACACATGTCTCTTTCAATTCTGGTTTCCTCAGTGTGTATGCCCAGCAGTGGGATTGCTGGGTCATATGGCAGTTCTATTTCCAGTTTTTTTAAGGAATCTCCACACTGTTATCCATCATGGCTGTACTAGTTTGCATTCCCACCAACAGTATAAGAGGGTTCCTTTTTCTCCACACCCTCTCCAGCACTTACTGCTTGTAGACTTTTGGACAGCAGCGTTTCTGACTGGCATGAAATGGTACCTCATTGTGGTTTTGATTTGCATTTCTCTGGTAATGAGTGATGTTGAGCATCTTTTCATGTGCTTGTTAGCCATCTGTATGTCTTCTTTGGAGAAATGTCTGTTTAATCCTTTGGCCCATTTTTTGATTGGGTCATTTATTTTTCTGGAATTGAGCTGCAGGAGTTGCTTGTATATCTTTGAGATAAATTCTTTGTCAGTTGCTTCATTTGCTATTGTTTTCTCCCATTCCAAAGGCTATCTTTTCACCTTGCTTATAGTTTCCTTTGTTGTGCAGAAGCTTTTAATTTTAATTAGGTCCCATTTGTTTATTTTTGCTTTTATTTCCAATATTCTGGGAGGTGGGTCATAGAGGATCCTGCTGTGATTTATGTCGGAGAGTGTTTTGCCTATGTTCCCCTCTAGGAGTTCTATAGTTTCTGGTCTTATGTTTAGATCTTTAATCCATTTTGAGTTTATTTTTGTGTATGGTGTTAGAAAGTGATCTAGTTTCATTCTTTTACAAGTGGTTGCCAAGTTTTCCCAGCACCATTTGTTAAAGAGATTGTCTTTTCTCTGTTGTATATTCTTGCCTCCTTTGTCAAAGATAAGTTGTCCATACGTGTGTGGATTTATCTCTGGGCTTTCGATTTTGTTCCATTGATCTATATTTCTGTTTTTGTGCCAGTATCATACTATCTTGATGACTGTGGCTTTGTAGTAGAGCCTGAAGTCAGGCAGGTTGATTCCTCCAGTTCCATTTTTCTTTCTCAAGATTGCTTTGGCTATTCGAGGCTTTTTGTATTTCCATACAAATCTTGAAATTATTTGTTCTAGCTCTGTGAAAAATACCGTTGGTAGCTTGATAGGGAGTGCATTAAATCTATAGATTGCTTTGGTAGTATACTCATTTTCACTATATTGATTCTTCCAATCCATGAACATGGTATATTTCTCCATCTATTAGTGTCCTCTTTGATTTCTTTCATCAGTGTTTCATAGTTTTCTATATATAGGTCTTTAGTTTCTTTAGGTAGATATATTCCTAAGTATTTTATTCTTTTTGTTGCAATGGTGAATGGAATTGTTTCCTTACTTTCTCTTTCTATTTTCTCATTATTAGTGTATAGGAATGTAAGGGACTTCTGTGTGTTGATTTTATATCCTGCAGCTTTACTATATTCATTGATTAGCTCTAGTAATTTTCTGGTGGAGTGTTTAGGGTTTTCTATGTAAAGGATCATGTATGTCATTTGCAAACAGTGAGAGTTTTACTTCTCTTCCAATTTGGATTCTTTTTATTTCTTTTTCTGCTCTGATTGCTGTGGCCAAAACTTCCAAAACTATGTTGAACAGTAGTGGTGAGAGTGGGCACCCTTGTCTTGTTCCTGACTTTAGGGGAAATGCTTTCAATTTTTCACCATTGAGGATAATGTTTGCTGTGGGTTTATCATATACAGCTTTTATTATGTTGAGCTGAGTAGAGTTCAGTTCAGTCGCTCAGTCATGTCCGACTCTTTGCAACCCCATGAATCACAGCACGACAGGCCTCCCTGTTCTTCACCAACTCCCGGAGTTCACTCAGATTCACGTCCATCAGGTCAGTGATGCCATCCAGCCATCTCATCCTTTGTCATCCCCTTCTCCTCCTGCCCCCAATCCCTCCCAGCATCAGAGCCTTTTCCAATGAGTCAACTCTTCACATGAGGTGGCCAAAGTACTGGAGTTTCAGCTTTAGCATCATTCCTTCCAAAGAAATCCCAGGGCTGATCTCCTTCAGAATGGACTGTTTGGATCTCCTTGCAGTCCGAGGGACTCTCAAGAGTCTTCTCCAACACCACAGTTCAAAAGCATCAATTCTTCGGCGCTCAGCCTTCTTCACAGTCCAACTCTCACATCCATACATGACCACAGGAAAAACCATAGCCTTGACTAGACGGACCTTAGTCGGCAAAGTAATGTCTCTGCTTTTGAATATGCTATCTTGGTTGCTCACAACTTTTCTTCCAAGGAGTAACCATCTTTTAATTTCATGGCTGCAGTCACCATCTGCAGTGATTTTGGAGTTCAAGAAAATAAAGTCTGTCACTATATCCATTTTTTCCCCATCTATTTCCCATGAAGTGATGGGACCAGATGCCATGATCTTCGTTTTCTGAATGTTGAGTTATGTTCCTTCTATTCCTGCTTTCTGGAGGGTTTGTTTTTTTTTAAATCATAAATGAATATTGAATTTTGTCAAAGGCTTTCTCTGCATCTCTTGAGGTAATCACATGGTTTTTATTTTTCAATTTGTTAATGTGGTGTATTACATTGATTGATTTGTCGATATTGAAGAACCATTGCATCCCTGGGATAAAGCCCACTTGGTCATGGTGTATGATCTTTTTAATGTGTTGTTGGATTCTGATTGGTAGAATTTTGTTAAGGAGTTTTGCATCTATGTTAATCAGTGATATTGGCCTGTTGTTTTCTTTTTTTGTGGCATCTTTGTCAGGTTTTGGTATTAGGGTGATGGTGGCCTCATAGAATGAGTTTGGAAGTTTACCTTCCTCTGCAATTTTCTGGAAGAGTTTGAGTAGGATAGGTGTTAGCTCTTCTCGAAATTTTTGGTAGAATTCAGCTGTGAAGCCATCTGGACCTGGGCTTTTGTTTGCTGGAAGATTTCTGATTACAGTTTCAATTTCCATGCTTGTGATGGGTCTGTTAAGATTTTCTATTTCTTCCTGGTTCAGTTTTGGAATATTGTACTTTTCTAAGAATTTGTCCATTTCTTCCACGTTGTCCATTTTATTGGCATATAATTGCTGATAGTAGTCTCTTATGATCCTTTGTATTTCTGTGTTGCCTGTTGTGATCTCTCCATTTTCATTTCTAATTTTATTGATTTTTCTCTCTTTGTTTCTTGATGAGTCTGGCTAATGGTTTGTCAGTTTTATTTATCCTTTCAAAGAACCAGCTTTTAGCTTTGTTGATTTTTGCTATGGTCTCTTTTGTTTCTTTTGCATTTATTTCTGCCCTAATTTTTAAGATATCTTTCCTTCTTCCAATGAAGAACCAGGGGTTCTTCATTTCTTCCTTTTCTAGTTGCTTTAGGTGTAGAGTTAGGTTATGTATTGGGCTTTTTTCCTGTTTCTTGAAGTATGCCTGTAGTGCTATGAACCTTCCCCTTAGCGCTGCTTTTACAGTGTCCCACAGGTTTTGGGTTGTTGTGTTTTCATTTTCACTCATTTCTATGCACATTTTGATTTCTTTCTTGATTTCTTCTCTGATTTGTTGGTTATTCAGCAGTGTGTTGTTCAGCCTCCATATGTTGGAATTTTTAATAGTTTTTATCCTGTAATTGAGATCTAATCTTACTGTATTGTGGTCAGAAAAGAATGATTTCAACTTTTTTGAATTTACCAAGGCTAGATTTATGGCCCAGGATATGATCTATCCTGGAGAAGTTTCAGTGAGCACTTGAGAAAAAGGTGAAATTCATTGTTTTGGGGGGAAATGTCCTATAGATATCAATTAGGTCTAACTGGTCTATTGTATCATTTAAAGTTTGTCTTTCCTTGTTAATTTTCTGTTTAGTTGATCTATCCATAGGTGTGAGTGGGGTATTAAAGTCTCCCACTATTATTATGTTATTGTTAATTTCCCCTTTCATACTTGTTAGCATTTGTCTTACATATTGTGGTGCTCTTATGTTGGTTGCACATATATTTATAATTGTTATATCTTCTTCTTGGAATAATCCTTTGATCATTATGTAGCATCCTTCTTTGTCTCTTTTCACAGCCTTTGTTTTAAAGTCTATTTTATCTGATATGAGTATTGCTATTCCTGCTTTCTTTTAGTCTCTATTTGCATGGAATATCTTTTTCTAGCCCTTCAGTTTCAGTCTGTATGTGTCCCTTCTTTTGAGGTGGGTCTCTTGTAGACAACATATATAGGGGTTTAGTTTTTGGATCCATTCAGCCAGTCTTTGTCTTTTGGTTGGGGCATTCAACCCATTTACATTTAAGGTAATTATTGATAAGTATGATCCCGTTGCCATTTACTTCATTGTTTTGGGTTAGAGTTTATACACCCTTTATGTGTTTCCTGTCTAGAGAGTATCGTTTAGCATTTGTTGGAGAGCTGGTTTGGTGGTGCTGAATTCTGTCAGCTCTTGCTTGTCTGTAAGGCTTTTGATTTCTCCTTCATATCTGAATGAGATCCTTACTGGGTACAGTAATCTGGGCTGTAGGTTATTGTCTTTCATCACTCTAAGTATGTCCTGCCATTCCCTCCTGGCCTGAAGAGTTTCTATTGAAAGATAAGCTGTTATCCTTATAGGAATCCCCTTGTGTGTTATTTGTTGTTTTTCCCTTGCTGCTTTTAATATTTGTTCTTTGTGTTTGATCTTTGTTAATTTGATTAATATGTGTCTTGGGGTGTTTTGCCTTGGGTTTTTCCTGTTTGGGACTCTTTAGGTTTCTTGGACTTGGGTGATTATTTCCTTCCCCATTTTAGGGAAGTTTTCAACTATTATCTCCTCAAGTATTTTCTCATGGTCTTTCTTTTTGTCTTCTTCTTCTGGGACTCCTATGATTCGAATGTTGGGGCATTTAACATTGTCCCAGAGGTCTTTGAGATTGTCCTCATTTCTTTTAATTCTTTTTCCCTTTCTGTTTCATTTATTTCTACCATTCCATCTTTTACCTCACTTATTCTATCTTCTGCTTCCATTATTCTACTGTTGGTTCCTTCCAAAGTGTTTTTGATCTCATTTATTGCATTATTCATTATATATTGACTCTTTTTTTTTCTTCTAAGTCCTTGCTAAACCTTTCTTGCATCTTCTCAATCCTTGTCTCCAGGCTATTTATCTGTAACTCCATTTTGTTTTCAAGATTTTGGATCATTTTCACTATCATTATTCGGATTTCTTTATCAGGTAGATTCCCTAGAGAGGACATCTTGAATTTTATTTTCCATCAAAAGATAATCTGTATTCAAAAAATTCATGGATCCAGAATCCATTTCTTTTAATGAAGGATTAACTATAATAAACTTATAGCTACAGAAAATTATAGTTCTACAGAGTAATTGCTGACACTGTCAATAGGTTGTTGCTGAGCTGTGAAAGATGCAGGGATTCTTGGACTCCAGAGGAGAGGAACTCAATCCAGGGCCAGTGACGAGCTTGATCGCTCAGAGTTTTTATGAGATAAAGTTTCATTAAAGTATAAAAGAGGAGGGAACTGTAAAGATGGCGGAGGAATAGGACGGGAAGACCACTTTCTCCCTCACAAATTCCTCAAAAGAACATTTCAACGCCAAGCAAACTCCACAAAACAACTTCTGTAGGCTGGCAGAGGACATCAGGCAACCAGAAAAGCAGACCATTGTCTTCAAAAACAGGTAGGAAAAAATATAAAAGACGAAAAAGGAGACAAAGGAGGTGGGGAGGGAGCTCCGTCCCGGAAAGGGAAGCCCGTCCCGGGAAGGGAATTTTAAGAAGAGAGGTTTCCAAACACCAGGAAACACTCTCCCTGCCGAGTCTGTGGCCAGCCTTGGAAACACAGAGGGCAACATAACAGGAAGGAAAAATAAATAAATAATTAAAACCAAGAGATTACAAGCCCAACAGTAACTCCCCCAGCGGAAAAGCAGCACAGACGCCTGCATCCGCCACTGGGAAGTGGGGGCAGGGCAGGGAAGCGCGGGAGGCGCGGGCTGCAGTGCTTTGTAAGAATCGGGCAGGAACGCCCCAGGCGCAACCAGAACGATCTAACTTGGGCTAGCAAACCAGACTGTGGGATAGCTACCACGCGAAAAGCTCGAACATAAGACACCGCCAGGACCGAGCACAGAACAAAGGATGGAACGGAAAAAGCCGGCTGCAGACCATCCCCCGCCGGGGACAGGCAGCCAGAGCCGTAAGGACAGGAAAGGGGCAATTGCAGCCCCGGAGAGACTTTACTTACCTAACTGCAAGCAGGCTTCTTTGCTAAGACTTCTGGGGGTGCTGGACAGTCACAATCTGCCTCACGGGAGGCGCCAGTGGTCCACCCAGAAAGCTGAGCAGCAGCGGCAGAAAAGGTGACAAGCTGTGGCGATCACGCTCGCCAAACTCCTGAGCTACTCGGACCTGGGAAGGGCACAAAGCGCAGTCCCAGCCGAATCTGTGCCTCTGAGGGCTGCGTGAGCGCCGAACCTGAACGGCTTGGACCCGGGCAGTGCACGCAGCCTAGGGCTGGCCTCAGACGGTTCCCGGCTGAGCATCGTAGAGTCAGAGCGGTTTGTGCGCCGCGAGAAGGGACAGGTAAAGCGGGGCTGAGACACTGTGTGCACACGACAGCGCTATTTGTTTGCAGCATCCCCCCTCCCCACAGCGCGACTGAACTAGTGAGCCTAAAAAACCAGCAAACAGAAGAAGTTAAACAGAGGGAACCACCTTGGAAGTGATCCCACACTGCCCACAACATCAGAGAAGGGCCAGATATATTTTTACTATTTTTAAAATCATTCCTTTTTTTTTGTTTGTTTGTTTGTTATTTTTTTGTTTTGTTTTTTCTTTTTTTCTAACTTTTTAAAAATTGTTAAGTCTTCTATTTCTCCTCTAATTTTTATTTCTATAACCTACTATTACTATTTAAAAAAAAAAAGACTTTTTTTTTTTTAAAGGCAAACACCATATATAGTCTTTGGATGGTTGTTGGTGGTTTTTTTTTTTTTTTAAATAATTCTTTTTTTTTTTTTCTTTCTTCCTTTTTCCTTCTGCTTCTTTTCTTTAATATTGTATTTTTGAAAATCCAACCTCTACTCTAGATTTTTAATCTTTGCTCTTAGGTTTTTGTTGTCAATTTTGTACATTTAAAAACCCAAGCTTCACTACCCAAGTTTACCTGAGAGCGAGATTACTGGCCTGACCACTCTCTCCTCCTTTGGACTCTCCTTTATCTCCACCAGGTGGCCTCTGTCTCTTTTCTCCCCCATCTCTTCTCTATCCAACTCTGTGAATCTCTGTGTGTTCCAGACGGTGGAGAACACCTAAGGAACTGGTTACTGGCAGGATTTGTCTCTCTCCTTCTCATTCCTCTCTCTTATCCTCCTGGCCACCTCTGTCTACTTCCTCCCTCTCCTCTTCCCCGTATAACTCTGTAAATACCTCTGAGCGGTCCAGACTATAGAGCGCACATAAGGAAGTGACTACTGGCTAGCATGCTCTCTCCTCTTTTGACCTCACCGCATCTCATTCCAGTTACCTCTAACTACCCCCTCCCTCTTCTCTTCTCCTTGTAACTCAGTGAACCTCTCTGAGTGTCCCTCAATGTGGAGAAACTTTTCATCTTTAACCTAGATGTTTTATCATCAGTGCTGTATAGATGGAGAAGTCTAGAGGCTACTGTAAAAATAAAACTGAAAACCAGAAGCAGGAGGCTTAAATCCAAAGCCTGAAAACATTAGAGAACTCTTGAATTCAGGGAACATTAAGCAATAGGAGCTCATCAAATGCCTTCATACCTACACCGAAACCAAGGTCCACCCAAGGGCCAACAAGTTCCAGAGCAAGACATACCACTCAAATTCTCCAGCAACACAGGAACACTCCCCTGAGCTTCAATATACAGGCAGCTCAAAATTATTCCAAAACCTTTGATGTCTCATAACCCATTACTGGTCACTCCACTGCACTCCAGAGAGAAGAAACCCAGCTCCACCCACCAGAACTCCAACACAAGCCTCCCTAACCAGGAAACCTTGACAAGCCACTGATAGAACCCCACCCACAGTGAGGAAGCTCCATAATAAAGAGAACTCCACAAATTACCAGAATATAAAAAGGCCACCCCAAACGCAGCAATATAACCAAGATGAAGAGACAGAGGAATACTCAGCAGGTAACGGAACAGGAGAGTTGCCCACCAAACCAAATAAAAGAGGAAGAAGTAGGGAATCTACCTGAGAAGGAATTCCAAATATTGATAGTGAAAATGATCCAAAATCTTGAAATCAAAATGGAATCACAGATAAATAGCCTAGAGACAAGGATTGAGAAGATGCAAGAAAGGTTTAACAAGGACCTAGAAGAAATAAAAAAGAGTCAAAATATAATGAATAACGCAATAAATGAGATCAGAAACACTCTGGAGGCAACAAATAGTAGAATAACGGAGGCAGAAGATAGGATTAGTGAAATAGAAGATAGAACGGTAGAAATAAATGAATCAGAGAGGAAACAAGAAAAACGAATTAAAAGAAATGAGGACAATCTCAGAGACCTCCAGGACAATATGAAATGCTCCAACATTCAAATTATAGGAGTCCCAGAAGAAGAAGACAGAAAGAAAGATCATGAGAAAATCCTTGAGGAGATAATAGTTGAAAACTTCCCTAAAATGGGGAAGGAAATAGTCACCCAAGTCCAAGAAACACAGAGTTCCAAATAGGATAAACCCAAGGAGAAACACCCCAAGACACATATTAATCAAATTAACAAAGATCAAACACAAAGAACAAATATTAAAAGCAGCAAGGGAAAAACAACAAATAACACACAAGGCGATTCCCATAAGGATAACAGTTGATCTTTCAATAGAAACTCTTCAGGCCAGGAGGGAATGGCAAGACATACTTAAAGTGATGAAAGACATTAACCTACAGCCCAGATTACTGTACCCAGCAAGGATCTCATTCAAATACGAAGGAGAATCAAAAGCTTTACAGATAAGCAAAAGCTGAGAGAATTCAGCACCACCAAACCAGCTCTCCAACAAATTCTAAAGGATATTCTCTAGACAGGAAACACGAAAAGGGTGTATAAACCCGAACCCAGAACAATAAAGTAAATGGTAACGGGATCATACTTATCAATAATTACCTTAAACGTAAATGGGTTGAATGCCCCAACCAAAAGGCAAAGACTGGCCGAATGGATACAAAAACAAGACCCCTCTATATGCTGCTTACAAGAGACCCACCTCAAAACAAGGGACGCATACAGACTGAAAGTGAAGGGCTGGAAAAAGATATTCCACACAAATAGAGACCAAAAGAAAGCAGGAGTGGCAATACTCATATCCGATAAAATAGACTTTAAAACAAAGGCTGTGAAAAGAGACAAAGAAGGCCACTACATAATGATCAAAGGATCAATCCAAGAAGAAGATATAACAATTATAAATATATATGCACCCAATATAGGAGCATCGCAATATGTAAGACAAATGCTAACAAGTATGAAAGGGGAAATCAACAGTAACACAATAATAGTGGGAGACTTTAATACCCCACTCACACAATGGACAGATCAACTAAACAGAAAATTAACAAAGAAACGCAAACTTTAAATGATACATTAGATCAGTTAGACCTAATTGATATCTATAGGACATTTCCCCCCAAAACAATGAATTTCACCTTTTTCTCAAGTGCTCACGGAATCTTCTCCAGGATAGATCACATCCTGGGCCATAAATCTAGCCTTGATAAATTTAAAAAAATCGAAATCATTCCAAGCATCTTTTCTGACCATAATGCGTTAAGATTAGATCTCAATTACAGAAGAAAAACTATTAAAAATTCCAACATATGGAGGTTGAACAACACACTTCTGAATAACCAACAAATCACAGAAGAAATCAAAAAAGAAATCAAAACATGCATAGAAACTAATGAAAATGAAAACACAACAACCCAAAACCTGTGGGACACTATAAAAGCAGTGCTAAGAGGAAAGTTCATAGCACTACAGGCATACCTCAAGAAACAAGAAAAAAGTCAAATAAATAACCTAACTCTACAACTAAAGCAACATTGAAAAGGAAGAATTGGAGAACCCCAGAGTTAGTAGAAGGAAAGAAATCTTAAAAATTAGGGCAGAAATAAATGCAAAAGAAACAAAAGAGACCATAGCAAAAATCAACAAAGCTAAAAGCTGGTTCTTTGAAAGGATAAATAAAACTGACAAACCATTAGCCAGACTCATCAAGAAACAAAGAGAGAAAAATCAAATCAATAAAATTAGAAATGAAAATGGAGAGATCACAACAGGCAACACAGAAATACAAAGGATCATAAGAGACTACTATCAGCAATTATATGCCAATAAAATGGACAACGTGGAAGAAATGGACAAATTCTTAGAAAAGTACAATATTCCAAAACTGAACCAGGAAGAAATAGAAAATCTTAACAGACCCATCACAAGCATGGAAATTGAAACTGTAATCAGAAATCTTCCAGCAAACAAAAGCCCAGGTCCAGATGGCTTCACAGCTGAATTCTACCAAAAATTTCGAGAAGAGCTAACACCTATCCTACTCAAACTCTTCCAGGAAATTGCAGAGGAAGGTAAACTTCCAAACTCATTCTATGAGGCCACCATCACCCTAATACCAAAACCTGACAAAGATGCCACAAAAAAAGAAAACAACAGGCCAATATCACTGATGAACATAGATGCAAAAATCCTCAACAAAATTCTAGCAATCAGAATCCAACAACACATTAAAAAGATCATACACCATGACCAAGTGGGCTTTATCCCAGGGATGCAAGGATTCTTCAATATCCGCAAATCAATCAATGTAATTCACCACATTAACAAATTGAAAAATAAAAACCATATGATTATCTCAATAGATGCAGAGAAGGCCTTTGACAAAATTCAACATCCATTTATGATAAAAACTCTCCAGAAAACAGGAATAGAAGGAACATACCTCAACATAATAAATGCTATATATGACAAACCCACAGCAAACATTATCCTCAATGGTGAAAAAATGAAAGCATTTCCCCTAAAGTCAGGAACAAGACAAGGGTGCCCACTTTCACTGCTACTATTCAACATAGCTCTGGAAGTTTTGGCCACAGCAATCAGAGCAGAAAAAGAAATAAAAGGAATCCAAATTGGAAAAGAAGAAGTAAAACTCTCACTGTTTGCAGATGACATGATCCTCTACATGGAAAACCCTAAAGACTCCACCAGAAAATTACTAGAGCTCATCAATGAATATAGTAAAGTTGCAGGATATAAAATCAAGACACAGAAATCCCTTGAATTCCTGTACACTAATAATGAGAAAGTCAAAAAAGAAATTAAGGAAACAATTCCATTCACCATTGCAACGAAAAGAATAAAATACTTAGGAATATATCTACCTAAAGAAACTAAAGACCTGCATATAGAAAACTATAAAACACTGATGAAAGAAATCAAAGAGGACACTAATAAATGGAAAAATATACCATGTTTATGGATCGGAAGAATCAATATAGTGAAAATGAGTATACTACCCAAAGCAATTTACAAATTCAATGCAATCCCTATCAAGCTACCAGCCAATTTTTCACAGAACTAACTAGAACAAATAATTTCAAGATTTGTATGGAAATACAAAAAACCTCGATTTGCCAAAGCAATCTTGAGAAAGAAGAATGGAACTGGAGGAATCAACTTGCCTGACTTCAGGCTCTACTACAAAGCCACAGTCATCAAAACAGTATGGTACTGGCACAAAGACAGACATATAGATCAATGGAACAAAACAGAAAGCCCAGAGATAAATCCACACACATATGGTCACCTTATCTTTGACAAAGGAGGCAAGAATATACAATGGATTAAAGACAATCTCTTTAACAAGTGGTGCTGGGAAAACTGGTCAACCACTTGTAAAAGAATGAAACTAGATCACTTTCTAACACCGCACACAAAAATAAACTCAAAATGGATTAAAGATCTAAATGTAAGACCAGAAACTATAAAACTCCTAGAGGAGAACATAGGCAAAACACTCTCTGACATAAATCACAGCAGGATCCGCTATGATCCACCTCCCAGAATTCTGGAAATAAAAGCAAAAATAAACAAATGGGATCTAATTAAAATTAAAAGCTTCTGCACAACAAAGGAAACTATAAGCAAGGTGAAAAGACAGCCTCTGAATGGGAGAAAATAATAGCAAATGAAGCAACTGACAAACAACTAATCTCAAAAATATACAAGCAACTTATGCAGCTCAATTCCAGAAAAATAAACGACCCAATCAAAAAATGGGCCAAAGACCTAAATAGACATTTCTCCAAAGAAGACATACGGATGGCAAACAAACACATGAAAAGATGCTCAACATCACTCATTATTAGAGAAATGCAAATCAAAACCACAATGAGGTACCACTTCACACCAGTCAGAATGGCTGCGATCCAAAAATCTGCAAGCAATAAATGCCGGAGAGGGTGTGGAGAAAAGGGAACCCTCCTACACTGTTGGTGGGAATGCAAACTAGTACAGCCACTATGGAGAACAGTGTGGAAATTGCAAATAGAACTGCCATATGACCCAGCAATCCCACTGCTGGGCATACACACCAAGGAAACCAGAATTGAAAGAGACACATGTACCCCAATGTTCATCGCAGCACTGTTTATAATAGCCAGGACATGGAAACAACCTAGATGTCCATCAGCAGATGAATGGATAAGAAAGCTGTGGGACATATACACAATGGAGTATTACTCAGCCATTAAAAAGAATTCATTTGAATCAGTTCTGATGAGATGGATGAAACTGGAGCCGATTATACAGAGTGAAGTAAGCCAGAAAGAAAAACACCAATACAGTATACTAACACATATATATGGAATTTAAAAAGATGGCAATGACGACCCTGTATGCAAGACAGCAAAAAAGACACAGATGTGTATAACGGACTTTTGGACTCAGAGGGAAAGGGAGAGGGTGGGATGATTTGGGAGAATGGCATTCTAACATGTATACTATCATGTAAGAATCGAATTGCCAGTCTATGTCTGACGCAGGATACAGCATGCTTGGGGCTGGTGCATGGGGATGACCCAGAGAGATGTTATGGGGAGGGAGGTGGGAGGGGGTTCATGTTTGGGAACGCATGTAAGAATTAAAGATTTTAAAATTAAAAAAAAAAAGTATAAAAGAGATAGAGAAATCTTCTGACATAGACATCAGAAGGGGGAGAAAGAGTGCCCCCCGTGCTAGCCTTTAGTAGTATGTTATATACCTCTCAGCAAGCTATTAATACAGTTCAACTCAATTCAGTTCAGTTGCTCAGTCCTGTCTGACTCTTTGCAACACCATGGATTGCAGCACACCAGGCCTCCCTGTCCATCACTAACTCCCAAAGCTTGCTCAAATTCATGTCTATAGAGTCGGTGATGCCATCCAACCATCTCATCTTCTGTCGTCCTCTTCTCCTCCTACCTTCACTCTTTCCCAGCATCAGGATCTTTTCAAATGAGTCAGCGCTTCCCATCAGGTGGCCAAAGTATTGGAGTTTAAGCTTCAGCATCAGTCCCTCCAATGAATATTCAGAACTGATTTCCTTTAGGATGGACTGGTTGGATCTCCTTGCCACTGTCAACACCACACTTCAAAAGCATCAATTCTTTGGTGCTCAGCTTTCTTTATAGTCCAACTCTCACATCCATACATGGCTACTGGAAAAACCATACCTTTCACTAGGTTGACCTTTGTTGGCAAAGTAATGTCTCTGCTTTTTAATATGCTATCTAGGTTGGTCATAACTTTTCTTCCAAGGAACAAGCATCTTTTAATTTCATGGCTGCAATCACCATCTGCAGTGATTTTGGAGTCCAAGAAAATAAAGTCTGTCACTATTTCCATTGTTCCCCATCTATTTCCCATGAAGTAATGGGACCGGATGTCATGATCTTAGTTTTCTGAATGTTGCATTTTAAGCCAACTTTTTCACTCTCCTCTTTCACTTTCATCAAGAGGCTCTCTAGTTCTTCTTCACTTTCTGCCATAAGGGTGGTGTCACCTGCATATCTGAGGTTATTGATATTTCTCCTGGCAATCTTGATCCCAGCTTGTGCTTCCTCCAGCCCAGCATTTTTCATGATGTACTCTGCATATAAGATAAATAAGTAGGGTGACAATATACAGCCTTGATGTACTCCTTTCTGTATTTGGAATCAGTCTGTTGTTCCATGTCCAATTCTAACTGTTACTTCCTGACCTGCATACAGATTTCTCAAGAGGCAGGTCAGGTGGTCTGGTATTCCCATCTCTTTCAGAATTTCCCACAGTTTGTTGTGATCCATAGTCAAAGGCTTTTACATAGTCAATAAAACAGAAGTAGATGTTTTTCTGGAACTCTCTTGCTTTTTCTGTGATGCAACATATGTTGGCATT
Organism: Budorcas taxicolor; assembly: GCF_023091745.1. Classification (NCBI taxonomy): domain Eukaryota; kingdom Metazoa; phylum Chordata; class Mammalia; order Artiodactyla; family Bovidae; genus Budorcas; species Budorcas taxicolor. The sequence goes on along the minus strand of NC_068930.1, from coordinate 22,990,364 downwards.
TTGATCTAAATCCAGCTTAAACATCATGGAAGTTCACTGTTCACATACTGTTAAAGCCTGGCTTGTAGAATTTTGATCATTACTTTGCTAGCATGTGAGAAGAGTGCAATTGTGCAGTAATTTGAGCATTCTTTGGCATTGCCTTTCTTTGGGATTGAAATGAAAACTGACTTTTCCCAGTCCCATGGCCACTCTTGAGTTTTCCAAATTTGCTGACATATTGAGTGCAGCACTTTCACAGCATCATCTTTTAGGATTTGAAATAGCTCAGCTGAAATTCTATCACCTGCACTAGCTTTGTTCGTAGTGATCCTTCTTAAGGCCCACTTGACTTTGGACTCCATGTTGTCTGGCTTTAGGTGAATAATATCATCATGATTATCTGGTATGTGAAGATCTTTTTTGTATTGTTCTTCTGTGTGTATTCTTGTCACCTCTTCTTAATATCTTCTGCTTCTGTTAGTTCCATGCCATTTCTGTCGTTTATTGTGCCCATCTTTGCATGAAGTGTTCCCTAGCTATCTCTAATTTTCTTGAAGAGATCTCTAGTCTCCCATTCTACTGTTTCCCTCTGTTTCTTTGTATTGATCACTGAGGAAAGCTTTCTTATCTCTCTTTGCTATAGTTTGGAACTCTGCATTCAAATGGGTATATCTTTCCTTTTCTCCTTTGCCTTTCACTTCTCTTCTTTCTTCAATATTTGTAAGGCCTCCTCAGGCAACCATTTTGTCTTTTTGCATTTCTTTTTCTTGGGAATGATCTTGATCACTGTCTCCTGTACAATGTCATGAACCTCTGTACATAGTTCTTCAGCCATTCTGTCTATCAGAACTAATCCCTTAAATCTATTTGTCACTTTCATTATATAATCGTAAGGGATTTGATTTAGGTCATACCTGAATGGCCTTCCCTCCTTTCTTCAATTTAAGTCTGAATTTGGCAATAAGGAGTTCATGATCTGAGCCACAGTCAGCTCCCAGTCTTGTTTTTGCTGTATAGAGCTTCTCCATCTTTGGCTGCAAAGAATATAATCAATCTGATTTCAGTATTGACCATCTGGTGATGTCCATATGTAGAGTCTTCTCTTGTGTTGTTGGAAGAGGGTTTTTACTATGACCAGTGTGTTCTCTTGACAAAAGTCTATTAGTCTTTGCCCTGTTTCATTCTGTACTCCAAGGCCAAATTTGCCTGTTACTCCAGGTGTTTCTTAACTTCCTACTTTTGCATTCCAGTCCCCTATATTGCAAAGGACATCTTTTTTGGGTGTTAGTTCTAAAAGGTCTTGTAGGTCTTCATAGAACCACTCAGTTTCAGCTTCTCCAGCGTTACTGGTTGGCACCTAGACTTGGATTATTGTGATATTGAATGGTTTGCCTTGGAAACGATCAGAGATCATTCTGTCATTTTTGAGATTGCATCCAAGTACTGCATTTTGGACTCTTTTGTTTACTATGATGGTTACTCCATTTCTTCTAAGGTACTCTTTCCTACAGTAGTAGATGTAATGGTCATCTGAATTAAATTCACCCATTCCAGTCCATTTTAGTTCAATGATTCCTGAAATGTCAATGTTCACTCTTGCCTTCTCCTGTTTAACCACTTCCAATTTGCCTTGATTCATGGACCTAACATTCCAAGTTCCTATGCAATATTGCTCTTTACAGTATAAGACTTTACTTCCATCACCAATCACACCCACAACTGGGTGTTGTTTTTGCTTTGGCTCCATCTCTTCTTTCTTTCTGGAGTTATTTCTCCACTGATCTCCAGTAGCATATTGGGCAGCTAATGACCTTGGGAGTTCCTCTTTCAGTATCCTATCATTTTGCCTTTTCATACTGTTCATGGGGTTCTCAAGGCAAGAATACTGAAGTGGTTTGCCATTCCCTTCTCCAGTGGACCACATTCTGTCAGACCTCTCCACCATGTACCATCTGTCTTCGGTGGCCCTACACAGCATGGCTTATAGTTTCATTGAATTAGACAAGGCTGTGATCCATGTCAGTGTTCATTTCAATCCCAAAGAAAGGCAATGCCAAAGAATGCTCAATCTACCACACAATTGCACTCATCTCACATGCTAGTAAAGTAGTGTTCAAAAGCCTCCAAGCCAGGCTTCAGCAATATGTGAACTGTGAACTTCCAGATGTTCAAGCTGGTTTTAGAAAAAGCAGAGGAACCAGAGATCAAATTGCCAACATCCACTGAATCATGGAAAAAGGAAGAGAGTTCCAGAGAAACATCTATTTCTGCTTTATTGACTATGCCAAATCAGTTGACTGTGTGGATCACGATAAACTGGGGGAAATTCTGAAAGAGATGGGAATACCATACTACCTGACCTGCCTCTTGAGAAACCTATATGCAGGTCAGGAAGCAACAGTTAGAACTGGACATGGAACAACAGACTGGTTCCAAATAGGAAAAGGAGTGCGTCAAGGCTGTATTATTGTCACCCTGCTTATTTAACTTCTATGCAGAGTACATCATGAGAAATGCTGGACTGGAAGAAGCACAAGCTGGAATCAAGATTGCCAGGAGAAATATCAATAACCTCAGATAAGCAGATGATACCACCCTATGGCAGAAAGTGACGAGGAGTTAAAAAGCCTCTTGATGAAAGTGAAAGAGGAGAGTGAAAAAGTTGGTTTAAATCTCAACATTCAGAAAACTAAGATCATAGCATCTGGTCCCATTACTTCATGGGAAATAGATGGGGAACCAATGGAAACAGTGTCAGACTTTATTTTTCTGGGCTCCCAAATCACGGCCGATGGTGATTGCAGCCATGAAATTAAAAGATGCTTACTCCTTGGAAGGAAAGTTATGAGCAACCTAGATAGCATATTCAAAAGCAGAGACATTACTTTGTCGACTAAGGTCCATCTAGTCAAGGCTATGGTTTTTCCAGTGGTCATATATGGATGTGAGAGTTGGACTGTGAAGAAAGTTGAGCACCGAAGAATTGATGCTTTTGAATTGTGGTGTTGGAGAAGACTCTTGAGAGTCCCTTGGGCTGCAAGGAGATCCAAACAGTCCATTCTAAAGGAGATCAGCCCTGGGATTTCTTTGGAAGGAATGATGCTAAAGCTGAAACTCCAATACTTTGGGCACCTCATGCCAAGAGTTGACTCATTGGAAAAGACTCTGATGCTGGGAGGGATTAGGGGCAGGAGGAGAAGGGGATGACAGAGGATGAGATGGCTGGATGGCATCACCGACTCTACGGACGTGAGTCTGAGCGAACTCCGGGAATTGGTGATGGACAGGGAGGCCTGGTGTGCTGTGATTCATGGGGTCGCAAAGAGTCGGACAGAACTGAGCGACTGAACTGAACTGTGATCCATGTGATCAGATTGGTTAGGTTTCTGTGACTGTGGTTTTCATTCTGTCTGCCCTCTGGTGGAAAAGGATAGAGGCTCATGGAAGCTTCCTGATGTGAGAGGCTTACTTAGTGGGAAATTGGGCGAGCGGCTTGCTCAGTAAATCTTTAATCCAATTTTCTGTTGATTTTGGGGCTGTGTTCTCCCCCTGTTGTTTGACCTGGGGCCAAACTATGGCTGAGGTAATGAAGATAATGGCAACCTCCTTCAAAAGGTCCCATGCAGGCACTGCTGCACTCAGTGCCCCATCCCTGCAGCAGGCCAGCGCCAACCCACTCCTCTGCCAGAGACTCCTGAACACTCACGGGCAAGTCTGGGTCAGTCTCTTGTGGGGTCACTGCTCTTTCCCCTGGGTCCTGGTGTGCAAAAGGTTCTGTTTGTGCCCTCCAAGTGTCTGTTTCCCCCGTCCTGTGTAAGTTCTGGTGGCTCTATGGTGGGGTTAATGGCGACCTCCTCCAAGAGGGTTTATGTCATACCCAGTGGCAGCTGTGTGGTGCTGGAGTGGCTGTAAGGAGATACCACACACCCAAGGGCAGAGAAGCCCCAGCAAGACGGTAGGCACTGGAGAGGTGGCTGCAAGGCACTGGAGCAACATTGAGGAGATACCTCACGTCCAAGGGTAAAGGAGAAGCCCCAGCAAGATAGTAGGAGGGGTGAACTCATGTTTAAAATCAAACCCCATACCCACCAGAGATGCTCAGAGGGCTCAAACAAACCTTGTGTGCACCAGGACCCAGAGACCCCACAGAAACTGAGACAGAACTGTGTTTGAGTGTCTCCTGTGGAGGTACGGGTCAGCAGTGGATTGCTGCAGGGACAGGGGTTCTGGGTGCCGCTGCTAATTAGAGAAAGCAAATGTCTCAAAACTCAGAGTGGCACCAGGCCCCTCACTCACAACATGCATTTTGAGATAACATTGGCACTAGGCGAGTCATCCCAGGCCATAAAATGATTGACACGAATCTTGAAGAAAAGCAGGTTTCCAAGTAAATACATAGTTTCATTAACATAGATTAGAAGAACAATGTATGAATAAAACATACTGGTTTGTTGAGTCCTTATTGGTTCTTAGTAAGAGGAACAGACTTGAAGAAAGACAGAGTCTAGGGTAAATACATAGTTCATTAACATAGCTTAACCTATGGACACCTTATCTTTGACAAAGAAGGCAAGAATATACAACAGAGAAAAGACAAACTCTTTAACAAGTGGTGCTGGGAAAACTGGGCAACCACTTGTAAAAGAATGAAACTAGAACACTTTTTAACACCATACACAAAAATAAACTCAAAATGGATTAAAGATCTAAACTTAAGACCAGAAACTATAAAACTCTTAGAGGAGAACATAGGCAAAACACTCTCTGACATAAATCACAGCAGGATCCTCTATGACCCACCTCCCAGAATATTGGAAATAAAAGCAAAAATAAACAAATGGGACCTAATTAAAATTAAAAGCTTCTGCACAACAAAGGAAACTATAAGCAAGGTGAAAAGATAGCCTTTGGAATGGGAGAAAACAATAGCAAATGAAGCAACTGACAAAGAATTAATCTCAAAGATATACAAGCAACTTCTGCATCTCAATTCCAGAAAAATAAATGACCCAATCAAAAAATGGGCCAAAGAATTAAACAGACATTTCTCCAAAGAAGACATACAGATGGCTAACAAGCACATGAAAAGATGCTCAACATCACTCATTACCAGAGAAATGCAAATCAAAACCACAATGAGGTACCATTTCACGCCAGTCAGAAACACTGCTGTCCAAAAGTCTACAAGCTGTAAGTGCTGGGAAGGGTGTGGAGAGAAAGGAACCCTCTTATACTGTTGGTGGGAATGCAAACTAGTACAGCCACGATGGAGAACAGTGTGGAGATTCCTTAAAAACTGGAAATAGAACTGCCATACGACCCAGCAATCCCACTGTTGGGTGTATACACTAAGGAAACCAGAATTGAAAGAGACATGTGTACCACAATGTTCATCGCAGCACTGATTATAATAGCCAGGACATGGAAGCAACCTAGATGTCCATCAGCAGACAAATGGATAAGAAAGCTGTGGAACATATACACAATGGAGTATTACTCAGCCTTTAAAAACAATACATTTGAATCAGTTCTAATGAGGTGGATGAAACTGGAGCCGATTATACAGAGTGAAGTAAGCCAGAAAGAAAAACACCAATACAGTATACTAACACATATATATGGAATTTAGAAAGATGGCAATGACGACCCTGTATGCAAGACAGCAAAAGAGACACAGATGTATAGTACAGTCTTTTGGACTCTGTGGGAGAGGGTGAGGGTGGGATGATTTGGGAGAATGGCATTGAAACATGTATAATGTCATATGTGAAATGAATCACCAGTCCAGGTTCGATGCATGATACAGGATGCTCGGGGCTGGTGCACTGGGATGACCCGGAGGGATGGTATGGGGAGGGAGGTGGGAGGGGGGTTCAGGATGGGGAATACATGTACACCCGTGGCAGATTCATGTTGATGTATGGCAAAACCAATACAATATTGTAAAGTAATTAGCCTCCAATTAAAATAAATAAATTTATAAACAAAAACAAACAAACAAAGATGTCCTCTCATTCTGTTAAGTGTTTGATAACATTTTACAAATAAGCAGTATCATGACATGCATATGCTGCCTTTTGATAATGTTTTAAATGATGGAACACTTTATAACAATCTGTAGAAATTCTTTTTCCAAATTTCCAATTTTAGTTTTTGCCTTTGAATCTTATCTGATATTAAAGAGCAAGGCAACATGAAAACAACCTGAGTGTCCCTCAGTGGGTGAATAGAATAAGAAACACACACACACACACACACACACAGAGAATATTATTTAGCCCTAAAAAAGAAAGAGATTCTGACATTAGCAACAATATAGACAAACCTGGAGGAGGTTACACTAAGTGAAAAGGGAGACACAGAAAAACTAGCACAATTGGTCTTACGTGTGGAATCTGAAAAATCCAAATTCACCGAGGCAGAAAGTAGAACAGTGATTACGAGGGGCAAGAAGGTGGGGAAACAGGGAGATGTCATAGGATATAAAGGTGCAGTTCAATCTAGTTTGAGAAGGAGACAAGCTGGGGAAATTAATGCTCAGAGAGGCTACCAGATCTTTCTGAATCTGCTTCTCCTGATGCCAAGGGAGGTCACTGCTCCAGACGGACAACACAGAGTTAATCCTCAATCTATGCTCCCTCACATACTCTGTTTGGTGCACAATATTAGGAAACCCTACTTCTTTCAGAGATAAAAGAAAGTCCCTTGGAAACATTTCAGCTTTTCCAGTACACAATTCCCTTTGAGAATATGACTATCCCAGAAATATGCATGCACATATCCTGAAAATATTGCATTCTTTTACAAGGCTCTTACAGACCTCCTAGACCCCATCTCCCAGGACATTAATGGACCCACAGGACCCAGGGTAGGAAGCCGACCTTAGAGGTAAGTCAGGTGATTCCTGCACTACCTTCCCCTCAGGTGTGGGTGAGCAGAGTCTGGGGCTCATACTCAGGGCTCCCCCTTGTGGTGCCCCCCAAATGCTGGAGGTCCTCAGATAAACAAGAGAGTCCTCTGGAGGCAGACCAAGAAGTCTGAGTCCTGACAATGATGCCCACACTCATCATCATGGTCCCCTTTTCCTTCTATGACAAAGGAATTCTGGGACCCCCATCACAGTGCCCTCAGAAGATGACTATTAAAGCCTTTGGGGAAGGCGGAGTGCTGCTGTATTCTCTACTATTTGGATCAAACTCTTTTCAGAGAGTTGATTATGGTCTAGAGTTTGCATCCTGAGGAAATGAGGAGCTTCTGAACTAGGGCTCTGCTAGAGGAGGGGTACTTCTCACAGGAGAAGCCAGGGGCAGAGAGGACTGAGCAGTGTTCATGGGAGAGAGAGAATAGACTCTGGCAGGGATAGGCATTCACAATCTTGGGCACCACATTAAGCACTTCGGACTCAGTGGGAAGCCATTGTTGAGATGTAACCCGGGGACTAACTTTCAGTTACAGAAAAGCCTCTGGGATTTCCCCCAAGATAGGAAAGTGACAGATATGCAATGAGCGGAGTTCAAAAAGTGAGAGAGGGGCCCTGAGCTCAAACCCACAGGCCCCCCTGAAGCCCAGGCAGGGGACAGGCCTGTGTTAGGGGTTGGGACCTCACCAGGGTGGAAGGGTCCAGGAAGGTGGGCTGGACACTAGGAGCTGCGGCCACATGGGGGTCCTTTCGGCACTGTGCATTTTATAAAGCACCTGCTCTGGGCCAGGCTGGACCAGATGCTGAGGACCCAGGTGAGCAAGGCCTGGCAGGTCCTTAAGAAACTCTTGGATGAAGAAAGGGAGGCCCATGATCTGACCATCACACATTTGCAGGGAGTGTCCACAGAGGGGAGGGCAGGTATCTCGAGCAGAGATGGAGGATGGGGAGCAGGCAGGACACCAGATCTGAGTGGAGGGTGAAGGGTGTGTCTTAGCAGAAAAGGATATCAGATGGGGGCCAGGGAGGGGAGACCTGGAGCCTCAGCCTGAGGAGAGGGGGTTGGCTTGTCTGGGGAACAGGAATGTGCAGGAGGCTGGGGATGGGCCTGAACTTGGGACCCTCTGTAGGGGCACCAGGGACTGAGGACAGAGTGTCAGCTCCTGGACTCACTGAAGATCCCTGTTCTCAACCTGCTGAGCAAGGAGTACTTTAGAAACATCTGTGTCCACGTTCCCCAGGCTTGGGCCCCCTGTGAGAACTGCTTGAAGCCAGGCCTTCTCCAGTCACTTGCTGAGTCCAGGGTTCCGGAGACCTGGAAGACTCACCCTGACCCACTTCAGCCCTGGACATCAGGATGTGATCAGGGAAGGCCCGGGTCCCATGACACCTGGATTCAGCCCCCAAGCCCCTCTCAGTCCTGAGTTTGTAGGACAGTGTGCAGGGACACAACTCGGTGGAAGGCGCCAGGGCAGCCATGGAGCTCTACTGCACCTCCAGGAGAATTTGACAACAGTAGGGATGCCCGCCTGGTGGAGTTCATCCCGCCCCTGCCCGAGGACTAGATTCTCATCTTTCCAGGGCAAATACGCCCTTGCTTTTGGAGAACGCATTTTTAGCAGTAATGGTTCCATATTCTCTCTACTCCCTCGGATCCTCCTTTTTCTTTCTTCTCTGTGAGCCAGGTGTCGGTGGACACCACCTAGCACTGAGAGGGCGATGGACACGTGAGCTGGGACAGGAATACCCTGAATCCTGCGGGCCCAGGGAGCAGACCATGTGACTAATCAATACCTGTCCCTCTGCCTCCCTGTTCCAGTTCCATTTACTCCTGGGAGGGGGACATTATTTCCTGGGGGTGGCACCTGGCTCAGAGGTCCATTCATCCCATCTTGAAATTGGTGCCCCAGCACTGGGGAGCTTCTAGACCAAAGTACAAGAGGAGTGATGGGTGCCCGCTGCTGACCTTCATCACCTCATCCCTCTGTTAGTGCAAGTTCTTGGGTCCCATGCACAGCGAGGCCAAACAAACTGAAATGTTGAGGTTTGGACCAGAAAAAGGTTTATTGCAGGGCCATGCAATGAGACAGGTGGCTCAAGTCCTAAAAAAATCCCAAGATCCCTGGAACATTCAGCAAAACAGTTTTAAAAGCCTGGTTAAAGGGAGGGGGCGATGTCGCAGGTCTGTGGTTAGCTCCTGCACAAGTCTCTGAGTGACTGATGGTGGGATAGCAGGGTAGTGTTACAGTGCTGAACTCTATTAGTCCTTAGCTCCAGGAGGCCTGGGGTTATGTGCTTCTGGTCATCAGATAGTTAACATCTTCCCTACCCCACGTCCGAGGTCAGGGGCAGCAGCCGAGAGGAGCAACCCCACGTCCAAGGAGTGGTGGCTGCGTGGGTGCAGGAGGGCCGAGAGGAGCTACTCCATGTTCAAGATCAGGAAGGGTGGCGGTGAGGAGATACCCCTCGTCCAAGGTAAGAGAAACCCAAGTAAAACGGTAAGTGTTGCGAGAGGGCATCAGAGGGCAGACACACTGAAACCATAATCACAGAAAACTAGTCGATCTAATCACATGGACCACAGCCTTGTCTAACTCAATGAAACTAAGCCATGCCATGTGGGGCCACCCAAGATGGGTAGGTCATGGTGGAGAGGTCTGACAAAATGTGGCCCACTGGAGAAAGGAATGGCAAACCACTTCAGTGTTCTTGCCTTGAGAACCCCATGACTGTATGAAAAGGCAAAATGATAGGATACTGAAAGAGGAACTCCCCAGGTCAGTAGGTGCCCAATACGCTACTGGAGATCAGTGGAGAGATAACTCCAGAAAGAATGAAGGGATGGAGCCAAAGCAAAAACAATACCCAGTTGTGGATGTGACTGGTGACAGAAGCAAGGTCCGATGCTGTAAAGAGCAGTATTGCATAAGAACCTGGAATGTCAGGTCCATGAATCAAGGCAAATTGGAAGTGGTCAAACAGGAGATGGCAAGAGTGAACATTGACATTCTAGGAATCAGCAAACTCAAACGGACTGGAATGGGTGAATTTAACTCAGATGACCATTATATCTACTACTGTGGGCAGGAATCCCTTAGAAGAAATGGAGTAGCCATATGGTCAACAAAAGAGTCTGAAATGCAGTACTTAGATGCAGTCTCAAAAATGACAGAATGATCTCTGTTTGTCTCAAAGGCAAACCATTCAATATCACAGTAATCAAAGTCTATGTCCCATTCAGTAACGCTGAAGAAGCTGTAGTTTAACGGTTCTATGAAGACCTACAAGACCTTCTAGAACTAATACCCAAAAAAGATGTCATTTTCATTATAGGGGACTGGAATGCAAAAGTAGAAAGTCAAGAAACACCTGGAGTAACAGGCAAATTTGGCCTTGGAGTACAGAATGAAGCAGGGCAAAGGCTAACAAAGTTTTGCCAAGAGAATGCACAGATCATAGCAAACACCCTCTTCCAACACAAGAGAAGACTCTACACATGGACATCACCAGATGGTCAACACTGAAATCAGATTGATTATATTCGTTGCAGCCAAAGATGGAGAAGCTCTATACAGCAAAAACAAGACTGGGAGCTGATTGTGGCTCAGATCATGAACTCCTTATTGCCAAATTCAGACTTAAATTGAAGAAAGTAGGGAAAACCGCTAGACCATTCAGGTATGACCTAAATCAAATCCCTTATGATTATACAGTGGAAGTGAGAAATAGATTTAAGGGACTAGATCTGATAGATAGAGTGCCTGACGAACTATGGAATGAGGTTCGTGACATTGTACAGGAGACAGGGATCAAGATCATCCCCATGGAAAAGAAATGCAAAAAAGCAAAATGGCTGTCGGGGGAGGCCTTACAAATAGCTGTGAAAAGAAGAGAAGTGAAAAGCAAAGGAGAAAAGGAAAGATATAAGCATCTGAATGCAGAGTTCCAAAGAAGAGCAAGAAGAGATAAGAAAGGCTTCCGCAGCGATCAGTGCAAAGAAATAGAGGAAAACAACAGAATGGGAAAGAATACAGATCTCTTCAAGAAAATTAGAGATACCAAGGGAACATTTCATGCAAAGATGGGCTCGATAAAGGACAGAAATGGTCTGGACCTAACAGAAGCAGAAGATATTAAGAAGAGGAGGCAAAAATACACAGAACTGTACAAAAAAGATCTTCATGACCCAGATAATCATGATGGTGTGATCACTCACCTAGAGCCAGACATCCTGGAATGTGAAGTCAAGTGGGCCTTAGAAAGTGTCACTACGAACAAAGCTAGTGGAGGTGATGGAATTCCAGTTGAGCTATTTCAAATCCTGAAAGACGATGCTGTGAAAGTGCTGCACTCAACATGCCAGCAAATGTGGAAAACTCAGCAGTGGCCACAGGACTGGAAAAGGTCAGTTTTCATTCCAATCCCAAAGAAAGGCAATGCCAAAGAATGCTCAAACTACCACACAATTGCACTCATCTCACACGCTAGTAAAGTAATGCTCAAAATTCTCCAAGCCAGGCTTCAGCAATACGTGAACTGTGAACTTCCAGATGTTCAAGCTGGTTTTAGAAAAGTTAGAGGAACCAGAGATTAAATTGCCAACATCCGCTGGATCATGGAAAAAGGAAGAGAGATCCAGAAAAACATCTATTTCTGCTTTATTGACTATGCCAAAGCCTTTGACTGTGTGGATCACAACAAACTGTGGGAAATCCTGAAAGTGATGGGAATACCGGACCACCTGACCTGCCTCTTGAGAAATCTATGTGCAGGTCAGGAAGCAACAGTTAGAACTGGACATGGAACAACAGACTGGTTCCAAATAGGAAAAGGAGTACATCAAGGCTGTATTATTGTCACCCTGCTTATTTAACTTCTATGCAGAGTACATTATGAGAAATGCTGGGCTGGAAGAAGCACAAGCTGGAATCAAGATTGCTGGGAGAACTATCGATAACCTCAGATATGCAGATGACACCACCCTTATGGCAGAAAGTGAAGAGGAACTAAAAAGCCTCTTGATGAAAGTGAAAGAGGAGAGTGAAAAAGTTGGCTTAAAGCTCAACGTTCAGAAAACGAAGTTCATGGCATCTGGTCCCATCACTTCATGGGAAATAGATGGGGAAACAGTGGAAACAGTGTCAGACTTTATTTTTCTGGGCTCCCAAATCACGGCCTATGGTGATTGCAGCCATGAAATTAAAAGACACTTACTCCTTGGAAGGAAAGCTATGAGCAACCTAGATAGCATATTCAAAAGCAGAGACATTACTTTGCCAACAAAGGTCCATCTAGTCAAGGCTATGGTTTTTCCAGTGGTCATGTATGAATATGAGAGTTGGACTGTGAAGAAAGCTGAGCGCCGAAGAATGATCCTTTTGAAGTGTGGTGTTGGAGAAGACTCTTGAGAATCCCTTGGACTGCAAGGAGATCCAACAAGTCCATTCTGAAGGAGATCAGTCCTGGGTGTTCTTTGGAAGAAATGATGCTAAAGCTGAAACTCCAGTACTTTGGCCACCACATCCGAAGAGTTGTCTCATTGGAAAAGCCTCTGATGCTGGGAGGGATTCGGGCAGGAGGAGAAGGGGATGACAAAGGATGAGATGGCTCGATGGCATCACCGACTCGATGGACATGAGTTTGAGTGAACTCCGGGAATTGGTGATGGACAGGGAGGCCTGGCATGCTGCGATTCATGGGGTCGCAATTAGTCGGACACGACTCAGCGACTGAAATTAACTAAACTGAACTGAACTCCATTTGTTGGAGAGGGGGGTGGTTTTCACATCTTCAGAATATCTCAGGAAATATGCATCCCCTACTATTTGTTACCTAGGAACTTCAGAGAGGAGCTAAAGCAGAGGACATTGGGGGAATCCTGTCGTGGGACAGCCTCATGGGGTCCTGTTCAGTTACACTTCCTCTCATTTGTAAAATGAGGAAGCAAAGATGATGGACTGAGTCTGAGGGAACTAGGTTGGAGTCCTGGTTCTATTTAGTAGCTGTGTGACCTAGGGTTAGAGACCTAACCTCTCTGTGCCTGAGTTTCATCATCTATAAAGTAGGGGAACCTAACCATTCATAGGGTTCTTGTGAGATGTTGATACAAAGGCCCTGGCACCAGGTCCATCATAGCTCAAGCTGCCACCAAATGTCTATAACTGGTAAATACTCTCTGCACCACAGGTCCATCTAGTCCCTCTGCAGGGCTGTTGTGAAGAAAGGCTGTGTGTACTGTACCAGGAGAAGGATTTGTGAAATGAAAATATCTCCTGCCATATCAATAAACAAGAAATTTCACAGCCATCAGTGATTATTCTGCCAGAGCCCCATGAACATACAGGTCTTACCAAAATCAAAGCCAGCCCTGTGTGCTGGTTCCCCGGGCTCAGCTGAGACCTGATTTTCCTCCCATCTTTTCCTCATTTGCTGAGATCCTCTGAGAATGGGCTAGGGGGACGTGGGCAAAGAATGGGAAGAGAGAAGCAGCTGCTCAGCTCCAAGCACCCTCCTCTAGAGGCAATGTCTACGACGCCAGAGCTCCTGAGACTTCAAAGGGAGCTAGAAATACAGATATTCTTTGAAATTAAAACACTGTGCAGTTAAACACGTAAGGAAAATATAGCATCAATTCTATACCTTCTCACATGCAGAAAACACTGTAAAGGGAAACCAAACAAAGGTACCGGCCACCTGCGCTACACACAGGATAGCAGTCCCTGATCTGGAACAAACCAAGCTTGCACACATCTCCATCCTTACCTCTTCAACACAGTTCTCACAGCTTTCTGAAAGATTGTCTCCCTGGTTATAATTCTTTGTTGACTTGAATAAAACTTTTCACTTCTTTTTGAATTGACAATTGATGAATTTTTTTTACTGATATGAGCATGTATGCATTTATCTCTTGCAAGTTCAGTGCAAGAACTCTCATTTTCCTATTTTTTCCTGAATCAGATGAAACACAAACTCCCTCCCAGAGAGGGAGGTGATGAGGCTGGAGAGGTAGAAAATGGTCTGAGCTTGCAAAGCTTTGGAGGTGACATTTTAAAACTCTGTGTTTCATCTTAAGGCAACAAAGAGAACCCACCAAAGTTCTTTCAGTTTGCATTCAGCACAAGCAGACATTGAGGGAAAGAATGGAAATAGACAAAGCAGCTAGAAGCTAATGGCAGGGGTGCAGGTGAGGGGATGGATGGATCTCAGGTTCATCTTTGTTCAAGGCTGCCTTTTACCAGTCTCACTCTGTGCCTGGCCCCTCACTTTGCTGTCTCTGACTCTCACACCAGCCCTAGGAGAGTTATTATAATCCCCAATCTACAGATGAGGAACTAGAACCTCAACAGGGCTAGAGCTCAAGATCTCCCAGCCTGGGAACCACTGAGCAGGCCTGGTCTCCAGTCTCTGCCCACCAGACCCTCCCTTCCTGCAGCTGCACCTTGGGCAAGGCTCCTGGGGCATCCAAACAGGAGGGGAGCCCCAACTGTGGTCTCTGTCTTCCAGCCTTTCCTTCCCTTAGAGGACACATGCTAGTCACATACAGAGAATTCTTATTACAAAGCCACCCCTCCTTTCTATAGACTCCAGTGAGTCCTGGTGCAGTTAGACTGAACCACCAGGCCTGCCAGCTCCCCCTCAGCCTGAGCTCTTCCTCCAGAAGGAGGGTCCTGAATGGGGGTAGTTCAAGCGGAACAGCTCCAGCCTCCACTGAGGACCCCAGGAGTGAAGAGGTGGAATTGGCTGGCAGGGCGGTGTCTGCACTCCTGTCCCTCTATCCCAGCCCTAAACCCTGGGGATAGGAGCACACCAAGAGGTGAAGATGCCCAGTCTTGAATGAGGGACCGGCTCAGGGCTCTAAACAGGATCCTGACAATCATCCCTGGGGCTCCAGCACCTGGAAACAGAGGGCAGTGGTTCTTCACAGACACCAGCAGCTGGGCTGAGTGGCACCTGCCAAGGGAAACTGACCCTGCACTGAGCCAGAAGCAGGAGGTTAGAGATTTTCTCTGGGAAAGCTATGCTGGAAATCCTGGTTGCTCTCCTTCCAAGAAAGCCTGAAACTCTGGGAGGAACCTGGGCTGAGCGGCAGGAATCCTGGGGTCACCTTCCACACCAGGCTGCAACACTGCCCGAGACCTCTCCCAACCTCAGCTCATTGGCTGAGAGAGGGCATCTAGAGGTCCCTGGAGTCGCCCCCTGGAGCCACCAAGTTGGAGACCCAGCCCCTCGTGCCTCCTGCCAGAGTGTCCCTCAGGCTGGTTCTCCCTGCAAGTCAGCCTGGGGGAGAGATGGCACTAGTGCTCCACCTGGTGGCCACTCCACAGCCAGACACAGAGCCGCCTCCAGCAGAGTCCCCTGAGAAGTCAAGCTGCACCTCCCTGCCCTCTCACACTGGTTCCCAGGTGTCATAGGTGGGAATGCAAAGCACCGGCTCTGGAAACCTGTCTGAATGAAAAGCGCTGGCATTGCTGTCAGATGGGCCTGCATTTGAATCCCTTGGGTTCTTAAGCTCACCTGGAGCCCCTCATCCCTGCAGTGGGCTATTTGGGGCACGTCCTGTGGAGCTGTGCCCTCTCTCTGCATGAACACACAGCCCAGGGAGATGGCAGGGGTGAGGCTGGAGCAGTGACCGGAATCCCTCTGGAGATGCTCAGCTCTTAGGCTAGTGGCTCATCCGTGGCTGCATATCACGGTTGCCTGATGTGGACGGTGTTTCTCAAAGTGTGGTCCTTGGACCAGCAGCAGAATATCAACAGGAAGTTACTGGGTTCCTGGGTTCCACCCCAGACCTGCTGAGTCAGAAACTCTGGGATGGGGCCCAGCAGCCCCCCAGGTGATGCTGATCCTGGTCCAGTGTGAGAACACGGTGCTCAGGTACCAAGGTGCTGAGAAAGCTCCTCAGGGCATTCCAGGGTGTTAGGCATTGGAAACATCTGAAGGTCAACAGGGGCCATCCCCCTCCCACCCATTTGCCTCACTCCCCACCCCCAGGGATTCTGGTTCCTTGGAGCTGAAGCAGGACCCAGGCACAGATCTAAACAGTATCATGCAGCTGATCCTAATGTGAGTCACTGCTCTGGCGTGGACACTTCGATATGTACACTGTGCATGCTCTTCCTTTAGAGGCCAGGCCCTGCAGCACAGGACAGCTGCCCTCTGCTAGGTCACTGGACTGTGCAGAGAATAATCACCAGATATTGACATTTAGTGGCAGCTTGAGCTATGACATGCATGGTGCTTGATGGTTTGCGTGTAACATCTCAGAACAGCCCAGTGAATTGTTAGAATTCTCTGCTTTACAGACAGAAAAACTGAAGCACAGAGAGGTTAAGTAACTCACTTTGGCACACCGCTACTAAATGACAGAATCAGAATTCCAACCTAGATCTGTCAGACTCCAGAGTCTACCATCTTTGCTTCCTCATTTTACAAACAAGAGCAGGAATGAGGTGCTGAAGGTCACCAGGGGAGGCACCCATCCCTTCTGCTGTACCTTTGCCTGGAAGCGCCCCAGTGCTGGGGCATCAACTTCAAGATGTGACAAATGGCACTCGGAGCTGGGTGTCACCCTCAGGAAATAATGCCTCCCTCCTGGGCATATTCGGAGTTGGAAAAGGAAAGTGAAGTGGAGTATTAATTAAGTCACAAGGATTTCATCCTGGAATCACAGGATTCAGGATGTCAAGAAATTTGACACTTGCCTCCATCCCAGTTCAAGTGTTCCTTGTGCTCTCAGTGCTGGGTGGTGTCCACTGACACACAGAGAGAAGAAAGAAAAAGAGGAGGATCTTAAGGAGTAGAGAAAATATAGGTCCATTTTACCTCTAAAAACACATTTTACAAAAGCAATACAGATTTTGTCCTGAAGAGATGAAGGGCTTGGGGAGGGGTTGATACCACCAGGCGGGCAGCCCTCACTGCTCTCGATTCTCCTGGAGATGCGGTAGAGCTCCATGGCTGCCCTGGCATCTTCCACCGAGTTGTGTCCCAGCACGCTGTCCTGCAGACACAGGACAGAGAAGGGACTGGGGCTGAATCCAGGTGCCATGGGACCCGGGCCTTCCCTGCTCACACCCTGAGTCCAGGGCTGCAGTGGGTCAGGGGTGAGTCTCCCAGGCCCCTGAGACCCTGGGCTCAGCAGGTGTTTGGAGCAGGCCTGGCTTCACCCATGAGCCCGGGGCCCAGGCAGGGCCAGGCAAGGAATCCAGGTCCTGAGGCCAGGTGTGCCCTCCAGGGGCTCCCATCTGCTGGGTAGATGTGGGGCACTGCAGACTTGGCCTCAGACTCAGAGAGGCTGGAGCAGTTCTCACAGGAGCCCAGGGCCCAGGGAATGTGGACACAGATGTTACTAGAGTGCTCCTTGCTCAGCATGTTGAGAACAGGACTCTTCACTGAGGCCAGGAGCTGACACTCTGTCCTGGGTCCCTGGTGCAACAAGCCCTGCAGAGGGGCCCAAACTCAGGCCCATCTCCCTCGTCCTGAACATTCCTGCTCCTAGACAAGTTGTCCCCCATCCCTCAGACTGGGGTTGGGTTCTCACCTCTGTGGCCCCCATCTCCTGCCTCCTCCACTAAGACACACCCTTCACCCTCCACTCAGACCTGGTGTCCTGCTTGTCCCCTGCCTTCCTTCCCTGCTCAGGACACCTGCTTTCCCTCTGTGGACACACCCCCAGATGTGGTGATGGTCAGGTCACGGGCCACCCTCCCTTCAACAAAGAGTTTCTCAAGGACGGGCCGGACCTTGCTCTCCCGAATCCTCAGTATCTTGTCCAGCCTGGTATAGAGTAGGTGCTTCATAAACATCTGCTGACCCTGAGTCGACACAGCTTCTAGTGTCCAGTCTGCCTCTGTGAGCCCTTCTACCCCAGTGAGCTCCCAGCTCCCAGCCTCCAGCACATGCCTGCCTCCAACTGGGGCTTTTGTGGGTCTGTTCTACCTGCAATTTGAGCTCAGGGTCTCTCACTTTTGGAACCTCATCATGGGCCCAATTTTCTGAGTGAAAATCCCAGAGGCTTCTCTGTAAGTGAATGTTAGTCCCCTGGTTACATCTCAACAATGGTTTCCTACTGAGTCTTAAATGCTTCATGTGGTGCCCAATGCTGTGAATGTTCGTCCCTGCCAGACTCTGTATCTCTTTCTGTGAGTCTCTGTCTCTCCCTCTCATAAACGTTGCTCAGTCATCCCTGCCTATGGCAGGATCTAGGTTTGTGCTCCTTATAAGAATCAAATGCCTGGTAGTCTGAGGTGGAGCTGAGGCAGTGATGCTAGCACTAGAGAGTGGCTGCCACTCTCTCCCATAACCCCAGAAAGAACTGTCTCATTGCAGGAAAATAAGCTCAGGACTCCCACTGATTCTGCATTATGGTGAGCTGTATAATCATTTCATATTTCATTATATATCACGGCATAATAGTAAGAGAAGCCAAGTGCACAATAAATGTAATGCACTTGAATCATCCCCAAACCATTCCCCATACCCCCGTCCCTGGAAAAATTGTCTTCCATGAAACAGGTCCCTGGTCCCAAAGAGTTTGGGGACCACTGCTCCAGAGGACTGGCTTGTCTGTTTGGAGACCTCTGGCATTTGCGGAGGGAACTACAAGGGGGAATGCTGAGTATGAGCCCAGGACTGTGATCACCCACATCTGAGGGAAAGGTGGAACAGGAGCCACCTGACTTACTCCTCCAAGGCTGGCTTTCAACCCTGAGCCCTGAGGGTCCACTGATATCCTGGGATGGGTTCTAGGAGGTCTACAAGAGCTCTGTAACTGAATGCAACATCTGAGGGTACGTGCATGTGTATTTCTGGGATAGTCATATTCTCAAGAACTAGAGGGAAACAATAGAATGGGAAAGACTAAAGATCTCTCCAAGAAAATTAGAGATACCAAGGGAACATTTAATGCAAAGATGAGCTTGATAAAGGACAAAAATGGTATGGACCTAACAGAAGCAGAAGATATTAAGAAGAGGTGGCAAGAATACACAGAAGAACTATACAAAAAGATCTTCATGACCCAGATAACCATGATGGTGTGATCACTCACCTTGAGCCAGACATCGTGGAATGTGAAGTCAAGTGGGCCTTAGGAAGCATTACTACGAACAAAGCTAGTGGAGGTGATGGAATTCCAGCTGAGCTATTTCAAATCCTAAAAGATGATGCTGTAAAATTGCTGCACGCAGTGTGGCAGCAAATTTGGAAAACTTAGCAGTGGACACAGGACTGGAAAAGAGCAGTTTTCATTCCAATCCCAAAGAAAGGCAATGCCAAAAAATGTTCAAACTACAGTACAATTGTGCTCAATTCACATGCTGGCAAGGTTATGCTCAAAATCCTCCAGTGTAGGTTTCAACAATATGTGAACTGAGAACTTCCAGATGTACAGCTGGTTTAGAAAAGGCAGAAGAACCAGAGATCAAATTGCCAACATCTTTTGGATCATAGAAAAAGCAAGAGAATTCGAAAAAAAAAATCTACTTTTGCTTCACTGACTCGAGAAAGTCTTTGACTGTGTGGATCACAACGAACTGTGGAAAATTCTTAAAGAAATGGGAATACCAGACCACCTTATCTGTCTCCTAAGAAATTTGTATACAGGTCAAGAAGCAAAAGAGCAGACATCTAACAACTTACTGGTTCAAAATAGGGAAAGGAGTACCGCCAAGGCTGTATATTGTCATCCAGCTTATTTAACTTATAAGCAAAGTTGTTGTTGTTCAGTCACTCAGTCGTGCCTGACTCTTTGTGACCCCTTGGACTGCAGCACGTCAGGCTTCCCTGTCCTTCACTATCTCCCGGAGTTTGCTCAAAGTCATGTCTATGGAGTCAGTGATGTCAACCAACCATCTTATCCTCTGTTGCCCTCTTCTCCTCCTGCCCTCACTCTTTCCCAGAATCAGGGTCTTTTCCAATGAGTTGTCTCTTTGTATCAGGTGATCAAAGTATTGTAGCTTCAGCTTCAGCATCCGTCCTTCCAATGAATATTCAGGGTTGATTTCCTTTGGATTGACTGGCTTGATCTCCTTGTTGTCCAAGGGAATCTCAAGAGTCTTCTCAACACCACAGTTTGAAAGCATCAATTCTTCAACACTCAGCCTTCTTTATGGAACTCTCTCTTCAGTTCCTGGAGGTTGGTTAGGACAAACTGGGGTACAGAGAGCATGACACCCCCTGCCTCCTTCACTCCAGTGCCCCTCCCCACCCTGGCAGTGCCCACTGGGAGGCCCGCAGGCTCCAGGGCTCCACTGCCAGTTGGGGCTCACGGAGCTTTGTGAGTCCAGGAAGGGTCTCAGGTTTGCTCTGTGTTTCTCTTTCTGCCTCAGCTTGTCCCAGGGTTTATTATCAGCAAAGGTGATATAATAATCCCCTGATGGCAGGAAGCTGGCTGGGGCTCAGGCTGCTGGCCCTTCTGCCCTGGGGACCTCTCAGCAATTAGTCCTTTGGAAACAGGGCAGCTGTCCCTGAGGAGGGGGTGGGCTGGGAGAGGCCTCGCTCTCCACACACTGGACCCTGGAGGAGCCCCTGTGTGAGCAGGACTGCAGCCCTGACTGGCGGGACTGCCTTGGGCAGGTGACCTGGGCAATTCCATGGTCTCCAGGGTCCGTCCCTGCCACTCTGGCCACGTGTCCCTGTCACAGCCCTGAAACCCCTTCAGGCCCCTGTTTCCTGTCTCAGTTCCAGTCCAGGCCCCTACTCCACGGGAAGGTTGGCTCCATGCTTGCACCCCTTCTGGGTCAGAAGACACCTACTGGGCTGCCTCAGGGCCCCAGGGACCCTGGGATCCCCCCAGTCATCTCCACTCTGCCCCCCCCTCACCCCAGTCCCGGGAGCATCCTCAGGGCTGCCCCCTCCCAGGGGTCCTGCAGGGGCCTCCTTTCTCAGCTCCTGCCCTTAAAAGGATTAGATTCACATGTGGATGGCTGCTTTAGAGCTTAAAAACCTGGCATTTTAACATTTCGTTCCTTGGTTCCTCCATGATGCTCCACCTTGGAATCATGCTAGGTTGGGGTCCCCTGACCCAATGCAAAAGAGTCACATGTGAAGGCAAAATTGGGGAGGGGAGTCACGATAGTCCCTACTTCCCATTTCATCCTGTCCCCACGGCCTTGCTCTCACCCCATGGCTGCTCCCTGTTCACTTCTGAAGCTGCCCTCCTCTGGGTGGGGCTGTGTCCCCTCAGATGGCAGCTTCTTCTAGAGATGGCTGCAGGGAGGAGAGGCCAGGATTCATGTATTTTCAGGTTGCTGTGGAAGGAGGCTTTGGCCCTGAAGGTGTGTTCTAGGCTTAGGTCCTGGGCTCCACCTGAGGGGATTTCTGCCATGTGCACTGTAGAGCACAGAGTTCATGCCCATGGCTTTGGTATATTTACCTGGGGTTCCAACTTCATGGTCATGCCATCTTAGTAGTAGTAGTAGTAGCATGTCACTCAGTCGTGTCTGACTCTTTGTGATCCCAGGGACTGTAGCCTACCAGGCTCCTCTCTCCATGGGATTCTCCAGGCAAGAGTACTGGAGTGGGTTGTCATTTCCTTCTCCAGGGGATCTTCCCGACCCAGGGACTGAACCTAGGTCTCCCACATTCCAGGCAGATGCTTTAACCTCTGAGCTACCAGGGAAGCCCATCTTAGGGAAGGACTTAATTCCCCTACCTTAGTTTTGTCATCTGTAAAATGGGGTTAGTCAAAAGGACACTCCATAGTCCCTTTTCTGAAACCCTTGGGGTCAGATATTCTCTAGAAGTCAGAATTTTCAGCTCCATACAGGTGACATAGTACATCTACTCTACATGACAGCACATCCCACTGGGGTCTGAAAGCACCTTGTAATCATACACATTAGTGTTTTGGCAACTGAACTTTTGAACAGTCACATTAAGTAAAATATAAAAAGATCATAATTTGTCTCATGTCTCTTTGGGTTGAATTTTGTTACCAAACAATTTTTTAAATATTCGTTTTCAATTTTGAGAGACTTGAAGGGTTGGGATTAACGATAAGGACCATCCGTCTCTGTGTCTCCATAGATAATGGCCAGCTTAGAGAGATCCACAGTGTTCATGGTTTGAGGCTAGACCACAACCAGCTGGGAGCTTTGGGATAAGACAAGTCTCCTGACAAGGCCAAGGGTGATGGGTGGGGGAACCATTCTGGAGCAGCTGTGCTGTTACCCCAGTATCTGAGGCCATTGGTTCCAACTCCGCAGATCCTGAGCCTCAGCTGTCGCAGAGCCCTGAGCCGTTTGTAGGTGTCTGATCCTCTGGAAATGGATTTTTCTTTGGTGGGTCCTCAGTGAAGACCACTGCCAGACCGGTGACTGTGACTGGCCAGACATTCATAACACCATGCCCACCAGGGCGGCACTCCCATACTGGCTCTATGTGAGGAGAGTGTTCTGGTTCCTCCACGTGCCGCAGCTCTTCTCCACCTGCGTGGCATTCTCCTTGGTGGCTGACATGGGCATTTGGAGAGGGGACGTAGGTAACTGGTCCATGTACTTCTGGTGCATCTGTTTCATTGTGACCCTATTCATAGCCATAGTTGAGGTAAATGATCTCCAGCCTCGCTTTCCTTTCTACTGGTACAACTTTCCCGTCACCTTCGCCTGCTACGCAACCCTCATCTGCCTCTCAGCCTCCATCATCTACTCCATCACCTACGTCCAGTTCCTGCCTGATGGCCCTGAGTGGGACCGGGCCATCACTGCCACTGCATTCTCCTGCGTCGCTTCAGTGCTTTATGCCATAGAAATGGCAGGTACATGGAACTTCTACAAGCTCAAAGAGATCCCCTGCTACATGCACACCGTGCCCGGCCTTCTGAACGTGCTGGAGACCTTCGTGGCTGGTGTCATCTTTGCCTTCCTCAGCAACACCTCCCTATACCTGCACCAGCCAGCCCTGGAGTGGTGCGTGGCTGTGTACTCCATCTGCTTCATCCCAACAGCAGTAACCATCCTGCTGAATCTGGGCAAATGGGAGAACAGGCTGCCCATCTTCTTCCCCATTTTCCAACTTGTGCTCACCGTGCTCTTCGTCCTCCTCTACATCAGTGCTCTTGTCCTCTGGCCACTCTACCAGTTCAGTGAGGAGTTCGGCGGGCAGCCCCAGCGGTCCAGTGATGTGAGCTGCATGGATGACCTCATGTGTGCCTGGGACCAGCGCCTGGCTGTGGCCGTCCTGACAGCCATCAACTTGCTGGTTTACGTGGCCGACCTGGGGTACTGGGCCCACAAGGTCTCTGTAGAGATTGAGGAGCAGTCTAGAAAGCCCTGATCCTCTGCTCACAAAGGTATCCTCACCGAGCTCTGACGTCCTCTGATGTCCTCTTCCTGGCTACCCCCTCTCCCTCCTCACATCCTTCCCCATGCATCTCACTCTCTTTTCTGTTCCTTTTCTCCTTCTGCTCTGTCTCCTTCCTGTCTTGTGTGGTTGCCCACATTCTCTTTTGTTTCTTTCTTTTGCTTCTCACATATTTTCTACATTTTCTGTTTTTTGGCCCTTTCCTGGTTTTCTTGTCTCCTGTGTCCTGACCACCTCTCCCTATTTTCCTTCTTCTGATCCATCAGGACCTGAGACTCCTTCCTTCTTGATCCATTGCCCCCTCCCGCCTCCTGAAGTGCTAACTCCACAGCACACAGCCCTCTGTGCAGCTGTTCACACCCTGGGCCTCTGGAGGGGCCTCATTGCCAAAATGTGTCTGTTCCCCTGGGAGTAACTTAGTTGGTGTATTTATGGGGGGTGTATGGGTGTTGGGGGGTAGATAGGTCCTCATTACTGCTAGTGGAGGGGGCTGTACAATGCATGTCCCCTTTAAGTTAAATAAAATTCCTAGAGGTCAATAATGTCAAGCAGGAAATTTGAAGCAGAGACCTTAGATTCTGAGACCCAACCTGTTGCACAACCCCACCAGAGATTGACTGGAGAATTCTCCCAGGCTTACTAATTATCTGCTGCCTAGAGGGTGTCTTAACAGAAGTGTCTTAACCAATCCAGCTCCTCTCTGGGCAAACTAAAAAGGATCTAGGGAAAAAAACCACAAGACCTTGAAGACGTCTGTCTGCAGTATTGGTGAGGGACAGTGATGTGGCCTTTCTGCCTCAGTGATCAAAGCAGCAGGTCCTTATTCTGCAAGGAGAAGAGCGTGGTCCTGCCAGCCTTAAAGGTGATGTTAGCCTGCTTTTCTTTTTTCCTATTGTTTTGTTTTTTCTGATCAAGACAGCAAAAATCAGTGGGTGACCCTATTCGTAAAGGGGAAAGTTTCTTTTCAAATTTTCTTCAGTGAGCAGTTTGAGGGGGTAGCATTTGACAGTACTGCCAATGCTGATGTCATGTCATAGAAACTGCATGGCCTGAGTGTGTGGTGCACACATATGTGCTGAAGCATAATGGGGTCTATATAAATACATACAGTTTAGAAAAACTCCACGGAGCTTTTCGTGTCCATCATTGTCTCTGCTCCATCACATTGTCTCTTTCTCAATCACAGAGAAAGATTTGTACCCCCTCCCACATTTATAATGTCCTTTTAAATTTCAATATAAAGATGAAGGAAAACAAAGAAAAACCTCCACAAAATCCAAATATTCTAATTGCCCCAAATTTGCCTAGGACTCAGAAGGATCCTATCCAATTTCCACCCTCACCCAAACCTGGGTTTCGTGGAGCCCCTTCCACTGATGCCCCACCCACACCTGGACCAGAGTCCGGGGATGTGGCCCAGCCTGTGACACAAGAGGTTAGGCCCACCTCAATGCCAACTTCCTGTGCCCTAACTCTTAAAGGGGCCAGGAAAACACCTGGATGCCTCTCTTTAAGGGTGTGTGCCTGTGTGCAGGCTCAGTGGGTGTTTTTGTGTGTCTCTGTGTGTGTACCTGTATATGTGCCCGTGGGTTTCACTGCACTGAGGCCAGTAGCAGTTTATTTACAGGAACTGGTGACTGGCAAGGCACCAAAAGACCTCTTCCTCTCTTCCTCTCAAATGCAAAGCCTCAGAGCCCCGCATCCTGGTGTCACCAGGCCCAGAGGGGCCTGGCAAGCAGAGCTGTGGGGGAGGGGCAGGGAAGGACCCCCGCTGCTGCTCCTCAGTCCTGGGCTGGGAGAAAGCCTGGGATCTTCACCCACAGGCAGGTGCAGTGGAGGGGGAGGGCTCCCAGGAGGCGGTTCCCATGGCAGGTAAAACTTAAGCAATGAAATAGACTTGCTATTTTAAGACAAGACAAGAAAAATTTAAACATAAATATTTTCTCTGCCCATTTGAAACTTCTCCCTCCCCTCTGGTGTGTATTGTGTATTTGCATGGTGTATAAAACCTACCTTCATAAGGGCGGAAATACCTGCTCCACCATAAAGATCAATATTTCTGTTCTGGGCCCAGCCATGTAACTCCTTAGAAAATACTACTACTTACAAATGACCTTATTAATGTCACTACTTTATTACTTCTATTCTTCCTGTTTGACAAGATTCTTGTTTTTTGCTTTCACAATGTGTTATTGAGCCCCTGAAAAAACTAATGATTAACTGGCTTGAAACGATTGACCTGATGTATAATTCTATAAGATCACTGATTGTAATAGTGTGACTCTGGATATGGGAAGAAGCAACAGGAGGGAGACATTTCCTGGAGCTGACAGACTGGTAAGACAGTTGGTCCAGAGGATTTTGACTACTGTTACCAGGACTAGATGAATAACTGCTTGCTGAGTAGCCTATCAATGAAATCTTTACCTGACCAGGCAATGAGCATCCTAGCATCCTGGGGCTAATTGGTCAAAAACACCTCCCAAACTTCAGCTGAAATTAAGACAGAAACAAATGGAGAATACTGAGTAGTAAAAAATGTTGCCCACCACCCGGTTCTACAAGAATCAAGTCATTAACCACAGCAGTCACTGACCTATCCTGAAAGTAATCTACCCTGAAATGAATTCAGGGTGGAAATCAGGAAGAAGCACTTTATGTTGTAGCAAAACTGGCAGAACCAGTCCTCAGATAGATATTTTTAGGAGAAATTTTTATGAACCCAGTTTCTTGCATCTTCCCATACTTAGAAAAGCACTAAATCCTTAACTCTGGTATCTGATCCTTTCGAAGAACAATAACTTGGCTAAGATGTATGCTTGGTTGCATGTACCCTTCTCCAAATCACACATGTACTGTCTCCAACCCTTAACTCTTTAGCACAGTTCTCACAGCTTTCTGAAAAATTGTCTCTCTGGTTATAAATCTTTATTGACTTGAGTAAAACTTTTCACTTCTTTTTGAATTGATAATTGATGAATTTTTTTACTGATATGAGCACGTATGCATTTATCTCTTACAAGTTCAGTGCAAGAACTCTCATTTTCCTATTTTTTCCTGAATCAGACGAAACACAATCTCCCTCCCAGAGAGGGAGGTGATGAGGCTGGAGAGGTAGAAAATGGTCTGAGCTTGCAAAGCTTTGGAGGTGACATTTTAAAACTCTGTGTTTCATCTTAAGGCAACAAAGAGAACCCACCAAAGTTCTTTCAGTTTGCATTCAGCACAAGCAGACATTGAGGGAAAGAATGGAAATAGACAAAGCAGCTAGAAGCTAATGGCAGGGGTGCAGGTGAGGGGATGGATGGATCTCAGATTCATCTTTGTTCAAGGCTGCCTTTCACCAGCCCCACTCTGTGCCTGGCCCCTCATATCATTGTCCCTGACCTTCACACCAGCCCTAGGAGAGTTATATAATCCCCAGCCTACAGATGAGGAACTAGAACTTCAACAGGGCTAGAGCTCAGGACCTTCCAGCCTGGGAACCACTGAGCAGGGCCTGGTCTCCAGTCTCTGCCCACCAGACCCTCCCTTCCTGAGGCCGCACCTCGGGCCAGGCTCCTGGGGCTTCCAAACAGCAAGGGAGTCCCAGCCGTGGTCACTGTCTTCCAGTCTTTCCTTCCCTTAGAGGACAAATGCTAGTCACATAGGAAGAGTTCTTATTACAAAGCCACCCCTCCTTTCCACAGACTCCAGTGAGTCCTGGTGCAGTGGGACTGAACCACCAGGCCTGCCAGCTCCCCCTCAGCCTGAGCTCTTTAGACAGAGGGTCCTGGGTGGGGGAGGTCCACCAAGTGGAACAACTCCAGCCTCCACTGAGGACTCCGTGGATGAAAAGCTGGGGCTGACTGGTACAGTGGTCTCTGCACCCCTGTCCTTCTAGTGAAAGTGAGTCGCTCAGTCATGTCTGACTCTTTGAGACCCTGTGGACTATACAGTCCATGGAATTCTCTTCAACCAGAATACTGGAGTGGGTATAAGCTTTCCCTTCTCCAGGTGATCTTACCAACCTAGGGATGGAACCAAGGTCTCCCACATTGCAGGCAGATTCTTTACCGGCTGAGCCACAAGGGAAGCCCAAGAATACTAGAGTGGGTAGCTTATTCCTTCTCCAGCAGATCTTCCTGACCCAGGAATCAAACTGGGGTCTCCTGCATTGCAGGCGGATTGTTTACCAACTGAGCTATCAGGGAAGCCCCCTGTCTCTCTATCCCAGCCCTAAACCCTGGGGATAGGTGGACATGAAGAGGTGAAGACACTCAGTCTTTGACTGAGGGACCAGCTCAGGGCCCTAAACAAGATCCTGATAAGTGTCCCTGGAGCTCCAGGACCTGGAAACAGAGGGCAGTGGTTCTTCACAAACACGAGAAGCTGGGCTGAGAGGCACCTGCCAAGGGTAACTGACCCTGCACTGAGCCAGAAGCAGAAAGCTGGGTTAGAGATTTGAAAGCTCTTTCTCTGGGAATCCTGGTTCCACTTCTTCCAAGAAAGCCTAAAACCCTAGAAGAAACCCGGCTGAGAGGCAGGAATCCTGGGGTCACCTTCCACACCAGGCTGCAACACTGCCCCAGGCCTCTCCCGACCTCAGCTCATTGGCTGAGAGAGGGCATCTAGAGGTCCCTGGAGTCGCCCCCTGGAGCCACCAAGTTGGAGACCCAGCCCCTCATGCCTCCTGCCAGAGTGTCCCTCAGGCTGGTTCTCCCTGCAAGTCAGCCTGGGGGAGAGATGGCACTAGTGCTCCACCTGGTGGCCACTCCACAGCCAGACACAGAGCCGCCTCCAGCAGAGACTCCTGAGAAGTCAAGCTGCACCTCCCTGCCCTCTCACACTGGTTCCCAGGTGTCATAGGTGGGAATGCAAAGCACCGGCTCTGGAAACCTGTCTGAATGAAAAGCGCTGGCATTGCTGTCAGATGGGCCTGCATTTGAATCCCTTGGGTTCTTAAGCTCACCTGGAGCCCCTCATCCCTGCAGTGGGCTATTTGGGGCACGTCCTGTGGAGCTGTGCCCTCTCTCTGCATGAACACACAGCCCAGGGAGATGGCAGGGGCGAGGCTGGAGCAGTGACTGGAATCCACCTGGAGGTGCTCAGCTCTTAGGCCAGTGGCTCCTCCATGGCTACATATCACTGATGTGCACAGTGCACTTCAGTGCACTGATGCCTGATGTGGACAGTGTTTCTCAAAGTGTGGTCCTTGGACCAGCAGCAGAACATCAACAGGAAGTTACTGGGAATGCAGATTCCTGGGTTCCACCCCAGACCTGCTCAGTCAGAAACTCTGGGATGGGCCTCAGCAGCCCCCCACATGATGCTAATCCTGGTCCAGTGTGAGAACACGGTGCTCAGGTACCAAGGTGCTGAGAAAACTCCACAGGGCATTCCAGGGTGTTAGACATTGGAAACATCTGAAGGTCAACAGATGCCACCCTGACCCCACTCCTCTGCCTCACTCCCCACCCCCAGGGATTCTGGTTCCTTGGAGCTGAAGCAGGACCCAGGCACAGATCTAAACAGTATCATGCAGCTGATCCTAATGTGAGTCACTGCTCTGGCGTGGACACTTCAATACGTACACTGTGCATGCTCTTCCTTTAGGGGCCAGGCCCTGCAGCACAGGACAGCTGCCCTCTGCTAGGTCACTGGACTGTGCAGAGAATAATCACCAGATATTGACATTTAGTGGCAGCTTGAGCTATGACATGCATGGTCCTGGATGATTTGTATGTAATATCTCAGAAGAGCCCATAGAATTGTTAGAGTTTCCTGCTTTACAGATCGAAAAACTGAAACACAGAGAGGTTAAGTCCTTAGTCACACAGCTACTAAATGGCAGAATCAGAATTCCAACCTAGTTCTCTCAGACTCCAGAGTCCATCAATTTTGCTTCCTTGTTTTACAAACAAGAGCAGGTGCTGAAGGTCACCATGCGGGGCACCCATCACTCCTGCTGTACTTTTGCCTGGAAGCTCCCTTGTGGTGGGGCATCAACTTCAAGATGTGATGAATGGACCTCGGGGCTGGGTATCACCTCAGGAAATAATGCCTCCTGCCTGGGCATAGATGTAGTTGGATAAGGAAGGTGAGGTGGAGTATTAATTAAGTCAAAGGATTTCATCCTGGACTCACAGAAGTCAGGATGTTAAGGAATTTGACACCTGCCCCATCCCAGCTCTAGTGTCACTTGCCCTCTCAGTGCTGGGTGGTGTCCACCAACACCCAGATCTGAGAGAAGAAGGAGAAAGAGAAGAATCTTAAAGAGTAGAGAAAATATAGATCTATTTTACTGCTAAAAATGCATTTTCCAAAAGCAAGAGAGTTGCTCTCCTGAAGAGATGAAGGACTCTAGTCCTTGGGAAGGGGCTGATACCACTAGGAGGCCATCCCTCACTGTTCTTGATTCTTCTGGAGATGCGGTAGAGCTCCATGGCTGCCCTGGTATCCTCCACCGAGTTGTGTCCCAGCACATTGTCCTGCACACATGGCACAGAGAGGGGCTGGGGGCTGAATCCAGGCCCATGTGACCCGGGCCTTACCTGCTCACACCCTGACATCCAGGGCTGAAGCGGGTCAGGGGTGAGTCTCCCAGGCCCCTGAAACTCTGGACTCGGCAGGTGTCTGGAGCAGGCCTGGCTTCACCCATGAGCTCGGGACCCAGGCAGGGCCAGGCAAGGAATCCAGGTCCTGAGGCCAGGTGTGCCGTCCAGGGGCTCCCATCCACTGGGTGGGACTGGGGCGTTGCAGACTTGGCCTCAGACCCAAAGGGGCTGGAGTAGTTCTCACAGGAGCCCAGGGCCTGGGGAATGGGGACAGAGATGTTTCTAGAATGCTGCTTGCTCAGCACATTGAGAATAGAGTTCTTCAGTGAACCCGGGAGCTGACATTCTGTCCTGGGTCCCTGGTGACACAAGCCCTACAGAAGGGCCCAAACTCAGGCCCATCCCCTGCCTCCTGCTCCCCAGACAAGCTGCCCCCACTCCTTAGACTGGGGCTCCAATTCTCCTCTCCCCAGTTGGCCCCCTGCCTCCTCCTCCACTAAGACACACTCTTCACCCTCCACTCAGACCTGACGTCCTGTCTGCCCCCATTCTCTGTCCCTGCTCAGGACGCCTGCCCTCCCCTCTGTGGACACAACCCCCAGATATGCTGATGGTCAGGTCATGGGTCACCCTCCCTTCCACCTTCTCAAGGATAGGCCAGGCCTTGTTCACCCAGGTCCTCAGCCTGTGGTCCAGCGTGGCCCAGAGCAGGTGGTTCATAAAACATCCACTGAGCTAGAATGCAGAGTTCCAAAGAATAGCAAGGAAAAATAAGAAAGCCTTCTTCAGTGATCAGTGCAAGGAAATAGAGGAAAACGATAGAATGGGAAAGACTAGAGATCTCTTCAAGAAAATTAGAGATATCAAGGGAACATTTCATGCAAAGATGGGCTCAATAAAGGACAGAAATGGTAGGGACCTAACAGAAGCAGAAGATTTTAAGAAGAAGTGGTAAGAATACATGGAAGAACTGTCCAAAAAAGATCTTCATGACCCAGATAATCACGATGGTGTGATCACTCACCTAGAGCCAGACATCCTGGAATGTGAAGTCAAGTGGGTCTTAGGAAGCATCACTATGATCACAGCTAGTGGAGGTGATGGAATTCCAGTTGAGCTATTTCAAATCCTGAAAGATGATGCTGTGAAAGTGCTGCACTCCATATGCCAGCAAATGTGGAAAACTCAGCAGTGGCCACAGGACTGGAAAAGGTCAGTTTTCATTCCAATCCCAAAGAAAGGCAATGCCAAAGAATGCTCAAACTACCACACAATTGCACTCATCTCACATGCTAGTAAAGTAATGCTCAAAATTCTCCAAGCCAGGCTTCAGCAATACATGAACCGTGAACTTCCAGATGTTCAAGCTGGTTTTAGAAGAGGCAGAGGAACCAGAGATCAAATTGCCAACATCCGCTGGATCATGGAAAAAGGAAGAGAGTTCCAGAAAAGCATCTATTTCTGCTTTATTGACTATGCCAAAGCCTTTGACTGTGTGGATCACAACAAACTGTGGAAAATTCTGAAAGAGATGGGAATACCAGACCACCTGACCTGCCTCTTGAGAAATCTGTATGCAGTTCAGGAAGCACCAGTTAGAACTGGACATGGAATAACAGACTGGTTCCAAATAGGAAAAGGAGTACGTCAAGGCAGTATATTGTCACCCTGCTTATTTAACTTACATGCAGAGTACATCATGAGAAACGCTGGGCCGGAGGAAGCACAAGCTGGATTCAAAATTGCCAGGAGAAATATTGATAACCTCAGATATGCAGATGACATCACCCTTACGGCAGGAAGTGAAGAAGAACTAAAGAGCCTCTTGATGAAAGTGAAAGAGGAGAGTGAAAAAGTTGGCTTAAAGCTCAACATTCAGAAAACGAAGATCATGGCATCCAGTCCCATCACTTCATGGGAAATAGATGGGGAAACAATGGAAACAGTGGCTGATTTTATTTTTCTGGGCTCCAAAATCACTGCAGATGATGATTGCAGCAATGAAATTAAAAGATGCTTGCTCCTTGGAAGGAAGGTTATGACCAACCTAGACAGCATATTCAAAAGCAGAGACATTACTTTGTCAATAAAGGTCTGTCTAGTCAAGGCTATGGTTTTTCCAGTGGTCGTGTATGGATGTGAGTGTGGGACTATAAAGAAAGCTGAGTGCTGAAGAATTGATGCTTTTGAACTGTGGTATTGGAGAAGACTCTTGAGAGTCCCTTGGACTGCAAGGAGATTCAACCAGTCCATCCTAAAGGAGATCAGTCTTGGGTGTTCATTGGAAGGACTGATGTTGCAGCTGAAACTCCAATACTTTGGCCACCTGATGTGAAGAGCTGACTCATTTGAAAAGACCCTGATGCTGAGAAAGATTGAGGGCAGGAGGAGAAGGGGACGACAGAGGATGAGATGGTTGGATGGCATCACTGACTCAATGGAGTTAGGTTTCGGTGGACTCCGGGAGTTGGTGATGGACAGGGACGTCTGGCGTGCTGCGGTTCATAGTGCTGCAAAGAGTCGGACACGACTGAGTGACTGAACTGAGCTGAGCTAGAAGGGCCCACGTTTGGTCACAGTCCCTAATGTCCACTCTGTTTCCCTGGGCTCTTCTACCCTGGTGAGTTCCCAGCCCCCAGCACATGATAGCCCCTCCTGGGGCTTTGAGGGAGCCTGCTCAGTCTGTGGGTTTGGGTTCAGTGTTCCTCACTTTTTTAATCCCTCTCGTTAGACATCTACTACCCTCCTATCCTGGTTGTGGAGTTGGGGTGGTGGGGAGGGGGAGGTTTCCCAGAGGCTTTTCTATAAATGAATGGTACCAACATGGGCTTCCCACTGAGTCCCAAATGCTTAATGCGGTGCCCAAGGCTGAGATTGGCCTGTCCCTGCCAGACTCTCCTCTCTCTCTCTCCCATAAACATCGCTCAGACCACCTGCCCTCTGTCTTCTGCCCCTTACCACAGCAAGTGACCCTCCCCCAGCACAGCCCTGGTTCAGGAGCCCCTCATTTCCTCAGGGTGCACCCTCCAGATCCCAGTCTACTCTCTGAAAAGGGTTTAATCCAAATATTGGAAAATTCAAAGCAATGCACCTTTGCAAACTTTTCAATAGTCACATTCTAGAGGGTGATAAAATGGGGTTTCCCAGTGTTTGAGACTCACGGGAGAGGGTCCGGTGATCTAGAGAAGTGGGGAGGGGTAAGTCCAAATGCCCATGGGAGCCATGTGGGAAGGAAATAAGTAAAGGGGATGGAGAGGACCAGGGTCCCTGGAGAGGACCAGCTGCACCTGTGAGGGGTGGTGGCAAAGATGCCCTGGGCATGACACGAGCTCATGCATATCAAACAGGAAAAAAGATACAGATACTCCCCACAAACACACGAGCATGTATGCACACACATGTCTAAATGTGATTTCAGAGCACATGAAATGTGTTGAAGGCTGTACAGGAGGTTGAACATATGGATGGAGAGGTGCACAATCCTGTGAGCAGCCGGGAAGCCTGGCCACGCCCAAGAGGGGAAACCGGGACATGCGAGATGACCATAGTCCAGCTTTATGTCAGTGATACGTGAGAATAAGAGAAATATGGAAAACTATGCAAAGATATGACTGGGAAACTATATAGAGGACAGAACAGAGGCTCAGCTCCAGCCACCTCCCCCAAGGGAACACAGCCCAGTGACATCAGATCTCCTGAGGCTTTTAAAGGAGCCCGAAGTTTGGATTTTCATGTGAAATTAAAACAATGGGCAGCTACCAAACACTTAGGGAAGAAATAATACCTTTTCTACATCTCTTCCAGAAAACACTGTGAGGGAAAACTAAACGCATGAAGAGACTGCCTCCAGTACAAACTGGTTTACGGCCCCTGATTGGGAGCGAACCAGTCTTGTACGAGCTTCTGTTCCGAGTGGGGCAGGGCCTTCTGGATCCTCTCTGAGGGGGAGGGAGGGGAACAGGTAGCTGGGATGACTGAGTGTACCATGTGCCAGACCCTCTGATGAGCCCATCATGTACTTTTTATTATACTTTTTGTTGACACAGAGTAGGTATTCAGCGCATTGCTCAGATGGGGAAACTGTGGTTCTGTAACTTGCCAGGTTCTTCTATGACACACAGCCTCCTTGTAACTCTGAGTGTCTATCTCCCCTCCTACTTCTCTGCCCTTCTGGTACCTCCTCCTCCTTCTTCTGTCCTGGTCATGACCCTCCCAGCTCACCATCTTCCAGTCCACGTGTCTGGCTGCTGGGCAGGCAGGGCTCAGCCACATCCAGGCTGTGCTCTGACGGGGACACCATGTCCAGGCTCACAGATTAGACTGGAGGGGTTGCTGGGGAGACTCAGGTAAAGCTGCTGCTTTCCAGGTGGGGGAACTGAGGCCCAGAGAGGGCGCAGGCCTGACGCAGTGTCACACAGCAGGAACCTCATCCTCTCCTTCTCCAGGTCCTCCCTGTGTGGCATGAGAAGGATCTAAACTTGTCATTTACCCTTAAGCAGCATGTGTTTGTGTTAGTAGCTGAGTTGTGTCCTACTCTTTGCAACCCCATGGACTGTAGCTTGTCAGGCTTCTCTGTCCATGGAATTCTCCAGGCAAGAATACTTGAGTGGGTTGCCATTTCCTCCTCCAGTAGCATACACAGGGTAAATTCAGAGAGGTTGTGGGAACAAAGTGGAAGATAAATACCGTGACACCCCCAGTGCCCCTCCCCACCCTGGTAGTGCCCACTGGGAGGCCAGCAGGCTCCAGGGCTCCACGGGCAATTGGGGCTCAAGGAGCTTTGTGAGTCCAGGGAGGTTCTCAGGTTTGCTCCATGTTTCTCTTTCCACCTCAGCTTGTCCCAGGGTTTATTATCAGCAAAGGTGATATAATAATCCCCTGATGGCAGGAAGCTGGCTGGGGCTCAGGGTGCTGGCCCTTCCGCCCTGGGGGCCTCTCAGCAAATAGTCCCTTGGAAACAGGGCAGCTGTCCCTGAGGAGGGGGCAGGAGGGAGGGGCCTTACTCCCCAAACACTGGACCCTGGAGGAGCCCCTGTGTGAGCAGGACTGCAGCCCTGGCTGGCGGGACTGTCTTGGTCAGGTGACCTGGGCAATTCCGTGGTCTCCAGGGGCCCTGCCACTCTGGCCATGTGTCCCTGTCACAGCCCTGAAACCCCTTCAGGCCCCTGTTCTCCTGTCCCAGTTCCAGTCCAGGCCCCTCCTCCATGGGAAGGATGGCTCCATGTCTGCATCTCTTCTGGGTCAGAAGACCCCTACTGGGCTGCCTCAGGGCCCCTGGGACCCTGGGACCCCCCCCGCCCCCAGTCATCTCCACTCTGCCCCCCGCCCACCCCAGTCCCAGGAGCATCCTCAGGGTTGTCCCCTCCCAGGGGTCCTGCAGGGCCTTCCTCTTTCAGCTCCTGCCCTTAAAAGGGGATGATCATCCGTCTATCCCTACCCCCTCCCTGGGTTGCCCTGAAAGTCTCCACGTCAGCATCAGACACAGCATCCTTGTTCATTTCCAATCCCTTCTTCCCAGCTTGGAAGCTGCTAACCAGTCTCCCAGGCCAGGAACATCCTGCTCAGGTAAGACTACTCCTAGATCTTTCCAGACTCACATCTGGATGGCAGCTTTGGAGCTTAAGAGCCAAACAGAATGTACATAAATTTATTCTGTGGTTTCTCCATGCTCCACCTTGGAGTCATGCTGAGTTGGGGGGTCTCCCTTCCCCAGTGGGAAAGAGTCACATGTGAAGGAAAAAGTAGGCAAAGGATTCAAAATGTTCCTACTTCCCATGTCATCTCTTCCCCACAGCCTTGCTCTCACCCCATGGCTCCTCCGTGTTCACCCCTAAAGCCTCCCTCCTCTGGGTGGGGCTGTGTCCCCTCAGATGGCAGCTCCTCCTAGTGATGCTGCGGGGAGGAGAGGCCAGGGCAGGTGTGTCTCCAGGTTGCTGTGGAAGGAGGCCTGAAGGCGGGTTCTGGGTTCCAGAGCTCCCACCCGCAGGCCTTGCTGACATGTGGGATGTAGAGCAAAGTGTTCACACTTACGGCTTTGGTATGTTTATCTGGAGTTTCCACTTTATGGTCATGCCACCTTAGGGAAGGACTTAATACCTCCAGCCTTTTTCTTCTCATCTATAAGATAGGGTTAGTGCTTCAATTGCAATCCCTTCTTTGAAATCCTTAGTGTCAGATCTGCTCCTGAATTCAGACTTTTTCAGCTCCAGATAGATGACATGGTGCATCTACTCTGTAGGACATAACATTCAACTATGGTCTGAAAGTACCTTGTAATTAAAGACATTAGTGCTTCTGCAACTCATCTTTTGAACAATAAAATGAAAAAAAAAAAGAGGGAGATCATAAATTGTCTCATGTCTCTTCATGTCAAATTTTGTTACCAAACAATTTTTTAAACATTTGTTTTCAATTTTGAGAGCTTTGAAGGGTTGGGATTGCAGATAATAACCATCCTACCCTGTGTCTCCATAGATAATGGCATACAGCTATTTAGAGAGACCCAAAATGTTCGTGGTTTGAGGCTAGGCCACACCCAGCTGTGAGGTTTGGGATAAGACAAGTCTCCTGACAAGGCCAAGGGTGATGGGTGGGGGGCACCATTCTGCAGCAGCTGTGCTGTTACCCGATTGTCTGAGCCATTGGTTCCAACTCCACGGATCCTGAGCCTCAGCGGTCACAGGGCCCTGTATCATTTCCAGGCGTCTGACTTAACCCACCTTCGGAGCCAGATCTTTCTCTGGTGGATGCTCAGCAAAGACCACTGCTGTACTGGTAACAGTGACCTGCCTGGACATCGAAGCATCATGCCCACTCGGGCAACAGCCCCAGACTATGATGACTTTTGGGGAGGGTTCTGGTACTTCCGCTTGCCAGAGCTCTTCTCTACCTGCGTGGCTTTCTCCCTGGTAGCTGACATGGGCTTTGAGAGAGGGGACCTAGGTAACTGGTCCATGTCCATCTGGTGCTTCTGTTTCGCCATGACCCTCATCATAGTCATGGTCGAGTTATGGAGGCTCCCGTCCCGCTTTCCTTTCTACTGGTACAACTTCCCCGTCACCTATGCCTGCTACGCTGCCCTCGTCTGCCTCTCGACCTCCATCATCTACTCCATCGCCTACGTCCAGTTCCTGCTTTATGGTCCTTCCCGGGACCGGGCCATCGCTGCTACTGCATTCTCCTGCATCGCGTCTGTAGTTTATGCCCTGGATGCGGCCTGGGTATGGGATTGGTATGATCTCACTGATATCCCCTGCTATGT
The DNA here is from genome assembly GCF_023091745.1 of Budorcas taxicolor. Lineage (NCBI taxonomy): Eukaryota > Metazoa > Chordata > Mammalia > Artiodactyla > Bovidae > Budorcas > Budorcas taxicolor. Next base: position 22,953,364 of record NC_068930.1, on the reverse strand, counting down.
GCACACTGTGCCAGGCCTGCTGAAGGCGCTGGAGACCTTCGTGGCTGGCGTCATCTTCGCCTTCCTCAGCAGCACCTCCCTGTACCTGCACCAGCCGGCCCTGGAGTGGTGTGTGGCCGTGTACTCCATCTGCTTCATCCTGGCAGCTGTGGTCCTCCTACTGGACCTGGGTGAACGGGAATACAGGATGCCAGTCCCCATCCCCATTTTCCAGCTAGTGCTCACCCTGCTCTCCGTCCTCCTCTATATCAGTGCTCTGGTCCTCTGGCTGCTCTACCAGTTCAGCGAGGAGCTCGGCGGGCAGCCCCAGAGGCCCAGTGATGGGGACTGCAGGGACGAGCTCACCTATGACATGTGCGCCTGGGACCAGCGCCTGGCTGTGGCCGTCCTGACAGCCATCAACCTGCTGGTTTATGTGGCCGACCTGGTGTACTGGGCTCGTCAGGTTTCTGTAGGGACTGAGGACCAGCCCAGGGACTCCTGATCCTCTGCTCACAAAGGTATCCTCACCAAGCTCTGACGTCCTCTGATGTCCTCTTCCTGGTTCCTCTCTCTCTCTCCTCATATCCTTCCCCATTTCTCCCTTCCCAAAGCACTCAGTGCTCAGGTGCCCAGAGGAAGGGTAGGGTGTGGGAACACCTGGGATGGGGTCTGAGATGTAAAGGGAGCAGGAGAGAGAGGTGGGGTTGCAGCTGCCCTTGGGGGCACCAAATATCTGGTAATTGCTGCCCCTACTCTGCCTCTGCCGTTCACTCCTAGAGTGTCTTTTCTCAAGGCCCATCATTACATACTTTGACTACAGAATTAGCCTCCATCCATTTTCCTCCTAATGTCAGAATGTCAGTTTCAGAGTGAGCCTCTGACTGATCAGTCCCTCCTTAGAGAATGTCAGTGAGGCCTCCTCACTTACAGCTAAAATCCAACCTATGTCTCTGGTGTTCAGATCCACCTACAGTGGGCCCTGTCTGCTGCTCCTGCAGCACCTCCCTTCCTCCCCATCTCACCTGTCTTGCCCAGGTAAGACCCAGAAGCTTGTGATGACTTGCCCGCACCAGGCTGCTTCACAGAAAGGCAAAGGCTGAGAACTGTCAGTCTGGGAACAATGAGACATGGAGCTGGTAGGATCCAGGGAGGTTTCTGGGAGGAGATGACTAAGAGTCAAGCCTTTAAGGAAAAGTTCAGGGTCACAGGAAAGAAGAAAGAAAGGACATTTAGAATTAATTGATTTGCTCAAGGATCTCATGAAGTTTCAGCGGCAGAGCTGATGTGACTGCTGCTTGTGTGTAGCAGGGAGAAAGGAGGAGGGAGAAGGGAGAATTGAGCCTGGCCAACTGGAGGCTGGTCTATTTGCCCACCTGGGTCAGGAATCAGGCTTTGGGGTGGCACAAGGTGAGGAGTTGGAGCTGAGACATTTCCCTAAAGCCAGGACTATGGGGCCTGCAACGTCAGAACAAGGGTAGACAAGGAAAGCGCTGCCCTTCAGAGAAATATCATATGACATCCCTTATAAATGAAATCTAAAAAGAAATGATACAAATGAACTTAAAAAACAGAAAAAGACTCACAGACTTAGAGAAAAAATTTATGGTTGCCTGTATACCCTGTTACATTTAAACTGGATAACCAAGAAGGACCTACTGTACAGCACATGGAACCCTGTTCAGTGTTATGTGGAACCTGGATGGGAGGGGAGTTTGGGGAGAATGGATACATGTATATGTATGGCTGAGTCCCTTTGGTGTGCATCTGAACCTATCACAGCATTGCTAATCAGCTATACCCCAATGCACAATAAACAGTTTAAAAACAAACAAACAAAAACAAAACCTTGCCCTTCAGGAAGATAAAAGGACAAAGTTGATATCTGCTTCCAAAGGAATTTCGGATTTCTTCTAAGTCTCCGTAGGGGAAATAGTATTCTAAGGTCTTCACTTCTGGTGTATTTAGACCAAAATGTACCCGATCCCTGAGATCCAACAACTCCAACCTGGGAAATCTACGCAAGTGGGGACCAACAAGCAATTGGCCTGAAGGGTCCTGAGCAGAAGCAGATGCTGTTATTCTGGCTGAAGCTCCCAACCCAGGCAGCAGGATCCTCCCAGGAGAAGGACTCCTGTACAAGGGGCTCACAGCGTAATGACAAAGTACACGAAGGAAAAATCAACTGTGAGTCCCAAGAACTCCAATGAACACATACCAATCTGAAAGAGACAGCAAACAGATACATGTATGATTAAACACATTAGAAAAAGACACTATGAAAAAAGTACAGGAAGATATGAGAGAGAACCTTAATGAGTCGAAGAGTGACCCCCACCCCCCAAAAAATATCCATGTTTATGGCATTATTTAGAAGTAGGGTCTTTGTGGACATAATTATCTAAGGATCTTGAGATGAAAATCGTCCAGGATGGAGGGTGGGCTGGCAATCCAGTGACTGGCGGCCTTATAAGGGAAAGGACAGAGAAGTTTGCACACACTGAGTTGAGAGAAGATGACAACATGAAGGCTGTGGCAGAGATGGAAGAAGTGGCCACAAGCTGAGGGGTTTGAAATATTACTAGTGGAAATGAATGAGCCTCACCTGGAGTGCTGGAGACAGCATGGTCCCCCTGGCACCTTGATTTCAGACTTCTGGCCTCCAGTACTGTGGAGAATAAATTCCTGCTGTGTTAAGCAATCAAACTTAGAGTAAATTGTTCCCGTAGCCCTAGGAAACTAGGATGAGTTTTCAGAAATGAAGAAGAGAGTCTTTGTCATATTTCTTAAGTTTACAGAGAAACCAGCCTTCTGCCGTAGAACACAGTGGTCACATGGATCCCAGACCTCTTGTCATATCCTGTGTCCCCCATGTCTGAGACTCAGAGGGGAGTCTTTAGAGAAAGGTGGTCAGTCCAGATGCTCACAGGAGCCAGGAGGGAAGGAAATAAGAAAAGGTGGTGGAGACGACTAAGGCCCCTAGAGAGGACCAGCTGTACTTGTCGGGGGTGGTGGAAAAGCAAGATGCGCTGTGCATGACAGGATCTCAGGTTTATAAAACAGGAAAACAATCTACAGATGTGCCCTACATACATGTACATATATGTCTACATATGATGTCAGAGCATGCGAAGTGTGCTGAAGGCTGTACATGAGGTTGAGGACACAGATGCTCCCCAGAAGGAGGGGTGGATGCTCGTGTGAGCAGACAGGAAGCCTGGCCACGTCCAAGAGGGGCAACTGGGCACATGTGAGATGATCAAAGTCCTGCTTTATGCCAATTATATATGAGAAGAAGAAAATATAGAATGTGCTAAACAGAGATGAGAACGGAAAACAATATAAAGTAAAGGGCGTAGCAACTGATTCATGAGACTTCTAAAGGAGCTAGAAATCTGGATTTTCATGCGAGATGAAAACATTGTGCATCTACCAAATAGTTCAAGAAGAAGTAAAACTGATTCTACACCATCTCGTCCTGAAAACACTGGGAAGGAAAAACAAACACATCCCTGGGCCACTTCCAGGACACACAGGTTTGCCTGATCTGGAGCAAATCAAGCTTGCATGTGTTTGTGTCCAGAGGTGGCGCAGGGTTTTCTGGGTCCTCTTAGAGCAGGAGGGAGAGGGGAACAGGAAGCTGGCATGGATTGAGTGTGCCGTATGCCAGGCCCTCTGATGGGCCCTTCACAATCTTTCATTCATTTAATTGACACATTCCCTGGTTGCTCAGTGGTAAAGAATTCACCTGCAAAACAGGAAGTGGAAGAGATGTGGGTTTAATACATGGGTCAGGAAGATCTGTTGGAAAAGGAAATGGCAAACCACTCCGGAAATTCTTGCTTGGAAAATCTCATGGACAGAGTAGCCTGGCAGGCTATGGTCCAAGGGACTGTAAAGAGTCAAATATGACAGCATGCGTGCACAGGAATTAAGCCCACTGCAGACATGGAAAAACTGAGGCTCAGTGGGTAACTTGCCAGGTTCCTCCATGCCCCACATCCTCCCTGAAATTCTTACTGTCCATCTCACCTCCTCCTTCCTACCTCTGTCCTGGTTGTGACTTTCCCAGCTCACTGTCTTCCAGTCCACATGCCTGGCTGCTGGGTAGGCAGGACTCAGCCACATCTAGGCTGTGCTCTGATGGGGGCATCATGTCCAGGCTTACAGATTGGAGCGAAGGAGAGGTTGCTGGGAAGCTCAGGCAAACCTGCTGCTTTCCAGGTGGGGGAAGAGAGGCCCAGAGAGGGCACAGGCCTTACCCAGGTCACGCAGCAGCAATCCCCATGCCTCTCCTTCCTAAATCCTCCCTCTGTGCCATTAAATGGATTCAAAGGCTCCACATCAGCATACAGACACAAAATCCTTGTTCATATTCAACCTCTTCTTCCCAGCTTGGAAACTGCCATGCAGTCTCTCAGGTCACAGAAATCCTCATTCATGTAGAATTACTCCTAGATCTTTCCAGACTCCCACCTGGATGGCAGGTTTGGCGCTCGAGCTAAACATTATGTTATTTATTCTGTGATTCCTCCAGGACACTCCACCTTGAGTCATACTGGGTTGGTGTCCCTGTCCCAGTGAGGAAGAGTCACACGTTAAGGGAAAGCTGAGGGGAGGGGATTCAGAACAGTCCCTACTTCCCATGTCATCTTGTCCCCACGGCCTTGCTCTCACCCCATGGCTCCTCCCTGTTCACCCCTGGAGTTGCCCTCCTCCAGGTGGGGCTGTGTCCCCTCAGATGGCAGCTCCTTCTAGTGATGGCTGCAGGGAGGACAGGCCGGAACACATGTGTCTTCAGGTTGCTGTGGAAGGAGGCCGTGGCCATGAAGGCAGGTCCTGGATCCCACAGACGTGAGCTTTGGTCTTGGGCGCCCACCGACAGGCCCTGCTGACATGCTGGGCTGTAGAGGAAAGCGTTCAAATGCATGGCTTTGGCATTGTTATATGAGGTTACTACTCCTAAACTTTGACCTTAGAGAAGGCCCCTGATTCACCAAGCCTTAGTTTTTTCATCTCTAGAATGGGATTAGCAGTGGTTTCTCAGCTGGTAAAGAATCCACCTGCAATGTGGGCGATCTGGGTTTGATCCCTGGCTTGGGAAGATCCCCTGGAGAAAGGAATGGTTACCCAATCCAGTATTCTGGCCTGAAGAATTCTCTGGGTCACAGAGTCAGACACGACTGAGCGACTTTCACTTTAGTTTTTTCATCTCTAAAATGGGATTAGCAGTACATCCACAGTCCATTTTATGAAATCCATAGAGTTAGATATGCTCCAGAATTCAGGATTTTTCAACTCCAGTTGCATATAGTGCGTCTGCTCTATAGGATATCCCACCCCACCCCACTGGGGTCTGAAAGCACTTGTAATCAAACACATTAGTGTTTCTGAAACTGAACTTTTAAACATTCATACTAAGGGAAATAGAGATCGTAATTTGTCTCATGTCTGTTCACATCTAATTTTGTTACCAAATAATTAAATTTTTTTTTTTTTAGTTTTGACACACTTGAAGGGTTGGGACTGTAGAAAGGACCATCCTACCCTGTGTCTCTGTAGATAATGACACACAGCTCAGAGGGATCCAAAACGTTCCTGGTTTGAGGTCAGACCCACCCTGCTCTGAACTTTGGGATAAGACAAGTGTTGTGACAAGGCCAAGGGTGATGGGCGGAGAGAATCATCTTGGATCAGCTGTGCTGTTACCCAACTGTCTGAGTCATTGGTTCCAACTCCACAGATCCTGAGTAGCAGCCGTCGCAGGACCCTAGGCTTTTTTCAGATGTTTGATTAATCCACCTCCAAAGCTAGATCTTTCTCTGGTAGGTCCTCAGCGAAGACCCAGTCTGATGACAGTGACCAGCCTGACCATCAGGCTCACCATGAGCTTGTCCTCTGGCCTGGCCTCTGCAACCATCAAGGGCTACTTCCTCCGCCTGCTGCAGCTGCTCTCCACCTGCCTGGCCTTCTCGCTGGTGGCTACCACTGGCACTTGGAGGGAGACCATAGGTAACTGGTCCATGTTCATCTGGTGCTTCTGCTTCGTCGTGACCCTCCTTACTTTCATAGTCGAGTTATGTGGGCTCCAGTTCCTCTGGCCCTTTTCCTGGGACGATTTTCTCATCAACTATGCCTCCTACTCCACCCTCCTCTGCCTCTCGGCCTCCATTATTTACCCCACCATGTACATCCAGATCGTCCCTCATGGCAGCTCCTGGAACCACGCCATTGCTGCTACGGCTTTCTCCTGCCTTGCTTCTGTGACGTATGCCACTGAAGTGGCCTGGATCTGTGCCCGGCCCAGCCAGATCACCTGCTATGTGCTCCCCATGCCAGGACTGCTCAAGGGGCTAGAGAACTTCATGGCCTGTGTCATCTTCGGCTTCATCAGCAACACCTCCCTGTACCTGCACCAGCCGGCCCTGGTGTGGTGTGTGGCTGCGTACTCCATCTGCCTCTTCCTGGGGGCCGTGACCCTCCTGCTGTATCTGGGAGGCTATAGCAACAAGTTGCCCTTCTGCTTCCCCATTTTCCTGTTGGGGTTGGCCCTGCTCTCCATCCTCCTCTACGCCAGCGCTCTGATCCTCTGGCTGCTCTACCAGTTCGACGAGAATTTTGGTGGCCAGCCCCAGCGGTCCAGTGATGTGAGCTGCCGTCATCAACTCACTCACTTGGTGTGCACCTGGGACCAAAGACTGGTTGTAGCCATCTTGACAGCGGTCAACCTGCTGATTTATGTGGCTGACCTGGTGTACTGGGCCCGCTGGGTCTTTGTTAGGGACTGAGGACCAGCCCAAGGACTCCTGATCCCCTCAGCTCACAGGAGGTATCTTCACCGAGCTCTGGTGTTCTCTGCTGCCCTCTTCCTGGCTCTCTCCCTCCTCACGTCCTGCCCCTCTCATCTCTCTCTCTTTTCTGTTTCCTTCGCTCCTTCTGCTCTGTGTCCTTCCTGCTTAGTGTGGTTGCCCATATCCTGTTTTGCCTCTTTGTCTTGCTTCTCTCATCTTTTCTACATTTTCTGCTTTCTGTCCCTTTTCTGGTCATCCTTGGTTTTCTTGTCTCCTGTGTCCTGACCACCTCTCCCCATTTTCCTTCTTCTGATCCATCAGGACCTGAGACTCCTTCCTTCTCTGCCCACCGCCCCCTCCCATCTCCTCACATCATACAGTCCTCTGTGCATCTGTTCACACCCTGGGCCTCTGGAGGTCCTCATTGCCAAAGCGTGTCTGTCCCCCTGGCAGTGCCTTAGTTGGTATGTGTGTATGTGTGTGTGTTGGGGTGCAAGCAGGTAGATAAGCATTGGGCTCACTTTCTCCCAGTAGAGGGGGGTGCACAGTGTGCCTCCCATTTAAATTAAAAAGAAATATCTGGAGATCAATAACGTCCAACGGGCAGGATATTCAAAGCAGAGACCTTCGGTCCGTGGGCCCCACCTGGTGTTCAGCCTCACCTGAGATTGGCTCCAGAATTTTTGCAGGCTCACTAAACACTGACTGACTAAAGCACATTTTAGAGGAAGCCAGGAGTGAATGCCCTCCAGGCCAACTACTCTCTGTGGAATCAAAAAAGGAGCTCGTGATGGACCCCAGGGTCTTGAAGACACGTGTCTGCAGTGTTGGTGAGGGGCAGCAATGTGGCCCTCCTGCCTCAGTGATTAAAACAGCTTGTCCTGCCTCTGCAGTGAGAAGAGCATGAACCCACCAGCCTTAGAAGTGATGTAAATGTGGACAAAGAATGTTGCCTGCATTTTCAGAAAACGGTGAATTGTCTTGTCCATTGTGTCCTCAGGCCATCAGCCTCTGTTTCAGCCCTAATATCCTACCCTGACGGGAATTCAGAATGGAGAAAAACAAGGTACTGATCCTAGAAAGTTAAGATGCATATCAGAGGAATAATTTTTGTGAGCCCAGAGCACTGTATCTTCCCATACATAGAAAAGCAGTAAAATCATTGACTTGAGATATCTGGTTTTTGTGATCAGCAGTTATCTACTGATTTTAACTACATGTGTTCCCCCAGCACCAGTAAAGTCTCCTGTATATCCTGACTCATCCCTTACCTCTTTGGATCAGTTCCTCAGAGCTATCTGAGAGTGTCTCCTTGGCTAGAGTCCTCAGTAACATCTCCAAACTAAACATAAATTTGTGACTTTTAGGTTTTGCTTTTTTTTTTCAGTCGACTACAGAAGGCACCCAGGGAAGGCTTCTCCTCTTCTCCTGAACTCTACGAAGCACTGAGCCTTGTACTGCCAGAGGCCTCTTGTGCCCATCTGCCTCCTTAGGGAGTCCAGATGAATTGGGGTGAGTCTCTCTTGGGTTTTAGATTTCCTGTTATTGTCTGATAATCCTAAATTTTATCCTGCGGTGTTAAGCTCCTCTCTGGAGGAGTAGGTTCTCCTTGAAACTTAGTTTTGAGAAGCAGTAACTGGTTTATATTCAGTTAAAAGTTGTGGGAAGATTTTGCTCAGTTGAAACACACTCGATGGTAATGAAACAAAATCCATATTTATGGCACGTTGAGAAAAATTGAAGCATAAACTTTTCTCTGCCCATTTGGGTCTCCTCCTTCACTTTTTTGTGTATTGCGCATCTGCATGAACTAGGCCTCCTTGGGAGGCAACATTTTTTCTTGATTTCATCAAAGATCACGGCTTCTTAGGAGATAATCTTCCTTCTTAATTCTGTGAGGGACCAAGATAACCCAGGCTTCTCAGGTAGATTCTTCCCAACAGTAAAGAATCCAGCTGCCAATGTAGGAGATGCAAGAAATGCAGGTTCAGTCCCTGGATTGGCAACATCTTCTGGAGGAGGAAATGCAACCCACTCCAGTATTCTTGCCTGGAAAACCCCATGGTCAGAGGAAGCTGGTGGACTATAGTCCATCAGATCACAAAAGTCAGACACGACTGAGTGTGAACAAGATGACTCATACCCATTGTTCTCTTTGTTTGTGTAGATCTGGATTGAGTAAACTGACAATAATATATCATTTAATGTATAACTTTTTGTCTCAAAAGCTTATACAACTCTGCTTTGACCTATAACAGGTGGAACAGTCCTCAGAAAGATTTTTGAAAGACTGTCTCTTGGGTTATAATCCTCCAGGTTAGCTCAAATAAAAATTTCCACTTGTTTCTTAGATAGACTATGATTTTTTTTCATGCACATTGGATTATTCTCAGTTGAAGGATACTGGGAATAGTTTATTATGTTCATACAGAGTTTATACTTACAAGGATCTGCTTAATTGATAATTAAAGGAAATCTCACCCTAAATTGGCCAGATTGGGGTTCTTTTGACATTGAAAAATTAATATATTTTTGCATGTGCAGCTAGAGAAAACAGCTTGATAAACCATCCTTTTAAAATTCTTACCTTAAAGGAACAAAAGCCCTGTAGTGAAAACTTACATTTCTCTTCCTATGTCTTTGTGATTAAATGTACCTGATTTTAGGCATTTCCCCGCCCCTCCCCGTGTTTTAAGAGCTTGGTCTCTGTTATCCAGAGGAACTCATATGGCAACCAGTGAAATACACTGGGATTTGAAGGAGACTTTTTGTCTGGCTCCGCCAACTCTTAGGGAAATTAGTTATAAAGGATCCCAACCCAGAAGGGTCCTTGGTCATCCTGACCTTCTTTTTACTCTCTTTACTATTTTTTTACTTTCCACATTTTGTGAGGGCTACATCCTTGCACCTTTGTTGTGGCACCTCCTTTTACTTTTGGTTTGGGGGGGTCTTCACTGCAGCTCTTTATTGCTATGCAGAGCTGCCCTCTAGTTGCAGTGTGCGGGCTTCTCACGGCAACAGCCTCTCTTGTTGCCTAGCACGGGCTCTGGCGTTTGTGGACACAGCAGTTGTGGGGCACGGCTTAGTTGCTCCGTGGCACGTGGGATCTTTCCAGACCATGGATCGAACCCATGTTTCCTGCATTGGCAGGCAAATTCTTTACCACCTAGTCACCAGTGAAGCCCCGAAATAGAAGGGTTTTTAATCTTTGGTTTCCAGAAAACCTTTCCTCTTATGCTATGATCCACAACAAATTGATAAAGTATACATTTGTAAATAAAGATGTAACATTTATCTTTTTCTCTTTACCTGATCCCTCTAGAACTTGGCTTATCCAGCTTGCTCTCCTGTGGACTTGATGGTTTATTGTGACCAGATTACAACTAGTTATACTAATCACTGTTTTAATTTGTTGTCTCTTACTGTTTTCTAATTATGTATGCCTCATGCCTCTCTCTGCTGTACTATGACTTTATTAACGTCACCACTCTATCACTTATATTCTGTCTGCTTCTAAGATTGCTATCTCTTATTTTACCCAATGTGTAACCAAGCCTCTGACAAAATTAATGATGGCTAAACATGTTACTCTGGAGAAGGCTATGGCATCCCACTCCAGTACTCTTGCCTGGAAGATCCCATGGACGGAGGAGCCTGGTAGGCTGCAGTCCATGGGGTCACACAGAGTCAGACACGACTGAGGCAACTTAGCAGCAGCAGCAAACATGTTACTCTACCATGTATAAAACTCTACATAGAGTAACTGTAATACTGCAACTCTAGATTTTAGGAGAAGCAACAGGAGAAAATATTTCCTAGATCCCAAAAGACTAGTGAGACAGGTGATCCATAGAATTTGGGGTTATCAACAGGACCTAATCTGAAAAACTAGCGTATTAAGTGGCCTATCGAAAGAATCCTTGCCTGATTTAGGAATGAGTCTTTCTAGTGCCCTCGGACAAACTGGCTATGAAATGCCTCTCAAACCTTGGTCAAAGTTTGACCAGGAGAAATTGCCAAGGACAAAGAACATGGCTTGCCATTTCAGTAAACAATGGATGTCGCCCTCTATGTATCCATCAGCCACTGCAGCCACCTTCAAAAGCACAACCAGGGAGGAATTCAGAATGGATAAAAACAGGATACTAGTTCAAGATGGTTAACATGCACATCTAATAATTTCAGTGAGCTCACACTCACTTCCCATAGGTAGGAAAGCACTAAAATGGTTAACTTGAGGTGCCTGGGTTTATGGCTAGCAATAATCTTTTGATGGTCAACTTCATGCTATTTTTTTTTTTTTTTTCAGCAAAAACACATGCATATTCTGGTTCTTCCCTTAGCTCTTTGGAACAGTTCCACAGAACTATCTTAGAGGCTGTCTCCAAGGCTATGGTCCTTCATAAGGTTCCTGAGTAAAACATAATTTGTAAAGTTTAGCTTGTGCTTTTTTTTTAATTGACATTAACCTGGATTTTTTTTCTTCTTTTTCCTGGTTACGAGGGCAAAAAGTACCAGTGGCCCTATTCTTAAACAGGAAGTTGCTTTTCAATTTTTTAGGGGTGAACGGGTAGATTGAGGGCAAGCAGAGGGGTAGGTTTGAAACCTGCTGCTGTAGGGAAAGGAGTTGCCTCATTTGCATGTGTAGAGCATGCGCACGTTTCTATGCCAGATGCTTCCTAATGCTCAGAGAAAGACAAGGAAAAAACCAAACAGACAAACAGGCAAAACACAAAATCCAGAGACCCTGATTACCCAGATTTGCTTAGAATGCAGAATCAACTGAGCAGGTATCAATCTTTACCCAAACCAAGGTTTTTACAAGCCTCTGCTATTGCCTCCCCACCCCAGAGCCTTAGACAGGGCTCATCCCTGGGAAACCAGGGTTTGGGCCCCACCCCAATGCCCAACATCTTATCCTGCAGCTCTTAAAGGTCCCTTGCCAGCACCTCAATGCCTGTCTTTAAAGTTGTGTGCCTGCGTGCTTGCTCAGTGTGTGTTTGTGTGTGTGTCCGTCCGTGCACCCCCATGCATTGAGATCAATGGCCCTTTACAGTAACCGGTGGCCAGAAATGCACCACAGTCCTTCTTCCTCTCCTAGTGTCAGAACAAAGCCTCAGAGCCCTGCATTCTAGGGTCACCAGGGCCAGAGGGGCCAGGCAAGCAGAGCTGTGGGAAGGGCAGGGGAAGGACCCCCACTGTGCCCCTCACTCCTGTACTGGGATGAACCGTATGATCTTCACCCAGTGGCAGGTGTGGTGGGTGGGGAGGGCTCCCAGGAGGTGATCCCCATGGCAGGTATTCTCAAAAAGTAATAAAATTCATATGTTAAGGCAAGACAAAAGTTTCATATGGCCAAATACATTTAACACCATGTTAAAAAGTTAAACAGATTTGTTTATTGCAGGACTTCCTAGGACCTTGAGTAGAGCAGTATGCATTATAAAATAACCAATAGCAGGAAGTGTTTCTCAAACTTGCATGTTCAGGGAACTCTTTCCATGCAGCATCTTGGACCAGTGTTCCATGGAATATCCTTGGGAACAATTAGTTTCAAGCCTCCACTGGGAGTGATCCAGCAGTGCTGGCTGGAAAGGCTCTAATGCTCTAACATCAGCTCCCACAGTGGCCCATCTCATTTGGGGGCATCTTTAATTCCTTAGAGAGTGCAAAGCCCACTTGCCTGGCTCTCTGGAGTTTGAACAGAACAGACCAACTCTTTTCTTTTTCAGAGTCCTCTGAAAGTTCTGTTATGTCTCTGGATCTTCTGTCTTCACATCCCCTAGACTAAATGTCTCTGCTTTAAGCCAGATGCTCCTTCAGGACAGGAATCAGCTTTGCTGTGGGGTCTGCAGTGCCCAGCACACAGCAAACATACGGTAAATCATTGTTTAGAGCAGAAGTGCACAGAGCCTCCCCGGATTGCTCAGGCAACCGCAATTGTGCCCCATCTCCAGACTTTCCACCCTCCTGGCTGTCTGCGATGAAGAACTGTGGAGCCACACATGGTGCCTCACATGTCTCCAGGGACATTCGGTCTCCAGTGATCATGGTTCCATGGCCCCTTAACTCTCCAGATCCTGCAACTCTCTTACACGTAATCTCGAGATGGCGACTCGTTCTCTGCTCAAGATCTTGCACAAGCTGTTCCGTCTACCTTCAGCGTGGCCACCTCTTTGTCAGTCTTCAGTTCTCAGCTGAAATGTCACCTGCGTAGGAGGATCCTCCAAAAGTCATCTGCTCCGTCCCAGGACCTTTGTTCTCTTCATCGTGCTGGTCACTTCCTGAGGTTACCTTGTTAGAGGATTTAACTAGTCTATGGATTTGTCATCTGACACACCCACTGGAGCAGAGCTCCATGCAAATAAACATCTAGTCTCTGTGGTCACCTCTGGGTCTCTGGGCCAAGTCCATCCAGGGCATAGTTTGGACAAATGAACAACTGGAATTAATGATCATTGGAAAAGAGGGTGTTCTTATCACATGTAGACAAAGTGATAATTATTACGATAAAGTGGATGGGGAGGAATCTTTGGGTGGTGATGGAAAAGTTTATGGCCTTGAGACTGTTGATGGTTTAATGAAGTGTATATTTACCTGAAAACTCATTGAGTTGTATACAGAACGGTTTCATGTCAATAATACCTAAATAAATAAGTTTTTTTAAAGCTAACATAAAAAAGTAGTTAAGAACCCCACATGGTAACAAAGAAATCAAGTATAATATTTGAAAAGACAAAATCATATATATTACAATTATAAGGTAAAAATAAGCTTTATATGGATATACATTACAAAGAAACACATTTGTGTTACTAAAAAAAAACCGATCGTGGAGGTCTTGTCATCTAGGACCACACAGACTCTCCTCCCACATTTCATCATAAATGCTCCTGTCACTGTTCAGCTAGACATTCTGGGGCACAGCGAGGCTGTGAGGTGCTGACCTTCTACCAGGGGCAGATTCAGGAGCTGCATCTGGCTGTCTGGGCAGCTCTGGGCAGTTGGGCCTGTGAAGGACCCTTGTCACCTTTCATTGTGTGGTCGCTCACCAGGGAGGGCTGGTCTGCCTGAGAATTCTCATGTCTTGATCAGTTCCACCCCTCATGAAGTGCACGAGTCAGGCCTCCAGGTGCAGATGCAGGAAGACCACGTGTATCAGGAGGGTCCTCCAGAAGACGCGGAGGCAGGAACCCAGGCTGCCTCCCTGATGCTCCAGCCTCCATTCCATTTTCCTCCTACAGCCAGAGTGTCAGTTCCAAAGTGGGCCTCTGATGGATCAGCCCCTCCCTAGAGAATGTCAGTGAGGTCTCATCACTTACAGCTAAAAACCTACGTCTCTGGTGTTCAGGTCCATCCACATTGGGCCCTGTCTGCTGCCCCTGCAACACCTCCCTTCCTTCCCACCTCACCTGTTATTCCCAGGTAACACCCAGGAACTTGTGATGACCTGTCCACACCAGGCTGCTTCACAGAAAGACCGAAACTATCAATCTGGGAGCAATCAGACATGGAGCTGGTGGGATCCTGGAAGCCTTCCTGGAGGAGGTGATTAAAAGTCAAGTCTTTAAGGAGGAGAAGAGAGAAAGAACCTTTAGAATTAATTGATTTGCTCAAGTTTCTCCTGAATCTTCAGTGGCAGAACTGATGTGACCCCTGCTTGTCTGTAGGAGGGAGGAGGGAGAAGGAAGAATTGAGCGTAAATATCTGGAGGCTGGCCTATTTGCCCACTTGGGTCAGGAATGAGACTTTGCGGTGGCACAAGGTGAGGAGTTGGAGCTGAGACACTTCCCTAAAGCCAGGATCACATGGTCTGCAGCCTCAGAGCAAGGGTAGACAAGGAAAATCAGAGCCTTCAGAAAGAGGAAAGGTCAAGGCTGCTACCTACCTCCACGGGAGTTTTTTTTTTTTTTGGTCTCCACAAGAGAAATAGAAACTTCAGGTCTTCACTTGTGGATTTGGGCCAAAAGGTTCTTGATCCGTCAGGCCCAATGTCTCTGAAAACTGGGGAAATTAACACAATAGGTGCCAAACAGGTGATTGGCATGGAGGGTCCTGAGCAGAAGCAAGTGCAATTATTCTTTGGTGAAACTTTCATGAAACTCCCAACACAGATGTCAGGATCCTGCCAGGAAAAGGGATCCTGTAGAAGGGGTCTCACAGTGTAATGACAAAGTACACAAGGGATCAACCCACTGGGAGTCCCAAGAACTCCAGTGAACACAGAAAAATCTGAAAAAGAAAACAAATTCACTTAGTATGATAGACACAGCAGGAAAAGACACAGTGAGGACCATAATGGATTGAAGATTGTCCTCCGAAAATGTCATTTCTACTCAGAAAACACATTCATTTAGAAATAGGGTCTTTGGAGACATATTTAGTTAAGGCCTCTGGGATGGAAAACATCCTGGATGGAGTGTGAAACCAAAATCCAGTGACTGGTGTCTTCATAAGAGGAAGGACAGAGAGGTTTGTACACACAGAGTTGAGAAAGGATGAGCGTGTGAAGGTGGAGGCGCAGATGGAGTTAAGTGGCCACAAGCTGAAGGGGGGAACTGTCTTGGATTGAGTGTGCCATGTGTCAGGCCCTCCGATGAGCCCTTCACATGTTTTTATTCGTTATTTAACACAAAGTAGGTATTAAGCCCATTGCACAGGTGGGGAAACTTCAGGATCATTTAGCTATGAAGTGTCTGCCAAAGCTCCAGAGCCTCTTTGTAACTCTGAGTATCCATTTTCTTTCTTCCTACTCTGCCTTTCTGGCACCTCCTCCTTCCTTCCTTTTCTGGCCTTGACCTTCCTGGCTCACCGTCTTCCAGTCCACATGCCAGGCTGCTGGGCAGGCAGGGCTCAGCCACATCCAGGCTGTGCTCTGACGGGGGCACCATGAACAGGTTCATGGATTAGAGTGGAGGAGGGGCTGCTGGGAGACTCAGGCAAACCTGCTGATTGCCAGGTGGGGGAACTGAGGCCCAGAGAGAGCACAGGTCTTACCCAGGGCCACACAGCAGGAACCCCCATGCCTCTCCTTCCCCAAGCCCTCCCTCTGCGCCATCAAATGGATCCAAAGCTGTCATTTAACCTTAGGTGGAATCAAGGGTGACTTTGGAGAGGTTGGTGGAGGGGGAGGCAGTTGGGGAACAGACAGCACGACACCTCCAGACTCCCTCACTCCAGTGCCCTTTCCCAACTCTGGCAGTGCCCACTGGGAGGCCAGCAGGCTCCAGGGCTCCACTGACAACTGGGGCTCAAGGAGCTTTGGGAGTCCAGGGAGGATCTCAGGTTTGCTCTGTGTTTCTCTTTCCAGCCTCAGCTTGTCCCAGGGTTTATTGTCAGCAAAGGCAACAAGGCCCCTGATGGCAGGAAGCTGGCTGGGGCTCAGGGTGCTGGCCCTTCCGCCCTGGGGGCCTCTCAGCAAATAGTCCCTTGGAAACAGGGCAGCTGTCCCTGAGGAGGGGGGTGGGCTGGGAGGGGCCTCGCTCCCCAACACTGGACCCTGGAGGAGCCCCTGTGTGAGTAGGACTGCAGCCCTGGCTGGTGGGACTGTCTTGGACAGGTGACCTGGGCAATTCCGTGGTCTCCAGGGTCCCTGCCACTCTGGCCACGTGTCCCTGTCACAGCCCTGAACCCCTTCAGGCCCCTGTTCTCCTGTCTCAGTTCCAGTCCAGGCTCCTCCTCCATGGGGAAGGTTGGCTCCATGCCTGCATCCCTTTTGGGTCAGAAGACCCCTACTGGGCTGCCTCGGGGCCACTGGGACCCTGAAATCCCTCCCCCCAACCTCAGCTGCCCCCAACATCTCCACTCTGCTGCTCCGACCCAGTCCCTGGAGCATTCTCAGGACTGTCTCCTTCCAGGGGTCTAGCAGTAGCTCCTCTTTCAGCCCCTGCTCTTAAAAGGGGTTACATTGGGCGGTCCTAAGATGGCGGAGGAATAAGATGGGAAGACCACTTTCTCCCTCACAAATTCCTCAAAAGAACATTTCAACACTGAGCAAACTCCACAAAACAACTTCTGAATGCTGGCAGAGGACATCAGGCAACCAGAAAAGCAGACCATTGTCTTCGAAAACAGGTAGGGAAAAAATATACAAGATGATAAGAGAGACAAAGGAGGTGGGGAGGGAGCTCCGTCCCGGGAAGGGAAGCCCGTCCCGGGAAGGGAATTTTAAGAAGAGAGGTTTCCAAACACCAGGAAACACTCTCCCTGCCGAGTCTGTGGTGAGCCTTGGAAACACAGAGGGCAACATAACAGGAAGGAAAAATAAATAAATAATTAAAACCAAGAGATTACAAGCCCAACAGTAACTCCCCCAGCGGAAAAGCAGCACAGACGCCTGCATCCGCCACTAGCAAGTGGGGACAGGGCAGGGAAGCGTGGGTGGCGCGGGCTGCAGAGATTTGTAAGAATCGGGCAGGAACGCCCCACGGGTAACCAAAACGTTCTAATCTGGGCTAGCAAACCAGACTGTGGGATAGCTACCACGTGAAAAGCTTGAACATAAGACACCGCCAGGACCGTGCACAGAACAAAGGACAGAACAGAAATAGCCAGCTGCAGACCATCCCCTGCCGGGGACAGGCAGACAGAACTGTAAGGGCTGGAAAGGGGCAATTGCAGCCCCGGAGAGACTCTACCTACCAAACTGCAAGCAGGCTTCTTTGCTAAGACTTCTGAGGGTGCTGGACAGTCACCATCTGCCTCACAAGAGGCGCCAGCGGTACACCCAGAAAACTGAGCAGCAGAGACAGAAAAGGCGACAAGTTGCAGCGACTGCGCTCTCCAAACTCCTGAGCTACTCGGACCTGGGAAGGGCACAAAACGCAGTCCCAACTGAATCTGAG
The DNA here is from genome assembly GCF_023091745.1 of Budorcas taxicolor. Classification (NCBI taxonomy): domain Eukaryota; kingdom Metazoa; phylum Chordata; class Mammalia; order Artiodactyla; family Bovidae; genus Budorcas; species Budorcas taxicolor. Next base: position 22,935,750 of record NC_068930.1, on the reverse strand, counting down.
CCTCTGAGGGCTACCTGAGCGCTGAACCTGAGCGGCTTAGACCGGGCAGGTGCACGCAGCCTAGGGCCGGCTTCAGACGGTTCCTGGCTGAGCATCGTTGAACTGGAGTGGTTTGTGCGCTGCGAGAAGGGACAGGTCCAGCGGGGCTGAGACACTGTGTGCACACGACAGTGCTATTTGTTTGCAGCATCCCCCCTCCCCACAGCGCGACTGAACTAGTGAGCCTAAAAAACCAGCAAACAGAAGAAGTTAAACAGAGGGAACCGCCTTGGAAGTGACCCCACACTGCCCACCGCATCAGAGAAGGGCCAGATATATCTTTACTATTTTTACAATCATTCCTTATTTTTTTTCCCTCTTTTTTTTTCTTGCTTTTTTTTCCCTAACTTTTTAAAAAATTGTTAAGTCTTCTATTTCTCCTCTAATTTTTATTGCTATAACCTACTATTACTTTTCAAAAAAAAAGACTCTTTTTTTAAGGCAAACACCATATATAGTCTTTATGTGGTTGTTGTTGTTTAATAATTCTTGTGGCTCTTTTTTTTCTTCCTTCTGCTTCTTTTCTTTAATATTGTATTTTTGAAAATCCAACATCTACTCTAGATTTTTAATCTTTGCTTTTTGGTTTTTGTTGTCAATTTTGTACATTTAAAAACCCAAACTTCACTACCCAATTTTACCTGAGAGCGAGATTACTGGCTTGACCACTCTCTCCTCCTTTGGACTCTCCTTTTTCTCCACCAAGTGGCCTCTGTCTCTTTCCTCCCCCTTCTCTTCTCTATCCAACTCTGTGAATCTCTGTGTGTTCCAGACGGTGGAGAACACCTAAGGAACTGGTTACTGGCAGGATTTGTCTCTCTCCTTTTCATTCCTCTCTCTTATCCTCCTGGCCACCTCTGTATACTTCCTCCCTCTCCTCTCCCCTGTATAACTCCATAAATACCTCTGAGCGGTCCAGACTATAGAGCCCACATAAGAAAGTGACTACTGGCTAGCTTGCTCTCTCCTCTTTTGACCCCACCGCATCTCATTCCAGTCACCTCTAACTACCCCCTCCCTCTTCTCTTCTCCATGTAACTCAGTGAACCTCTCTGGGTGTCCCTCAATGTGGAGAAACTTTTCATCTTTAACCTAGATGTTTTATCATTGGTGCTGTATAGATGGAGAAGTCTAGAGGCTACTGTAAAAATAAAACTGAAAAGCAGAAGCAGGAGGCTTAAGTCCAAAGCCTGAGAACATCAGAGAACTCCTGAATTCAGGGAACATTAAGCAATAGGAGCTCATTAAATGCCTCCATATCTACACTGAAACCAAGGTCCACCCAAGGGCCAACAAGTTCCAGACCAAGACATACCACGCAAATTCTCCAGCAACACAGGAACACACCCCTGAGCTTCAATATACAGGCAGCTCAAAGCTACTCCAAAACATTTGATGTCTCATAACCCATTACTGGTCAGTCCACAGTACTCCAGAGAGAAGAAACCCAGCTCCACCCACCAGAACTCCAACACAAGCCTCCCTAACCAGGAAACCTTGACAAGCCACTGATACAACCCCACCCACAGTAAGGAAGCTCCATAATAAAGAGAACTCCACAAATTACCAGAATATTACAAAGACACCCCAAACGCAGCAATATAACCAAGATGAAGAGATAGAGGAATATTCAGCAGGTTAAGGAACAGGAGAAATGCCCACCAAACCAAACAAAAGAGGAAGAGATAGGGAATCTACCTGAGAAAGAATTCCGAATATTGATAGTGAAAATGATCCAAAATCTTGAAATAAAAATGGAATCACAGATAAATAGCCTAGAGACAAGGATTGAGAAGATGCAAGAAAGGTTTAACAAGGACCTAGAAGAAATAAAAAAGAGTCAATATATAGTGAATAATGCAATAAATGAGATCAGAAACACTCTGGAGGCAACAAATAGTAGAATAACAGAGGCAGAAGATAGGATTAGTGAAATAGAAGATAGAATGGTAGAAATAAATGAATCAGAGAGGAAAAAAGAAGAACAAATTAAAAGAAATGAGGACAATCTCAGAGACCTCCAGGACAACATGAAATGCTTCAACATTCGAATTATAGGAATCCCAGAAGAAGACAAAAATAAAGACCATGAGAAAATCCTTGAGGAGATAATAGTTGAAAACTTCCCCAAAATGGGGAAGGAAATAATCACCCAAATCCAAGAAACACAGAGAGTTCCAAATAGGATAAACCCAAGGCAAAACACCCCAAGACACATATTAATCAAATTAACAAAGATCAAACATAAAGAACAAATATTAAAAGCAGCAAGGGAAAAACGACAAATAACACACAAGGGGATTCCCATAAGGATAACAGCTGATCTTTCAATAGAAACTCTTCAGGCCAGGAGGGAATGGCAAGACATACTTAAAGTGATGAAAGACATTAACCTACAGCCCAGATTACTATACCCAGCAAGGATCTCATTCAAATACGAAGGAGAAATCAAAAGCTTTACCGACAAGCAAAAGCTAAGAAAATTCAGCACCACCAAACCAGCTCTCCAACAAATTCTAAAAGATATTCTCTAGACAGGAAACACAAAGGATGTATAAACCCGAACCCAAAACAATAAAGTAAATGGTAACGGGATCATACTTATCAATAATTACCTTAAACGTAAATGGGTTGAATGCCCCAACCAAAAGACAAAGATTGGCCAAATGGATACAAAAACAAGACCCCTCTATATGCTGCTTACAAGAGACCCACCTCAAAACAAGGGACGCATACAGACTGAAAGTGAAGGGCTGGAAAAAGATATTCCACACAAATAGAGACCAAAAGAAAGCAGGAGCGGCAATACTCATATCCGATAAAATAGACTTTAAAACAAAGGCTGTGAAAAGAGATAAGGAAGGCCACTACATAATGATCAAAGGATCAATCCAAGAAGAAGATATAACAATTATAAATATATATGCACCCAACATAGGAGCACCGCAATATGTAAGACAAATGCTAACAAGAATGAAAGGGGAAATTAACAGTAACACAATAATAGTGGGAGACTTTAATACTCCACTCACACCTATGGACAGATCAACTAAACAGAAAATTAACAAAGAAACGCAAACTTTAAATGATACATTAGACCAGTTAGACCTAATTGATATCTAAAGGACATTTCACCCCAAAACAATGAATTTCACCTTTTTCTCAAGTGCTCACGGAAACTTCTCCAGGATTGATCACATCCTGGGCCATAAATCTAGCCTTGATAAATTTAAAAAAATCGAAATCATTCCAAGCATCTTTTCTGACCATAATGCATTAAGATTAGATCTCAATTACAGAAGAAAAACTATTAAAAATTCCAACATATGGAGGTTGAACAGCACACTTCTGAATAACCAACAAATCGCAGAAGAAATCAAAAAAGAAATCAAAATATGCATAGAAACTAATGAAAATGAAAATACAACAACCCAAAACCCGTGGGACACTATAAAAGCAGTGCTAAGAGGAAAGTTCATAGCACTACAGGCATACCTCAAGAAACAAGAAAAAAGTCAAATAAATAACCTAACTCTATACCTAAAGCAACTAGAAAAGGAAGAATTGGAGAACCCCAGAGTTAGTAGAAGGAAAGAAATCTTAAAAATTAGGGCAGAAATAAATGCAAAAGAAACAAAAGAGACCATAGCAAAAATCAACAAAGCCAAAAGCTGGTTCTTTGAAAGGATAAGTAAAATTAACAAACCATTAGCCAGACTCATCAAGAAGCAAAGAGAGAAAAATCAAATCAATAAAATTAGAAATGAAAATGGAGAGATCACAACAGACAACACAGAAATACAAAGGATCATAAGAGACCACTATCAGCAATTATATGCTGATAAAATGGACAACCTGGAAGAAATGGACAAATTCTTAGAAAAGTACAATATTCCAAAACTGAACCAGGAAGAAATAGAAAATCTCAACAGACTCATCACAAGCACGGAAATTGAAACTGTAATCAGAAATCTTCCAGCAAACAAAAGCCCAGGTCCAGACAGCTTCACAGCTGAATTCTACCAAAAATTTCGAGAAGAGCTAACACCTATCCTACTCAAACTCTTCCAGAAAATTGCAGAGGAAGGTAAACTTCCAAACTCATTCTATAAGGCCACCATCACCCTAATACCAAAACCTGACAAAGATGTCACAAAAAAAGAAAACAACAGGCCAATATCACTGATGAACATAGATGCAAAAATCCTCAATAAAATTCTAGCAATCAGAATCCAACAACACATTAAAAAGATCATACACCATGACCAAGTGGGCTTTATCCCAGGGATGCAAGGATTCTTCAATATCCGCAAATCAATCAATGTAATTCATCACATTAACAAATTGAAAAATAAAAGCCATATGATTATCTCAATAGATACAGAGAAGGCCTTTGACCAAATTCAACATCCATTTATGATAAAAGCTCTCCAGAAAGCAGGAATAGAAGGAACATACCTCAACATAATAAAAGCTATATATGACAAACCCACAGCAAACATTATCCTCAATGGTGAAAAATTGAAAGCATTTCCCCTAAAGTCAGGAACAAGACAAGGGTGCCCACTTTCACTGCTACTATTCAACATAGTTCTGGAAGTTTTGGCCACAGCAATCAGAGCAGAAAAAGAAATAAAAGGAATCCAAATTGGAAAAGAAGAAGTAAAACTCTCACTGTTTGAAGATGACATGATCCTCTACATGGAAAACCCTAAAGACTCCACCAGAAAACTACTAGAGCTAATCAATGAATATGGTAAAGTTGCAGGATATAAAATCAACACACAGAAATCCCTTGCATTCCTATACACTAATAATGAGAAAGTCGAAAAAGAAATTAAGGAAACAATTCCATTCACCATTGCAACGAAAAGAATAAAATACTTAGGAATATATCTACCTAAAGAAACTAAAGACCTATATATAGAAAACTATGAAACACTGGTGAAAGAAATCAAAGAGGACACTAATAGATGGAGAAATATACCGTGTTCAAGGATTGGAAGAATCAATATAGTGAAAATGAGTATACTACCCAAAGCCATCTATAGATTTAATGCACTCCCTATCAAGCTACCAACGGTATTTTTCACAGAGCTAGAACAAATAATTTCACAATTTGTATGGAAATACAAAAAGCCTCGAATAGCCAAAGCAATCTTGAGAAAGAAGAATGGAACTGGAGGAATCAACCTGCCTGACTTCAGGCTCTACTACAAAGCCGCAGCCATCAAGACAGTATGATACTGGCACAAAGACAAAAATATAGATCAATGGAACAAAATAGAAAGCCCAGAGATAAATCCACACACATATGGACACCTTATCATTGACAAAGGAGTCAAGAATATACAATGGAGTAAAGACAATCTCTTTAACAAGTGGTGCTGGGAAAACTGGGCAACCACTTGTAAAACAATGAAACTAGAACACTTTCTAACACCATACACAAAAATACACTCAAAATGGATTAAAGATCTAAACTTAAGACCAGAAACTATAAAACTCCTAGAGGAGAACATAGGGAAAACACTCTCCGACATAAATCACAGCAGGATCCTCTATGATCCACCTCCCAGAATTCTGGAAATAAAAGCAAAAATAAACAAATGGGATCCAATTAAAATTAAAAGCTTCTGCGCAACAAAGGAAAATATAAGCAAGGTGAAAAGACAGCCTTCTGAATGGGAGAAAATAATAGCAAATGAAGCAACTGACAAACAACTAATCTCAAAAATATACAAGCAACTTATGCAGCTCAATTCCAGAAAAATAAACGACCCAATCAAAAAATGGGCCAAAGACCTAAATAGACATTTCTCCAAAGAAGACATACGGATGGCAAACAAACACATGAAAAGATGCTCAACATCACTCATTATTAGAGAAATGCAAATCAAAACCACAATGAAGTACCACTTCACACCAGTCAGAATGTCTGCGATCCAAAAATCTGCAAGCAATAAATGCTGGAGAGGGTGTGGAGAAAAGGGAACCCTCCTACACTGTTGGTGGGAATGCAAACTAGTACAACCACTATGGAAAACTGTGTGGAGATTCCTTAAAAAATTGCAAATAGAACTGCCATATGACCCAGCAATCCCACTGCTGGGCATACACACCGAGGAAACCAGAATTGAAAGAGACACATGTACCCCAATGTTCATTGCAGCACTGTTTATAATAGCCAGGACATGGAAACAACCTAGATGTCCATCAGCAGATGAATGGATAAGAAAGCTGTGGGACATATACACAATGGAGTATTACTCAGCCATTAAAAAGAATACATTTGAATCAGTTCTGATGAGATGGATGAAACTGGAACTGATTATACAGAGTGAAGTAAGCCAGAAAGAAAAACACCAATACAGTATACTAACACATATATATGGAATTTAGAAAGATGGCAATGATGACCCTATATGCAAGACAGCAAAAAAGACACAGATGTGTATAACGGACTTTTGGACTCAGAGGGAGAGGGAGAGGGTGGGATGATTTGGGAGAATGGCATTGAAACATGTATACTGTCATGTAAGAATCGAATCACCAGTCTATGTCTGATGCAGGATACAGCATGCTTGGGGCTGGTGCACAGGGATGACCCAGAGGGATGTTGTGGGGAGGGAGGTGGGAGGGGGGTTCATGTTTGGGATCGCATGTACACCCGTGGTGGATTCATGTCAATGTATGGCAAAACCAATACAGTATTGTAAAATAAAGTAAAAATAAAAATTAAAAAAAAAAGGGGGTTAGATTCTCTTGGATGGCAGCTTTGGAGCTTAAAAAGCTGGCATTTTAATATTTGTTTCTTGGTTCCTCCAGGACACTAACCTTGGTGTCATGCTGGGTTGGGGTCTCCCTTTCCATGTGAGGAAGAGTCACATGTGAAGGCAAAATTCCCCAGGGTGGGGAGGATTCACAACAGTTCCTATTTCCCATGTCATCTTGTCCCCATGGCCTTGCCCTCACTCCATGGCTCTTCCCTGTTCACCCCTGGAGCTGCCCTCCTCCAGGTGGGGCTGTTTCCCTCAGATGGTAGCTCCTTCTAGTGATGCTGCAGGGAGGACAGGCTGGGACACGTGTGTCTTCAGGGGCTGTGGAAGGAGGCTGTGGCCCTGAAGGTGGGTCCTGGGTCCCAGAGTCCCGAGCTTTTGTCCTGGGCTCCCACCCACGGGCCCTGAGGACATGTGCACAGTGGAACAAAAGGTTCAAACTCACAGCTTTGGCATTTTCATCTGAAGTTCCCACTTCCTAGGCATAGGACCTTAGGGTAGAGATTTTTTTCCCTCAAGCATTAGCTTTCTTATCTGTAAAATGGAGTTAGCAGTACAATCCATATTGCCTTTTACGAAATTGTTGGGGTCAGATATACTCCAAAATTCAGAATTTTTCACCTTTGGGCAGGTGGCATGTTGCATCTACTCTGTATGACCTCACACCACAATGGGGTCTGAAAGCACCTTGCAATCAAATGCAGTAGTGTTTCTTCAACCAAACTTTTGAACATTCACACTAAGTGAAATAAATACAGGTCATAGATTGACTTACGTCTGTTCAGATCAAATTTGTTTCAAGTGACTTTTTACAAGTTTCTACATTTTTCAGAGCCTTGAAGTGTTGGGCTTGCAGATAAGGACCATGTGTCTCCGTAGATAATGGCACACAGCACAAAGAGGTGAAAAACGTTCACGGTTTGGTGCCAGACCCAACCCAGCTGTGAGGTTTGGGATAAGACAAGTGTCCCGACAAGGCCAAGGGTGATGGGTGGGGAGAATCATTCTGGAGCGGCTGCGCTGTTATGCAGGTGTCTGGGCCACTGGTTCTAACTCCACGGATCCTGAGCCTCATCCATCACAGGACCCTAAGCCTTTCCCTGGTATCTGACTTAATCCACCTCCGGAGCTGGATCTTTCTCTCGTGGGTCCTCAGCGAAGGCCAGGGCTTACCCGGGACAGTGACCAATTTGACCATCTGAACCACCATGCCGGCCACGTCATCACCCCCAGGCCTTTGCTCCTGGACTGTCATGGGCTGCTCCGTCCGCCTGCTGCAGCTGCTCTCCACCGGCGTGGCCTCCTCCCTGGTGGCCAGCGTGGGTACTCAGCGGGTAGGCGTAGATAACTGGTTCATGTTCTTCTGGTGCTTCTGCTACACTGTGACCCTCCTCATCATCATTGTGGAATACTGTAGTAACCTCCGGTCCCACTTTTCCTTCCACTGGTACAACTTCCCCATCAACTACGCCTGCTATGCTGCCCTCTTCTGCTTCTCAACCTCCATCATCTCTGCCACTACTTACGTGCCGTTCTTGCCTCAGGGCCCCACCCGGAACCACGCCATCACTGCCACAGCATTCTCTTGCATTGCTGCTGTGGCTTACGGGACTGAATTTTTCTGGACCTGGGTGGGTCACCGGCCCAGAAGGATCATCACTTATGTGCATACGGTGCATGGCCTGCTCAAGCTGCTGGAGAACTTCGTGGCTTGCATCATCTTCGCCTTCATCAGCAACACCTCCCTGTACCAGCACCAGCCGGCCCTGGTGTGGTGCGTGGCTGTGTACTCCACCTGTTTCATCCTGGGGACCCTTGCCATCCTGCTGGGCTTGGTCTACTGTGACAACTGGCTGCCCATCCGCTTCCCCGTTTCCCAGCTTGGGCTGACCCTGTTTTCCATCCTCCTCTACATCAGCGCTCTGGTCCTCTGGCCGCTCTATCAGTTCAATGAGGAGCTGGGCGGCCAGTCCCAGCGATCCAGTGATATGAGCTGCAGAGATGAGTTTACTACTTATGTGTGCAACTGGGACCAGCGACTGGCTGTGGCTGTTCTGACAGCCATCAACTTGCTGCTTTATGTGGCCGACCTGGTGATCGCGAGCTGCCTGGTCAGTGAAAGGCTCCACCCACGGACTCCAGATTCCCTCTACTTATGGAGATATTATGTTGTCTGATGTTGTCTCCCTGGCTCCCTCTCTCCGTCCTCACATCCTTCTCCACTCATTTCACTCTCCTTTCTGTTTCCTTCCCTCCTTCTGCTCTGTGTCCTTCCTGTTCTTTGTGGTTGCCCACAATCTATTTTGCCTCTTTCTCATTTTTCCTACATTTTCTGCTTTTTGGCCCTTTTATGTTCTTCCTGGGCTTTCCCATCTCCTGTGTCCTGACCATCTCTCCCCATTCTCCTTCTTCTGATCCATCAGGACCTAAGACTCCTTCCTTCCCTGTCCACCACCCCCTCCCACTTCCTAAGGTGCTGACTCCACAGCACACAGCCCTCTGTGCAGCTGTTCACACCCTGAGCCTCCATAGGGGCCTCATTGCCAAAGTGTGTCTGTCCCCTTGGTGGTGCCTTAGTTGGTGTGTGTGTGGAGGGTGGTTTGGAGTGGTGGTGGGTAGCTAGTGATTGTGTCCCCTTTTTCTCAGTGGTGGGTGGTGTACAGTGTTCTTCCCTTCTAACTGAAAAAAGCAAAATAAAACTCACAGGGTTAGTAATTTCCAGTGGGCAGGAGGCTTAGAGCAGGGACACTGGATTCTGAGACCCCACCTGGATTGCTCAGCCCCACCTGAGACTGGCTCCAGAACTTTTGCAAGCTCACTAAATACCTGCTGCCTGGAGGGTGTCTTAGAGGAAGCCAGGGGTGGATGCCTTCCATCCCAACTGCTCTCTGGGTATCAGACAAGTGTAATAGAAAGCAAGCTCTTGTGCCTTATGCACTGTAAGGCCAAGCAATAGCGGAATATCTGAGTTTGGAGTAGAAAAAACTGCAGGGTCATGGGAGGAAAAAGGTGGCTCATGCCCAAAAGCCCTAAACTCCCCTAAGAGTATCAGCATATTTAAAGGCCAGGTAAGGGAAGAGGGTCTCAGGATAGTGAGGAGTTCCTATGCAATACTCTGATTATCAGTCCTTACCTCTAGGAGGCCTGGGGGCTATGTGCTCAAGGTCTTGAAGTGGTTCTGTTTAGTTCAGTTTAATTGCTCAGTCATGTCTGACTCTGCAACCCCATGGACTGTAGCACGCCAGGCTTCCCTGTCCATCACCAACTCCTAGAGTTTACTCAAACTCATGTCCATTGAGTCGGTGATGTCATCCAACCATCTTATTCTCTGTTGTCCCCTTCTCCTCCTGCCTTCAATCTTTCCCAGCATCAGAGTCTTTTCAAATGAGTCAGTTCTTCACATCAGGTGCCAAAGTATTGGCATTTCAGCTTCAGCATCAGTCCTTTCAATGAATATTCAGAACTGATTTCCTTTAGGATGTACTGGTTAGATCTCCTTGCAGTCCAAGGGACTCTCAAGAGTCTTCTCCAACACCCCAGTTCAAAAGCATCAATTCTTCAGTGCTCAGCTTTCTTTATAGTCCAGCTCTTGAAGTGGTTAAGGTCTCACATTCACTCAGGGTTTTTCACATCTGTAAAACAACTCTGGAAATGTGCATCAGATAGTGTTTTCTAGGTACTTCAAAAGGAGCTAAAGCAGAGGATTTGAGGGAGGGATCTCCAGTATTCTTGCTTAGAGAATCCCAGAGGAGCCTGTGGGCTACAGTCCATGGAGTTGCAAGAGTTGGACATAACTGAGCGACTAACACTTTCTTTCTGGTCCAAGAAGCCCCCATAGGGTCCTGCTCGGTTACAAAAGAAATGATCAAAAAAAATCTCATGGTCTTGGAGACACCTGCCTGCATGTTTGTGAAGGGCATCCCTGTGCCCTCCTGCCTTAGTGTCCCCAGGCCTCTGCAGGAAGAAGTAATGGCCACTGCCAGCCTTAAAGGTGCTGATAGGATGGATATTTCCTGTTTTGTTTTTCTAGTCTGGGTGGCAAAAATTATTGGGTGACCCTATTCTTAAAGGGAAAGTTTCTTCTCAAATTTTTCTTGGGAGTGTGGGGTGGGTGGATGGGGAAGGAGGGAGGCGGGCAGAGCACAGCATTTAAAAGAATGATATAGCCCAAGGACAGGACATAAATTATTACTGAGGTAGGGGATAGATGGGCCCCTGGAATAGACAGCTGATGTTTGTCAGATGGGCTAAAACTGAAGCTCTGTTCTCACCCAGACACTCCAAGGACAAAGCTAGTGGCAAAAGCTGAGCTTTGTTAAAGCAGAGAAAAAGTTCCCACTCCTGAGGTCAAGGAAGACTTCCCCATCTGCACATATGTGGAAGGCTCCTTGTAGTTCAAAAAGGAAAAGGGCAGCACCCCATAGTAAGTGTGGACATGCACCCACAGGCTTCTGCATTGGGATTCATCTTAGCAAAAAGTTGCATACACATCTTGGTCAAACATAAACAAAGACCTTGAAGGATTATCCTATATAAGCAACATAAATCACCTCCTATTGCACTCCTCTCCAAGTGTCTATTTCTGGCCTCCTTCTGACTTAAATAAAAAAATTGTTTCTCTGTGTGTTTTCCCACACGTTATGCTGTGTCTCTAATAATAAACTGTGTACCTGTATTTACGGTTTTTGCCTTCTCGAAACGTTCTTGCTTTCAAACGAGGGAAAGAGCAGGGCCACTTTTATTCTAGCCTCCAGCCCCTGGTGGGGAGGAGTCTTAGTTTTCATCCAGGCTACCCAGGTTCAATTCCTGGGCAGGAAGCTAAGATCTCTCGTCAGGACCATTCACAGCTGTCTCTCCAAGGTCAATGCCAGACTGCTTTAGTTAAAGAAAGTGGTGGGTGAGGCCAACATCTTACTTGCAACAGGCAAAATAGGATGTGGGCAAATCAAACAGGAAGAAAGAGTGAAAGGAAGGAAGGAAACAGAAGTCTGTTTAGAGTCAGATGGGCCTGGAATGAATCCCTTAGGTTCTTAATCTCATCTGGAGACACTCATCCATGTAGTGGGCTGTTTAGGACACGCCCTGCAGGGTTGTGCCCTCTCTGCATGAACAGCAGCCAAGGGAGAGATGGGCGTGAGGCTGATAGTGATAGGAGTCCCCCCAGTGGTGCTCATCTCCTAGGCCAGTGGTTTATCCATGATGACACAGCATAATCACCTGATGCTCCAGCAGTGCTTCTCAAATGTGGTTCCCAGGCCAGCAACAGAGTATCAACAGGGGGTAGAGGGTGTCAAATTTAAAAACAAAGGACATGGGAGTTGTGCGTTGTTTTATTTGGGGCAAAATGAGGACTGCAGTCCAGGAGACAGATCTCAGGTAGCTCTGAGAAACTGCTCCAAAGAGGCAATTTATCTATGATTTTCATGAAGGGGGAATATGTGCAGTCAAGCACATGTTTTTCCAGAAGGTTCCAGCTAGTCTCATGAAGCTTTTGCTAGTCACGGGGAACAGTGGTCACCATGAAGGATTGAGTGCTTTTGTAGATATGAGGAGGTACAAGAATTGGGCTCATAAAATCGGCTCCTGAAAATATCTGTCTGAAGACCTGCCCTGCCAGTACCCCAAGCACAGAGTGCCTCATTTCTGCTCTCCAGCCTGAACTCCTTTTAGGGGGTGTTGCAGGTCAGCAGCTGCAGTAGCACATGATTTAATCCTTGTAGAGGTAGATGGCAAGTATCAGTTTGTAGATGATAGGCGGGGAACTTGTTGAGAATGCAGATTCCTGGGTTCTGCCTGAGACCTGCTGAATCAGAAATTCTGGGGTGGGCCCCAGGAGCCCCCAGGTGATGCTGCTCCTGGTGAACTGTGAGAACACGGTGCTCAGGTCCTGGGGTGCTGAAAAACTCCTCGGGCGATTCCAATGTCTTAACATTCAGAATCACCTCTAGAATGGGACTTCCATGGTAGTAGTGGTTAAGAATCTGCCTTGCAGTGCAGGGGACATGGGTTCAGTCCCTGGTCAGGGAACTAAGATATCACACGCCATGGAGCAACTGGGTCCACTGCAACTAGAGAGTCTATGTGCTGCAATGAAAGATCCCACAAGATAAAAAAATCCAATGCAGCTAAATAAATAAAAGAAAATAATAACTCTAGAAGTCAAAATACTAACAGGTTTCTGCCCCAACCCCATTGCCCAACCCCAGCGATTCTGGTTCAGTGAACCTGAAATGGGACCCAGGCAGGGATTAAAAAACAACTCAGAAACTGTTTCCAATTCCAGTCACTACTCTGGTTTGGACCCTTCTCCTCACACACTATGCACAACCTTTCTTCACAGGCTGGGCCCTGGAGCAGAGGATGACTGTTCTCCTAGGTGGGCCTGTGTTGCAGAGAATAATCACAGTTACAGACGCTTGGTGGCTGCTTGATCTATGACAGGCCTGGTGCTTGGGGGTTTGTATCAACATCTCATGAGAACCCTATGAATGGTTACATTCCCCTACTTTACGGAGGGTGAACCTGAGGCACAGAGAGGTTGAGTCACTCACCCTAGGTCACACAGCTAGCAGAACCAAGATTCCATCCTAGTTCCTCCAGACTCCAGAGTCCACTAACTTGCTCCCTCTTTTTATAAATGAGAGGAAGTATAACTGAGCAGGAACCCATGAGATCTTCCCAGGACAAGCCCCTCCCTAATATCCTCTGCTTTAGCTCCTCTCTGAAGTTTCTAGATAATAAATAGTAGGTGATGCACATTTCCTGAGATGTTCTGCAGATGTGAAAACCAACCCCCTCTCCAACAAACGGAAGAGGTTAACTGCCTGATGACCAGAAGCACATAGCCCCAGGTCTCCTGGAGCCTAAGGGCCGATAGAGTTCAGCTCTGTGACACCACCCTGCTATCCCACCATCAGCCAATCAAAGAAAGGTGCAGGAGCTAATCATAGACTCTATGACACTCCCTGCCCCCAACGTGGCTTTCAAAAGAGCTTTGCTGAAACTCTTCAGGGAGTTTTTTAAGGCACAAGCCACCTGTCTTCTTGCATGGCCCTACAATAAACCTTTTACTGGTCCAAACTTCAACATTTCAGTTTGTTGGGCCTTCACTGTGCACGGGGCCCAAGAACTTGTAGGAACAGAGGGATGAGGTGCTGAAAGTCAGCAGGAGGCACCCATCACTCCTCTTGTACCTTTGTCTGGAAGCTCCCCAGTGCTGGGGCGCCAATTTCAAAATGGGATGAGTGGACCTCTGAGCCAGGTGCCACCCCCAGGATATAATGCCCCCGTCCCAAGAGCAAGTGGAACTCGAACAGGGAGGCAGAGGGAGGGGTATTGATTAGTCAAGTGGTCTGCTCCCTGGGCCCACAGGATTCAGGGTATTCCTGTCCCGGCTCAAGTGTTCATCGCCCTCTCAGTGCTGGGTGGTGTCCACTGACACTTGGCTCAGAGAGAATAAAGAAAAAGAGGAGGATCCGAGGGAGTAGAGAGAATATGGAACCATTTTACTACTAAAAAAGCATTTTCCAAAAGCAAGGGGATATTTGCTCTGGAAAGATGAGGATCTAGTCCTCGGGCAGGGGCGGGCTGAACTCCACCAGGCAGGCAGCCATACTGCTCTCCAGTTCTCCTGGAGATGCGGTAGAGCTCTGTGGCTGCCCTGGTATCTTCCACCAAGTTGTGTCCCAGCACGCTGTCCTGCAGAGTCAGGACTGAGAAGGGCCTAGAGGCTGAATCCAGGTGCCATGTGACCCAGGACTTCCCTGCTCACACGCTGAGACCAGGACTGAAGTGGGTCGGCAGTGAGTCTCCAAGGGCTCTGATACAGTAGTCTCAGCAGGTGCTGAAGCAGGCCTGGCTTCAAGCAGTTCTCACAGGGAGCCCAGGGCCCGGGGAACATGGACACAGATGTTTCCAGAGTGCTTCTTGCTCAGCATGTTGAGAACAGGGATCTTCAGTGAGTCCAGGAGCTGATACCCTGCCCTTGGTCCCTGGTGCCACAAGCCCAGCAGAAGGGCCCAAATTCAGGTCCATTCCCCGCCTCCTGAACATTCCTGCTCCCCAAACAAGCCCCCCTCCTCCACTCCTCAGACTAGGGATCAGGCTTTTCCCTCCCCAGTACCCCCTTCCTGCCTCCTCCACTAAGACACACCTATACCCTCCACTCGGACTTGGTGTCCTGCCTGCCCCCTGTCCTCCGTCCCTGCTCAAGATACCTGCCCTCCCCTCTGTGGACACACCACCCCCCCTCCAGAAGTGTTGATGGTCAGGTCATGGGTCACCCTCCCTTCAATCAAGAGTTTCTCAAGGACTGGCTGGGCCTTGCTCACCCAGGTCCTCAGCCTCTGGTCCAGAGCAGGTGCTGAGTTGGAAGGGTCCCTGTGTGGTTGCAGCTCCTAGTGTCCAGCCCGCTTCCTTGGGCCCTTCCACCCCAGTGAGCTCCCAGCTCTCAGCACACACCTGCCCCTGCCTGGGGCTTCAGGGGGACCATCTTCGCCTGTGAGTTTGAGCTCACGGTCCTTCTCTCATTTTTTGACCCCCTCCCCCCGCTCATTGCATATCTGCCACTTTCCTATCTGGGGGGGAATTCCCAGAGGCTTTTCTAGAACTGAAAGTTAGTCCCCAGGTTCCATCTCAACAATGGCTTCCCACTGAGTCCTAAGTGCTTGATGTGACGCCCAAGACTGTGCATGTCTGTCCCTGTCAGACTCTACTTGCTCTCTCTCCCATAAACATTGCTCTGTGCCCCCTGCTCTGGCTTCTTCTGTGGGCAGAACCCTTCCCCTATCATCTCCTAAGGATGCAAACTCCAGACTGCAATCGTTCTCTTAAAACAGTTTAATCCCAATAGTGGAAAATATAGCACCCCACCTTCCCCAAAGGCTTCAGTAGTCACCTTCTGAGCATCCTGTGATGCGGGTCCCAGAACTCCTGAGTCATAGAAGCAAAAGGGGACCTTGAAGATGAGTGCAGGTATCATTGTCAGGACTCAGACTGCTTGGTCTGCCTCCAGAGGACTCTCTCGTCTATCTGGGGACCTCGGGCATTTGGGGGGCACCAAAAGGGGGAGCCCTGGGTATGAGCCCAGGACTCTGCTCACCCACACCTGAGGAGAAGGTAGTGCAGGAATCACCTGACTTACCTCTAAGGTCGGCTTCCTACCCTGAGTCCCGTGGGTCCATTAATGTCCTGGGAGATGGGTTCTAGGAGTTCTGTAACAGCCTTGTAACAGAATGCAAGGTTTCCAGGGTATGTGCGTGCATATTTCTGGGATAGTCATATTCTCAATGGGAATTGTGTACTGGAAAAGCTGAAATGTTTCCAAGGGACTTTCTTGTATCTCCAAAAGAAGTAGGGTTTCCTAATATTGTGTGCCAAACAGAATAAGTGAGGGAGCAAAAATTTAGGATTCTCTCTGTGTTGTCCATCTGGAGCAGTGACCTCCCTTGGCATCAAGAGAAGCAGGTTCGGAAAGATCTGGTAGCCTCTTTGGGCATTTAATTTCCCCTGCTTGTCTCTTTCCCAAACTACAGCATCCGAGCAGCCCTGGATTGAACTCCAACTTTGTATTCTTTGACAACGTCTCCCCGTTTCCCCACCTCCCTGCCCCACCACTGTTCTACTTTCTGCCTCTGTGAATCTGTTTTTCTTTTTTTTTAAGATTTCACACATAAGTGCAATTGCAATAGTTTTTCTGTGTCTCCCTTTCAACTCGGTGTAATGTCCTCCAGGTTTATCTATGTTGTTGCTGATGTCAGAATTTCTTTCTTTTTTAGGGCTGAATAATATTCCATGTGTGTGTGTTTCTTATTCTATTCACCCACTGATGGACACTCAGGTTATTTTCAACTTGCCATGCTCTTTAAAATCAGATAAGATGAAAGGGCAAAAACTAAAATTGCAGATTTGGAAAAACAGAATTTCTACAGGTTGTTACAAAGTGTTCCATTATTTAAAACACTATCAAAAGATGGCATATACATATCCTGATACTGCTTCTTGTAAAATGTTATCAAACACTTTATAGAATGAGAGAACTTCTTGAATTTCATTTTCCATCAAAAGATAATCAGTGCACCAATGTGTTGTAAACTACTGTTAAAATATAGAGCAATATAAACACCCCGCAAAGTTTCCACATGCCCTTTTGAGTAAATACCTCCCCAACCCAAGAGGGGACCACTTTCGATCTGCATAGTAGATTAGTTTAACCTATTTCAGAATCATACTGTGTGTATTCTTTTGTTTCTAGAATCTTTCAATTATCACAAAGTTTTTGAGATGCATCCATGTTTTGTGTAGTTTATAGTTCATCCTTGTATTGTAATACTCTAGGTTTGACTATATTACTGTGTTTATTCCCCTGTTGACTGATATATTGCCTGCTTCTAATTTGGGATTATTATGAGAAAGCTGCTATGAATGAACATTCTTATATAAGACTTGTAGAGGAAGATTTCATTTCTGTTGAGAAAATACTTATGGTTGAAATTGCTAGGTCATGGGGTAATTTATGTTTAATTGTATAAGAAACTGTCAGACCCTTGAGTGTAGCTTTTACACACCCACAGTGATGTACACTGCCTGGAAAATGCCGTGGACGGAGGAGCCTGGTGGGCTGCAGTCCATGGGGTCGCTAAGAGTTGGACATGACTGAGCGACTTCACTTTCACGCATTGGAGAAGGAAATGGCAACCCAGTCCAGTGTTCCTGCCTGGAGAATCCCGGGGACGGGGGAGCCTGGTGGGCTGCCATCTATGGGGTCGCACAGAGTCGGACATGACTGAAGCGACTTAGCAGCAGCAGCAGCAGTGATGTATGCATGTTCCAGTTGCTCCACATGACCACTGCATTCTGCACTGCTTCTTCACTGACCTCCATTTCATTTTCTTCCTAACAACCGGAGGGGCAGTTCCAATCTGGGCATCTGAGTGGCCCAACCGTAGAAAATGTTAGTGAGGCATCATCACTCACGGCTAAAATCCAACGTATTTCTCTGGCGTTCAGGCCTATCCAACACCTCTGTTACTCTGCACCTCATTTGTGATGCTCAGATAAGATGCAGGACTCTGTAGTGACCTGTCCACAATCACTGCTTACCACAGGGTAAAGGCTGAGCAGTATCAATCTGGGAGCAATGAGAGGTGAAGCCTGTGGGATCCAGGAAGGCTTCCTGGAGGAGGTGACGTGGTGGTCAAGACAAGTTAGAATTAACAAGGCAAAAAGGCAGGAAAGAGTTGCAGGAGTAAATGCTTTGCTCAAGGATCTCATGAGTCTTCCGTGGCAGAGCTGATGTGACTGCTGCTTCTGTGTAGGAAGGAGGAGGGAGAAGGGAGAATTAAGCCTGGCTAACTGGAGGCTGATTCATATCCTCACTTGAGTCAGGAATGAGGCTTTGGGGTGACACAAGGTAAGGATCTGGAGCTGAGACACTTCCCTAAAGCCAAGACCACATGGCCTACAGCCTTGGAGCAAGGGTAGACAAGGAAAAACTATGCCTTTCAGCTAGAGGAATGGTCAAGGCTGACATCTGCCCCACACGAGTTTTGCAGGTTTTTTTTAAGTTTCCACAAGAGGAATAGGAATTTCAGGTCTTCTTTTCTTGTGAGTTTGTGTCCAAATGTGCATGATCCCTGAGATCCAATAACTCCAACCTGGAAAATTAACACAGTCAGTGCCCAATAGGCGATTGATCTGGAGGGTCCTGAGCAGGAGCAGGTGCAGTTATTCTGGGTGAAGCTCCCGACCCAGTAGGACCCTTCCAGGAAAAGGGGTCCTGTAAAAGAGGGTCTCAGCTTAATGACAAAATACATGAGGAACAACCCACTGTGAGTCCCAGGAACTCCAGTGAACACACATCAATCAGAAATACTCAGTAAACAAATTCACTTTATATGATAAAACACATTAGAAGAAGAATCATGAAGTAAGGACAGGAAGATGTGAAAGAGGACCATAAAGGGCTGAAGTGTCTTCCCAAAATTCATGTCTACTCAGAACTTCAGAATGGGCCTTATTTAGAAGTAGGGTCTTTGCAAACATATTTAGTTAAGAATGGAGGGTGAGCCTGAAATCTCATGCCTGGTGTCTTTATAAGAGAAATGAGAGAGAGATTTGCTCACACATAGTTGAGAGAAGATGAGTACATGAAGGTGGAGGCAGAGACATAGACAAGCGGCCACAAGCTAAGAGGCCTCCAGAAGCTAAAAGAGGAAAGGAAGGGCCCTCTTTCTGAAGAATCTGAAGCAGCACAGCTCTGCTGACACCTTGATTTCAGACTTCAGGCCTCCAGGACAGTGAGAGAATAAATCTCTGTTGTTTTAAGCCATCAAACTTGTACCAACTTGTTGCAATAGTCCTAGGAAACCAAGGTAAGTTTCCAGAAAGGAAAAAAGAGTTTTTGTCTTATTTTTTAAAAGTTTACGGAGAGAATGCCTGACCTCCTGCCCTAGAGCATGGTGGTCACATGGATCCAGGACCCCTTGTCATATCCTGTGTCCCCCAGTGTCTGAGACTCACAGGGGAGGATCCACTGATCTAGAGAAGGGTCCAAATGCCCGCAGGAGCCAGGAGGGAAGGAAATAAGTAAAAGGGATGGAGAAGACTAGGGCCCCTGGAGAGATTAGCTGCACTTGTTAGGGGTGGTTAAAAAGTAAGAGGCCATGTGCATGGCTTGGTCTTATGTTTATAAACCTAGAAAAAAACTACAGATATGTATCAAAAACGTGTGCATGTATGTACATGTGTGCATGCTCAGTCCCTCTGTCGTGTCAGACCCCATGGACTATAGCCCACTAGGCTCATCTGCCAGTGGCATTTTCCCAGACAAGATTACTGGAGTGGGTTGCCATTCCCTTCTTCAGGGGATCTTCCTGACCCAGGGATCAAACCCATGTCTCCTGAGTCACCTTCATAGACAGGCAGATTCTTTACCAGTGAGCCACATGGGAAGCTGCATATGTACACACATGTCTATGTATGATTTCAGAGCATGTGAAAGATGTTGAAGGCTGTACATGAGGTTGAGGATATGGATGATCCCTGGATGGAGAGGTGGACACTCCGTGAGCAGGCAGGAAGCTTGGCCATGCCCAAGAGTGTAAACCGGGCACATGTGAGATGCTCATAGTCCTGCTTCATGTCAATTATACATGAGAAGAAGGAAATATAGAAAATGCTAAACAAAGGTGAGAATGAAAAGCAGTATAAAGTAAAGGACATGGCAGCTACTCAGCTCCACCCCTCCTTCCAGAGGCAACACGGCCCAGTGACACCAGATCTCCTGAAGCTTCAAGAGGAGCGA